>NC_042616.1:539362521-539664600 GCF_901001135.1 Rhinatrema bivittatum | reverse complement strand
CCCTACTGTAGAGCTTCACATTTTCTTCCTGTTGCCTTCTCCAGAGAGCATAATCTTAGCCAAGTCTTGGGTTCATGGACATATATGTGATATGGCCACTATCTAGCCAGTGTTCACTTTCATATGCTGTCCAGAAGATTAGGAGTAAAAATACTTGGCTAGAGGTGCTGTAGATATGTCTACACTCTGTTGGTTGTATAGCTATGTGAATATTATAGTGCAACAATAAGAAACCATTGGCTTCTTCCTTGGTGAGCATTTACCATTTCTGACCAAACAATGGGCTTTCTCTCTGGGTCTAGCATCGAATCTGCATTACATAAATCTTTAGTCAGAAGCCGATTTGAAAAGTACATAGAACCCTAGTTCTTGTTCATCTGTATGGTGCCAAAATGTGCAGCTTGCATGTGCCATGCCAAGAGAGTACATAATATACATATAAAACTTTTGTGATGTTAGGTGTAGTGACACTAATCACCCCACAAGATTTTACTTTGGGCATCTAACTTGTATTTGCACTCCACTTAAAAGGCACTAAAAAAAATAAGCATTTTTTGGTCAGACAGTTCCAAAAATATGTCATCTACTTGCAGCCTTCTCTAACAATGTGTCAGCTGCTGTGTGACAACTGAGGAAGAGTCATGGAATTGTGTAGCATAGATTTTCCCCACTCCCCAGGAACTGACAGCAATGAGCCTTGGTATTGCCCGGGAGCAGGCAGACTTCAACAGACTGGCTTCCACCCCTGTACTGGCCTGGGTTGTAGATCTTTACATACCTCTTATGTATCTCTGTGAGATCATCCTTTACTAAGAGATAAGAACAGATCCACAAGCCTGGCCAATACAGGGGTAAGAGCCAGTCTGTTGATGTCTGCCTGGTCCTGGGCAAAAATAGGGCTCATTGCTATCTGCTTTTCAGCAGTGGAGAATCTCTATCCTACACAACTCCATGCCTCCTCCTCAGTTGTCATTAAGCAGCTGACATTGTGTTAAAGAAAGCTGAAATTAGACAGAGGTGCATAATCATGAGGCTGCATAGTGGGCAAGTGATGTCACTCCAGTTAGTAGCACAACCTGTCCCCTATAATCAGCTGTATAAAATTGCCACCAATTTTATGCCCCCAAAACGTATGCTGCTACATAGGGCGGATAATTTGAATGCGTAATCTGCCAGCATGTACATATGGTAGAGTAAGCCTCAGGTGAGGCAGCCTTGTGTGGCAGGCTCTATGGGGTAGATTTTAAAAAAGTGTGCCTTTGCGTACTTTTGTTGGCGCACCAGGCGCAAACAAAAGTATGCTGGATTTTAGTAGATACGCGCGTAGTCGCGCGTATCTACTAAAATCCAGGATCGGCACGCGCAAGGCTGCCGATTTTGTGCAGCCGGCGCGCGCCGAGCTGCGCAGCCTGCCTCCATTCCCTCCAAGGCCGCTCCGAAATCGGAGCGGCCTCGGAGGGAACTCGCTTTCGCCCTCCCCTCACCTTCCCCTCCCTTCCTCTATCTAACCCACCCCCCCGGCCCTATCTAAACCCCCCCCCTACCTTTGTCGGGGGATTTACGCCTCCCGGAGGGAGAAGTAAATCCCCGCGCGCCAGCCGGCCGCTAGCGCGCCGAGACGCAACCCTGGGGCGGTTCCGGAGGGTGCGGCCACGCCCCTGGACTGCCCCGGGCCGAAACCACGCCCCCGGGCCCGCCCCCGAAATGCCGAGTCCCTCCCCCAAAATGCCGCGCCGATCGGCCCCGCCCCCGACACACCCCCGGCACGCCCCCCTCGAAAAACCCCAGGACTTACGCGAGTCCCGGGGCTCTGCGCGCGCAGGCAGGCCTATGGAAAATAGGCCTGCGTAAATCCGGGCGGATTTACGCGAGCAGGGCTTTTAAAATCCACCCCGCTGTGTACTAAGCAGGATATTTTCTACAGATAAGTGGTTAAATAGGACTCTGTCTTAAAAAGTAGAACCTCTAATAGGGGTGCTGGAAGGATTCCTGTTATACTCCATCCCCAGCTATCAGCAACACGCTGGCACAAAGCCCTCCCCCAACCCATTTATCAGTAGAACCTGATAGTAGCTCCCTCTTCCATCTATCCCAGAATCGAAAATTCAGTAGGCAGCATCTAACCCCCTCACACAATAAAAAATACAGCCTCCCTAGCAGTGTAAACTCTTCCAAACAGGCATACCCCCAAATATGAGTACAAATAGGCCCACTCCAGGTACTGGGTGGAAGAGCCTGAAGTGCAAGGGCAAAGGGAGGTGTACAGTACAGACAGATATGTACTCATCTGCCAAGGTGAAATGGCATATCTGAGTTCAGATGCTGCCAGTTTTCACACCACCTATCTGAACTCTATGAATAAACAGTGTCAGGCTAAGGTGGAATATTAGATAAGAAAGTGTGAGGGCATTTTCTCCTTCTCCTACACATTCACTTATCTGAGGCATCCATCATAAAGAGTGAAAGCACAGGCTTGATTGAGTCAAAAGCCCACGTGTACTAAATGTGTACATACACATTGCATGCTCTGATGTATGCATTGTTATAGTAATAATGGGACAACTAGACCTGCAGTATGTGTTTGAGTACTTGCCAGGTACTTGTAACCTGGATTGGCCACTGTTGGAAACAGGATGCTGGGCTTAGTGAAACTAGTATGGCAACTTCTTCTGTTCTTTTTTTTTTTTTTTTTAATTGCATTTCAATATTTTACAAACAAAATAATACATAGATTAATCTTATTTATAATCACATAATCATTCATAGGAATTACTTCCTCATACTGACAAAGTATTCAGAATACTAATATTATCCTATACTAAGGAAATTGTTAAGAAATTATAGGACAATTAAAAATCAAATGGTAGATCTTAAATAAGTACGCGCGCGCATACTTTTGTTCGCGCAACCGGTGCAAACAAAAGTACGCCGGATTTTAAAAGATACGTGCGTAGCTGCGCGTATCTTATAAAATCCGGGGTCGGCGCGCAAGGCTGTGCAAAATCGGCAGCCTACGAGCGCTGAGCCGCGCAGCCTGCCTCCATTCCCTTCGAGGAAACTTACCTTCCACATCCCCCCACCTTCCCCTCCCTTCCCCTATCTACCCCATCCCCCAGCCCTACCTAAATCCCCCCCCTACCTTTGTTGTGCAAGTTACGCCTGCTTGAAGCAGGCGTAACTTGCGCGCGCCGCCTCGGCATCCCCCGGCACAGGCTGCAGTGCCAGGGGACTCGGGACCGCCCTTCCGGCCCAGCCCTGAACCATCGCCCCCTGCCCCCGGACATGACCTGGACATGCCCCCTCCCGCCCCTTTTACAAAGCTCCGGGACTTATGCGCGTCCCGGGGCTTTGCGTGCACTGGCAGCCTATGCAAAATAGGTGCGCCGGTGTGCGAGTGCCCTGCGCGCGTAAATCCGGCAGGATTTACGCGCGCAGGGCTTTTAAAATCTAGTCCTAAGTAAACAATGGAGCATAACACAGGAAATATTGAAAGTGAAATTTCACTTTAAACAAATTGTTGTCTGCTCCATACATTAATTTATATTTCCCCCCCTTTAAACAATATCATGAATGATTAAGAATGTGTATCTAGATAAACACGCAGCTGATCTAGAGAATTGAAAACATATCTGGCCTCTCTATGTTTAATAAAACATCTACACGGATATTTTAAATTAAATTGAGCACCTCTTTCCAGGACTTCTTTTCGCATTTCTATAAACTTTTTCCTTCTCATCTGAGTTGTACGTACTACATCCAGAAATGTTCTTATGGGAAATCCATAAAAATCATTTTTTTTATATTTAAAATGCATTTTTAACACTGCATCTCTCTCTGCAAGGGATGAGAATTGTACTAACAATGTAGCCCTACTGTCAATTTTAGATTCAAATGATTTATCAAGAAAATCTGTTAGGTTCAAATTATCTTTTCCTTCTAGATTTTTCCCTTCTTGCAGTTGTTGAAGATAATAAATCTTAGAGATAGCAGGCAGGGAATTTTCCAAATATTTTAAAATACTTTTTCAGATAGCTATTGAATAAATCAATTGGAGTTGCTAAATTAATTTTTGGAAAACTCAAAAACCTAAGATTTAATCTCCTGTTTTGATTTTCTAATATTTCAATTTTCCCTTCGTATTCTTCAACTGATTTTATCAAATTTATTTTGACTTTATGGATATCTCCCAATTTTTGATCAAATAAATTTACATTTTTTTCCAAATTTTCAATCTTTTCCTGTGTATGTGTGTTCTTTTTGAAAGCATCTTGAACAATTAAAGTAAGATTATTGATAGATTTTTGCATATTCACCATCATCAGTCCTAGTTCTTCAATGGAAATTTTTGAGGAACAATAACAGAGATATCCCCAATACCAGACAGCTGTGCCTCCCCTCTAGTCTGTTTAAAGGTCCCAACAAAACCTTCTGCTGGTAATGGAGACTGTACTTTTTCATCTTGACTTTGCACTTCTATATCAGAAGTTTTAGTCATATTCGTAACTTCTCCTTGAATATCGAAAGAATCTTTTGGTATAGGCTGACCATCAGCAGATTTCGCAGAAGGAGGAACTGGTTTCTCTGGGGCCCCGGGGGTTAAGGATGTCTCATTGGCCAAATAGTTCTGTTCCTGCTCCTGAACTGATCTATTTGTGGCCCCCTCTGGAGTTAGTGTGGAAGCAATTTGAAAACAGTCCACAATACTGGGTTGTGTCATTTTATTCGGAGTAGATGTTGAGGAAAACTCTCTCAGCTTCGCTTTCCTCTTGATGTGAGGCATATCAACTGGCTATTATTCTATTTAGAGAAAATCCCACACCACAATTCACCCAGTCAGAATGTAATCAAATATAGACAACAAGTCTTTTACTTAACTTATCTTGTTCTCTATGGCCGCAGAAATCATTAGCCTCTGTTCAGATCCGTTCAAATCCGGGCTCGCGCCGGCATAGGCAAGATTTTAAAGCCTACCCAGCTCCTCCTCCTGACGTCACTGATGGTACCTGGATGCAGGAAGTGTCCGCGGTCCACGGACCTCACAACAACTGGGCTCACCAAAGAAAGGAAAAGTATTGCGGGCCTCACTCCAGATGGACACTCAGGTAGGAAATGTTCAAAAGTGGCGTCTATTGCTGGCGTAGGCAAGATTTTAAAGCCTACCCGGCTTCTCTTCCTGACATCACCGATGGTACCTGGATGCAGGAAGTGTCCGCGGTCCACGGACCTCTCAGCGACTGGGCTCACCAAAGAAAGGAAAAATATTGCGGGCCTCACTCCAGACGGACGATCAGGTAGGAAATTTCAAAGGCGGCGTTCTTCTGTTCTTAAGTGGCATAATTCAGAGCTAGGTAATGCACATCATCTGCTTAGGAGGTGTGTGAGGTCTTGGTGGCACTCTTGCATTTCCAAAGCCCACCATGCATACAGAGCCCAGCTCTGTAACCACAGGAAAACTGTGAATTTGAAAAGAGGTCATTCTTTATTTTTTATTTATTTATGTTCTTTTAATATACCGATGCTCAAGACCAGGTCTTATCGTACCGGTTTACAATAAACTAGGGGGTAAACCAGTTAACACAGAAAGCGAAAGTTACATTACAACAAGGAATGTAGAACAAGGCCGTTAGAAGAAAAAAGGGATAGATTACAATTTCTAACTGGAGAACAGTGCATGTAAGCAGAGAGCAATTGCTTACATGGTAAAATTATGTACAGTTTACATAGTGGAGTCTGTTTGACAAGTCATATGAGAGAGCAGTTCTAGCATAACGGATCCTTTGTGAGGCAGAAAGAAGGACGCAACTGAGGGGTGTTGGTCCATGTGGGATACCGTAAGGCTTCTTCATGCATATGCTTGGGCGAACAGCCATGTTTTCAGTTTTTTTCTGAAGGTGAGATGACAATGTTCTTGGCGTAAATCTGGCGGGAGAGAGTTCCAGTGATGCGGTCCAGCGGTTGATAGCGCTCGTTTTTCAATGGAGTTGTGTATAGCGGATTTGCTACGGGGAACCTGGAGGGAGCCTCTGTATGCATATCTGGTTGGTCTTGCTGAGGAGTGTAGTTTGAGGGGTATGGTAAGTTGGAGAGAGGATTGCTGGAATATGGTTTTGTGAATGATGGTCAGTGTCTTGAAGAGAATTCTGTAGTGGATGGGTAGCCAGTGTAGTATTTTTTAGGGATGTGAATCATTTTTTGACGATTTAAAACAATCGTCAGATATATTTTAAATCATCAAAAATCATTAGAGCCGCGATACAATAACAATTCCCCCGATTTATCGTCAAAAAATCGTAAATCGGGGGAGGGGGGAGGGCGGGAAAACCGGCACACCAAAACAACCCTAAAACCCACCCCGACCCTTTAAAACAAATCCCCCACCCTCCCGAACCCCCCCAAAATGTTTTAAATTGCCTGGGGTCCAGTGGGGGGGTCCCGGCGCGATCTCCCTCTCTCTGGCCATGACTGCGTTAAGAGAAATGGCGCCGGTGGCCCTTTGCCCTTATCATGTGACAGGGCAAAGGTAGCGGCGGCGCCATTTTGGTTCCTGGCTCCCGACGTCACGCGTGCAGGAGATCGCTCCCGGACCCCCGCTGGACCCCCAGGGACTTTTGGCCAGCTTGGGGGGGCCTCCTGACCCCCACAAGACTTGCCAAAAGTCCAGTGGGGGTCCGGGAGCGACCTCCTGCACGCGGGCCGTATTGCCAATATTCAAAATGGCGCCGGCGCTACCTTTGCCCTCACTATGTCATACGGGCGACTCTTTAGGTAATTTACGATTTGTAATGATTTAAAAACAAAACAAAACACGACGATCAGATTTCCCTCCCCCCCCCAGCCAAAATCGATCGTTAAGACGATCAATCACACGATTCACACCCCTAGTATTTTTAGAATCGGTGTGATGTGGTCCATGCAACTCAGTTACAGAAAAATGGCCATAATCCACACAAATTGTTTTTGAAATATTAAAAGCTTAAAAGCTTAATCGCATTACCTAAAGAGTCTTCCCAAAGTAATATCAATTCTTCTCTGTGTGATGAGTTAATGTCCCAGTTCTCAAAGAAGATGGCTAACATATATTCTACATTTCCTGTGGATCATTGTTGATCTCTTGACACCTCAGGGAACTTTGATACAAAATGGGATCATTTCCAGGCAATATTGCAATTTGAAATAGTCCAGACTATTGCTGCTCTGAATCTATCATCTTGCCCTTTAAATTTTTGCCATACCTCCTTAATGAAGGGAGTGAAAGAGACAATTTCATTGGCTTTAACCAATATTGTAAATCTCTCAGTAATGGAAGGTAAATTTCTATGAGTTTTGACGCGTGCATCTGTGCAACCCTTACTTAAGAAACCAGGGCTAGACCCTTCAGATCTGATGAATTATTAGTCTCCTCATTACCTTTCTTTCCAAGGTTATTAAAGTAGCTGTCTTGAAACAGCATGGCATTTTTATATAGGACCATCAGATTCAGTTTCCAAAAAGTTTTACGTTCTGAGGCTTTGTTGCTTTCAAGCCTCAATGTTTTCAGGAGAGAATTTGACAGTGGCCAAGAATTTGTGTTGGTTTTACTTAACATCGCCATGTCATTTGACACTATTACCATCTAATTTTATTTTATATAGGCTGCAGAAGTCTGGTATATCAGGAGTGGTGCTTGTTTGATTCAAATCTTATCTGTCAGAAAGAGCCCACATTATTACTATAGGTTCAGGTCGTTCTAGTGGCAAATGGTAATAACTGGTGTCCTGCAGGCTTCAGCCTTGTTAGCTGCATTTCTTAGCATTTACATGGTATCAACCTGCAAGCTTTTGGCTGGGCTCTGTGCTGGGAGTTTGGAGGACCTACCTCTAATCTGAATGAACTGGTGGGTGAACTGGTGAAACTAGTCAGGGTGTGGACAGGCACCTGTTAGAAAATTCCATGATTTACACAGCTCATAACCTGATGTGCGCAGCTGTGTGCATTTAGTTGCAAAATAGGGCATAGACATACACACATCTATGGTATTTTATAACATACATGTGTATGTGCGCAAGTTATAAAATAGCCACGTAGCTGGGCGCTCGCTGATGCACATTTGTCAATGTGCGCCCGCACGCCTTTATAAAGTTACTGTCCCTGATTGTGAATCATCTGGGTCAAGGAAATATTTACAGTACCTGAATGTAATCCTCTTTGGCATGGCTGAAAGCCAGAATATGCATCAAATAAGTAAATAAGGGACTATAAAGCTTAGCAGGAGATATAGATGGGCAGAGTGCATGGGCCGAGCAGACTTTAGAGCTGTATGGTCTTTAGTCTTTATCTGCCATCATGTTCTGTGCTTCTATGTTTCTATTTCTTTTACTTTAGCCTAACAACAACCAAAACAAATTAGTAGAGGAGCAATAGAGGAGCAGTCCAATTTCAGCAAACATGCGGTCCGGAACCCCCGCTGAATGACCTCCTGCAGTCGATCTCCTGCCGGCGCCATTTTCCGTACGGAAAACGATTCGCGGCAGGAGATCGCTCCCGGACCCCCGCTGGACCCCCAGGGACTTTGGCCAGCTTGGGGGGGCCTCCTGACCCCCACAAGACTTGCCAAAAGTCCAGCGGGGGTCTGGAACGACCTCCTGCAGTCGAATCGTGTTGGTCTATGGCCGCCGCCATTTTGCGGCCGCCATTTTGCAAAATGGCGCCGGCTGAAGACAACACAATTCAATTGCAGGAGCCCGTTCCGGACCGCCACTGGACCCCCAGGTAATTTAAGGCATTTGGGGGGGGGGGGGTTCGGGAGGGTGGGGGATTTAATTTAAAGGGTCGGGGTGGGTTTTAGGGGGTTTTAGTGTGCCGGTTTTCCTGCCATTGGTTTAGGGCAAGTAAGTAAGTTCCTGCCCTCCCCCTTCCCCCGATTTACGATTTTTTAACGATAAATCGTGGCCCTAACGATTTTTGACGATTTAAAATATATCGGACGATATTTTAAATCGTCAAAAAATGATTCACATCCCTAGGCAATATCCATCCACTTGCCCAAGCACACTCAGCCCTTCCTTCCCCTTCCCTAATGACTGTTTCCAAGCCTACCAGTGATCTTCAAGACATAGCAACTTTAGTAACGAAAGTCAGTGCAAAGCCTCTGAACCAGTGAAAGCTCACACGCCCTGTAATGGCACGGATCCCTTCTCATGCAGGGTTTCCTGTTACAGCACCTTATTGAGATGTAGTTAAAGTTCTTAGAAAATCCTATTTGCATAACTTGTTTTGTACATAGTTTTACTATATGCTCAAGTTAATGAGCTGTTTTGCATGATTTTGCATCATAGTCAGTCATAAACTATGAATTTAAATACAATTTTGCAAGTGTAAAACTACATGTGAAAAATAGTTATTTGCAAAACAAATAGCAACATTTCAGACACTGAAAGAATAAATAGTGTAAGTTTCTTGCCCTTATAGTGCACAAAAAGGCCTTTGCATTATTTTAACACTTTTTAGTATATTGACTTCTAGCTTTGCTATGCTGAGGGATCTTTAACTCAGGGTGTCTGTGTAAGCAACATGTGCAAGCCTTGAGAACTTGAATAAAAACTGTGTTATTTATGCCTTCTCTCTCTTCTTTTTCACTGACCAGTCACAAAACTCTCATCATATATTTTATACTTCTAAGTTCTTCTAAATTAATATTAGATAAAGCAAATGAAATAATTACTATTCCTAGTATTACATGATTTAGGCTTTATCATCTCAAGATCTCTTATCATAAGCATTTTCATGCAGTTTTGTGCTATCCAAAGGTGCTGAGAGGGTGATATAGTTACAGCTGGTAAACATGGATGTGTTAAAAACTCCACAGTTTTGCTGTTATCACAGAGCTTACCTAAGCTTTTTATCGACTTTTTCAGAACCTCTAACTCATACAAAAACTAAACACTTCATCAACTATACTTAAATTAAACTGTGTCTATGTGTAACTGTCTGTTACAGTACATCACTATCTCAAATTCCTTCTGCCTTATTGTACAAAGAATCCAAAAGGGATGTACCCAAACTTTGCATGTACAATCATGATATCAAGAGCAAATTATCCTGCAATAAAGGTATTAAAACATTATTTCTAACTGAATAAAGAGTAATGTCATCACAGTTAATATCTAAAGATGTGAATTTCATTATTTCCCTTCAAAACAAATGCAATTGAAAATGATTTCTCTCTGTGCAATCTAATTCTATTGTCAGCATATATACAAAATAAACCTCACATTGGATGGACTCCTTAAATATATAACTGGATTTTTCTATACTGAATTAACTTGTTCCCTTACACAGAGGTTTGCAGCGTGTGGGAGCACATGTGCGCTCATTCATCGGCCTGCACCCAGGGATGCGGCAATTTTATAAAATATGCACGTATATGCATGAATATTATAAAACAGGCTGACCGCATGCACATTTGTGCACATTTTTAAGTGGACACACACCTGTGCATGCAAATGCCGCATCTCCTGTGGAAGTGAGGGGATTTTAAAAGGTACACATTCTGACGCCATTGCCCATTTTCCCAGCTTACCCAGTTAATGGATAGGGCTTCCAGACCCCCCTAATTTAATAGCCTCCCTTCTCCCCTGTTAGCCTCAACCTTTAAAACACCAATGATATGCTTAGATTTATTTTTGTTTTACAACCTACACGTCATCCATAGCAGAAGTAAAGTTATGCAGCAGGGGATCCTGGTGCACGCCTGTGCGCATAAATATTCATTTTAAGTAACAATCCTGGAACACCCATACCTTGCCCAGACTACTCCCATGTCTTGTCCCTTTTGGGAAACTTTTCATCTGGGCACACAGAGGCAAGTACTCATGTAACAGATTGTTTTTTAAACTCTGCTCAGACCAACATATTCGTGCATTCCCTGATTTCGGCACATATCGGGCATTTAAAGTGCACCTTATAAGATTTTAGATGTCTAAAATGGAAGTCAGTTTAAACAGATACATACAGTACATACAGTATATTGCATTCATACATACATACATACATATTTTGCAATCATATTATGTGTTTAAGTCCTCTAAATTAACATAACTTACTTATCTATAAAATTATAAGCCATAATGAGGACTCTGAGAGAACTATTAGGAAAACAGCAGAAACAGATTTACTCAGATCTGATGTTTGCATTAAATATAAGTTTTTATCAGACTTAATCAGCACTAATTCATATTTCCAAATAGCAATCCATAATTTTAAAAAAGTAATGGTATACTTCATGCTAGTGGAAAATATTTTAAAAATGTGGATTATGAAACAATGGAAACCAAATATACTTGTACTAAAGAAATGTTAAATTATAAACACCTTGGATAGCAGCCGTTAACAACATGCCATTAAAAAGGACTAAAACATTTGTCTCCTTATTTATTGTACATCCTACATAAAGGAGTAGATTTTAAAAGGTGCGCACAGGAGTAGATTTGTTCGCGCAAACCGGCGCGAACAAATCTACTCCAGATTTTATAACATGCACGCGCTGCCACATGCATGTTATAAAATACAGGGTCAGCGCGCGCAAGGCTGCGTAAAATTGGCAGCCTGTGCGCACCAAGCTGTGCAGCCATCCTCCGTTCCCTCCAAGGCCGCTCCGATTTCGGAGCGGCCTTGGAGGGAACTTTCCTTCCGGCCCTCCCACCTTCCCCTCCCTTCCCCTATCTAACCCACCCCCCAGCCCTAACTAATTCCCCCCACCTTTATTTTACAAGTTACGCCTGCCCGAGGCAGGCATAACTTGCGCACGCTGGCCATCTGCCGGCGCGCCATGTTCCGGTCCAGGGGCGGGTCCAGAGCCCTCGGCCCCGCCCCTGGAATGCCCCCAATGACGTGCCGGCTGTGACACGCCCCCGACACACCCCCGACATTCCCCCCAGGAAAGCCCTGGGACTTACGCGCATTCTGGGGCTTGCACGTGCCGTCGAGCCTATGCAAGATAGGCTCGGCGTGCGCAGGGGGTGGAAGGGGCAGCTTTTCGGGGGGTTACACGCGTATCTTACATGCGTAGTCCTTTGAAAATCTGCCCCAAAGAGTAACAAATCATCAGGAGCTGATGGTATTCACAAAATTGTCCTGAAATAAGTCAAATAAAATTGCAGATCAATTACTAATATTCTGTAACCTTTGATTAAAAGTGGTCACAGAAACTGAAGATTGGAAGATGGCCAATATAGCACTAATTTTTTAAAAAGGCTCCAGGGGTGATTCAAGAAACTAGAGACACATCAGCCTGATGCCGGTGCTGGGCAAAATAGTAGAAGCCATTCTTAAAAGCAAAATTACTAGACATATGAATAAACATGGTCTATTGGGGAAGAGACAATATGGATTTAGAAATGTGAAGTCTTGTTTTACCAATCTTCTGAATTTGTTTTAAGGTGTTAAAGGTGAACCAGTTGATATAGTTTGTATGAATTTTCAGAAGGAACTTATTTATTTATTTATTTTAGTATTTATTTATTTAGATTTATATTCCGCTTTTTGCACATTACAAGTCCCTCATGAAAGACTCCTCAGGATATTAAAAAGTCTTGGGGGCAGAAGGCAATGTCCTATGGATTGGTAACTGGATAAAAGACAGGAAACCAAAAGTAGGATTAAATGATTAGTTTTCCCAATAGAGATAGGTAAAACGTGGTGTGCACAGGGATCTGTACTGGGAACAGTGATGACCTGCGAAAAGGAGCAATGGTCAAATTTGCAGATGATACAAATTATTTGAAGTTATTTATTTGATATTCTGCTTTTCAGGTACTTCAGAGGAGATTATATTCAGATATTTATCTGTCTCTAGAGGGCTTCCAGTCTATGGGGGTCATTTACTAGTATTCTGTGGTATTTATCTACAGAGGGAAAAGTATGTCGGGCCATGGAAAAACACAGCAGGGATTTCCCCATGACGTTTAGCTGCAGCCTGTGGTATTCTTCCTGTCTGAGGAAATATTCTGCATGAGCTTCCCCACAGTATTTTTCCCATTAGAAAAATACCGCAGGGATATGCAACAAAAATCACGTGATGTTGGCCCACTTCGCCGGGGGGCTGCCAGCTTTTTAAAGGGTCACAATGGCTATAAAGACTTGCTGCCCCCCACAATGATTAGAAGCACCCTATGGAGGTACTGAGAGGTTTAAGGTTTTTAAGGTTTATTTGTACTTATATACCGTTGTCTCGGCATGGCCTTCACAGCGGTTAACATAGCAATAAAATACAATAAAAGAAAATTACAAACAACAGTAATAATAAGAGATAAAATTTTACAAGTAAGAGTAAAAGATATCCTAATAAAATAATGTCAGAAGCCATAAATATTAAACCAATAAATACTTCTGCCCATATCTGCCTACTACGAGGGATCCCAGAAGGGAAAAAAGTTCCACAAATAAGCTTTATAAGTCATATGCCCCCTACTACCTAAGCACCCCCTTTTCAAAAAAAGGTTTCCCAGTTCCATATACCGTCCCCCCACCAACAGAGGGCAGCCACCCCCTCCTGAACCCATGACCTATCCTAGCCCACCCCTCAAGCATACCTGGCAGTCTAATGGAGTCTTGGTGGCCTAGTCAGGCCCGGTCTCTTTATGTGTTGTTTGTAGATCAGATTTAGTGGTCTTCCTTTGAATTGCCTTTAACTTATCAATGCCTTTTTTTTTAGATGTCTGCAGGATTGGACATTGTACTCAAGGTGAGGTCTTAACAGAGATCTTTACAGAGGTAATACTATTAACCTCTTCCTAGTAGTGAAAAATGTCTTTATGTGCTCAAATTTTTTTTTTTTAGATTTCCCAACACTAAGTATCATTGGGCCAGCAATGACTTCCCAAGAGTCTCTTTCTTCTATGGTGACTAATGTTTCATCCCCTATACTTGCTTTTCCACTTTTCTACTTAATGCAGGAGTAGGCAATGTTGGTCCTGGAGTGCCACAACCAGGTCCGGTTTTCAGATATCCACAATGAATATGCATGTGGCATATTTGCATGCACCGCCTCCACTGTATGCAAATATATCTCATGCATATTCATTGTAACTATCCTGAAAACTAGAACTGGTTGTGGCAATCCAGGGCCAGAGAGGCCTCGAGCCTGGGGATTGCCGCTCAGGTCCCACATATGGTGTCATGCATGGGATTTTTTTTCTCTAAAACCTAGTACAGTGAAAAGCCTCTAGAAGGAAGGAAGAAAGGTGTGTTTGTGTGTGTGTGTGTGTGTGTGTGTGTGTTGCCTGCTAAGAGTTTGTAAGCTAAACAGCCTAGAGAAGAGAAAGGAAAAATGTCTGTGTAAATTTCAGAGACTTGTGAAGAGGAACTGTGGTTATAATATAAAGTATGGAACACAGGGGGCCTGTGGCTCTAAACCTAAGTACAGAGTGCAGGAGTGAACAAAGCACAGTGGCCTGTGAAAGGGTGTGGCTCAGAAAGCAGAAATGAAGAAAAAAAGCACAGTTTAAAGGTTTCAGACAGAGAGGAAATTGATTCATGGGTCTGGTTGCTGAAACAACTAGAAAGTGGTAAGGTTTAAACCAGCTAAAGAGACTAGTCCTGCTGGAGATAGTTAGGAAATAAAAGTAGGGATGTGAATCGGGCTTTGGACGATTGAAAATATCAGACGATATTTTCAAAATTGTCAGAAATCAGGGGCTCCCCCAAAACGATAGGAAAACCCCACGATATTGATCGTGGGGGTTCTCGTATCATTTTGGGGGCGGGCGGGATAAACAGCCCACAAAAACAATCCCTAAACCCACCCCGACCCTTTAAAACTAATCCCTTAGCTTCCCCCACCCTTCTGACCCCCTCAAAAACTTTTTACAGCCCCTGTGACATAGTAAGGGCAAAGGCTATCGGTGCCATTTTGAATATTGGCAGCTGACGGTCCGAGTGCAGGAGGTCGCTCCTCGACCCCGCTGGACTTTTGGCAAGTCTTGTGGGGGTCAGGAGGGTCCCCCAAGACTTGCCAAAAGCCCCTGGTGGTCCAGCGGGGGTCCAGGAGCGATCTCCTGCACTCGGGCCATCGGCTGCCAGTAATCAAAATGGCGCCGATAGCCTTTGCCCTTATTATGTCACCGCGGCTACCGGTGCCATTGGTCAGCCCCTGTGATGTGGTAGGAGCACAAGATGGCGCTGGCCATCCAGTGCGCCTACCATGTGACAGGGTCCGACCAATGGCATGGATACCCTGTCACTGGCGGCACGTTTTGATTAGTGGCGCCATTTTGATTAGTGGCAGCTGACGGCCCGGGAGCGGGAGATCACTCCAGGGATCTCCCGCTCCCGGGCGGGAGATCCCTGGACCACCAGGTACCTGTAAAATGTTTTTACAGGTACCTGGACCACCAGGTACCTGTAAAAAGTTTTTGGGGGGGTCGGGAGGGTGGTGGAACCTAAGGGTGGGGGAAGCTAAGGGATTAGTTTTAAAGGGTTGGGGTGGGTTTTTTTTTATCGGCTCAGGCGCAGCTAATAAACAAAACCGCGATTGGGCCCGATGAAAAAAAAAACCACATGTGAATCAGAACCGGAATCCGAACCGATTCCGGTTCCGATTCACATCTCTAATAAAAAGTGAGCAAGTTAATGCTGGTTATTTTATTTAACTTCTTTTACTATACCGACACTCAAGACCAGGTCTTATCGTACCGGTTTACATTAGAACAAGGGGAAAAATCAATTAACGTATAAGTGGAAAAGAGAAGTTACATTAAAACAGGGAGAGTAAAAACATGGATGTCGGAAGATAGGACAGAATTAAGTAATTGAACAATAAGTTAACAAAATTACAAACTATAAATTAACATAAAACAATAAATTAATAATACAAAAAACATGGATTATAATCAGCGGAAATATACATGGAAATATATATATATGGAATATATACAGCTGGAATATACATGTTATGTCAGATGGGAGGAGTGGCGGGGGTGAGGGAAAAGGGTGGGTTGAGGTTGCGAGTGGAAAAGGGAAAAAAGAGAAAAAAGTTTGGGAGTGCGGGGAGGGAGAAGGGTGGGTTGGAGGGTGAGAGAGAGTTGGTTAATATGGAATCCTTCAACGATAGGCTTGTGTGAACAGCCAGGTTTTAAGTTTTTTTCTGAAGGTTAAATGGCATTGTTCCTGGCGTAAGTCTTGAGGAAGCGAATTCCAATGTAGGGGACCTGCTGTTGAAAAAGCTCGCTTGTGGATGGAGTTGTGAACTGATGATTTGTTGGGAGGGGCCTTGAGCTTACTTTTGTAGGCAGTTCTTATTGGTCTTGAAGATGTAAGTAGTTCCAGAGGGAAGGTGAGTTGGAGAGAGGATTGTTGGTAGACCGATTTGTGGATGATAGTGAGAGCTTTGAACAGTATTCTATGTTGAATAGGAAGCCAATGTAAGATTTTTAGGATAGGTGTGATGTGGTCCTTGCGCCGTGTGTTTGTAAGGATCCTGGCTGCTGCGTTTGCAGCATCTGTAGAGGTTTGGTCGAAGAGGCGGGGAGACCGAGTAGAAGAGCGTTGCAATAGTCAATCTTTGTTATGTAGGCTTTGTTATGTAGGCTTCTTTAAATTTTTGGCTTGAGAAAGAAAAGGGAGAGTGACAGTGGTGCAGCAATTCTGAGCTAAACATGGCGTGGCCTGGGAAATGCCACCAGAGTTGACTATGAGTGCTAGTGGGGGGGGGGGGGGGGGGCAGAGTGTGTCCCTACAGAAGTGAGCAGTTACTCTACGTCAAGGAGTGCAGCTATGTACATCTGACTGATAGGAATTCCCAGCTCTCCAGAGCCAGAGGGAAGAGAAAACCTGAGGCTGGAGGTATGGATGTTTGAGAGACAAGCCAAGGCCAGAAAGCCAGAGAGCCTGCTCCCAGATGCCCTGGCTAGGCAGGGAGATGGATAGGCATAAATGGTGGAGGAGATAAAGGCAATTTCAGCAGAGATTGACCAGGTGCTCAGCGAGGTCTGGCAATGTACCCTAGAAGGAGAGGCTGAGGTGAGCCCAGGAAGCGGTACCATAGAAAGCCCAGAGAGGGGTATTAAAGGAAACTCAGGTTCTGTGGGAAGCCCAGAGTATGGTGTCACAGAGAACCCAGTGAGAGGTACTGTGGAAGAAGCCAGTGGACAAGAGCCAGAAGCAGAGGCTAAGGTGAGCCCAGAAGGAGGTCCAACAGAGATTCCAGAGAGGCACATCACAGGAAGCTCAAGTGGTACCACAGAGAGTCCAGAGATGGGTACTATTGGGAGCATAGAAGCAATACCTGCAGAGAAACCAGAAGGGGGCGCTGCCATGGAACGCCCAGTGAAAGACATTGAGATGAGCCCAGAGAGAAGAGCCATGGAGAGTCAAGTGAGAAATGCAAGAAGCAGCATGCCAGAGCCTAAGAGAGATGCTGCCAAGGGGCCAGTTGGAAGTGCTACAGCGAGGCCAGGAAAAGGTGCTGTAGCGTGCCCAAACATTACCATGACAAAGTGGCCAGGAAGTGGTGCTGCTGGTGTAGACATCATGCAGAAGTCAGAAGATACCATGGTAATAATAAATAGAACGTGGATGCAAGTGCTAGAACACCCAAGAGTTGTCCAAAGAGTCCTACCAGAGAAGGTATGGAACCCAGAACCATATATGGACCCATGGGAAGTACTGGAGGTGAACCCTGGACAGAGTATTACGTGTGCCGCCCGTGGCAGCCCCGCGGTGCAGCCCTCTCACCTTTTTAGATGGACTCCAGTTCCTGGTGGCGGTGGGCCGCCAGCTCCAACCTCGCTTTCCCTCCAGTGCCTCCAGCCCTGCCACGCTACCCAGTGTTGCCAGCCAAGATGTCCCTGTTCGTCGGGCCTCTCCACATGGCCCGTGGAGAGACGCAGCCATCAGCGCCGCGCCCATCAGTAGTTCATTTAAAGGGCCCACAGTGGGAACCTGGCTGCGGACCCAGATACTGACGTCAGATTCTTCAGCGTATAAAAGCTCAGGCCTCGCTCCATAGTGTTGCCTTTGCAACAGGTCTTCTCGTACTCCGAGTACTCATTGCTGATCCGAGATCTGTCTCTTCATTGTGTCCTGTTTCCTGTGGTTCCCGGTTCCTGTTCTCCTTGTTCCTGTTTTGTCTATGTGTTGGACTGACTCTTTGGATTTGACCTGAGCTATGCCTGAATACTCTTCAGCTTCTCTCCAGCCCCGGACCTCTGCTATGCCTGACTACTCTCCAGCCCTGGACCTCCACTATGCTTGACCACTCTTCAGCTTCTCTCCAGCCCCGGACCTCTGCTATGCCTGACCACACCTGCCTTCTCCATGCCCTGACCATTGCCTTGATTGACCACTCCTGCCTTCTCCGTGCCCTGACCATTGCTTTGATTGACCACGCCTGCCTTCTCCATGTCCTGATCCTTGCTTTGAATGACTACGCTACAGACTATCCTATGTCCAGAGTTCCACGTTGCTTGCCACAGCTTCCACTTGCCGCTGGCTCTGATCCTTGCCTGAAAGTGATGCATCCTCTCACCTATCCTCTGGACATGGACTTACAAGGCTTAAGCCTTCTTTTGCTTGAGTGCCTTCAGTTACCTATTGTTCCTTTGGCGCCTGAGTTCCAGTACCGAATCCTGTCCAGGATAGGATTATGCCATCTACTGGCTTCTGTCTCTAGGCTGAATCACCTTCCACCACTAGCTAACCTCAAGGCCCACCTAAGTCCTGTTAGCCCAGGCACCCAAAGGCTCAACCTGAGGGGAACTAGGGCTGGTATAGGTGAAGCTCCAGCAGCCTCTAGCTTCAGCCCACTCCACCTGCTGATGGTGGGGACCCACAGGCCCTTGCCGCGGGTTGCATCAACCCCTCCTCAGCCCAAGGGTCTACTTCCGACGCAACACAGGGGGCATACCAAGTGGCATTGGTGGAGTTTTCAGAACAAGCCCTAATTTGGGGGAGTGGGGGCAGCATGACCCAGGAACCCTGAGCCTAGCAGTGTGGAGGCTAATTGAAGGGGGGTGCAAAGGGGTGGCATTTCCCTAGATAAGAACCAAGGGGTGTAAAGATGCTTTCCCACATAGGTGAAAGCTGAGGGGGAGGATATCTGACAGAGTGACCCTAATCTCCCTCTATAACTGGTGTAGGACCAGGCATTTATCCTGGTCCACCTTAATTTCCCTAAAGAGAAAGAGCTCTGTGGGAGGGGCCCAGCAGGGGAAGAATAAGAGTTAGGACCCAGGTGGGTTAGTCAGACCAGACCCAGATTTCCAGGGGGAAGGCAGCTCCTGTAGAATAATGCTGTCCAAACACTGAGCAGTAATGAAGCTGTGAGTATTGAGAGTACACTGTTCTGAAGTATTAACAGTCTACTAATATTTTGTTTGGTGAAGTTGTAAAATAAAGATAATGTGTTTTGAAAAGGCTGTAGTCACTCAGTGCAGATTTGTGCCTCCAGCCCAAAGATCGCTGCTTTGTTCCCACAATGAATGAGAACAAATGTGCCTGGGGGCAAGAGAAAGGATCCAGATATCAAGGCCATCTTTAAGGCATCAATGAGATCTTATCGTCCATCCCTTGAATATGTAAAAGAAATGTATTATTCAACCTGTTTGAATGTTTGTTTGTTTTTTAAATAGAGAATTTTTAAAAATCTTGAATAACCTGATCATGAAACAGGTAAAGTATAATGTTAATACATTAAACACAATACCTCAGCCCAGTTTCTCTTTGATTAGATATTACAAGCACAATAAGAGATTTTAATAGAAAAAGGGATTTTTCACATTTTTTTTTATCACCTACAGATGGAATTTCACACCTTTACAGGGGACTAAGTCTCTAATATTTTAACAAATTTGAAAAACACATCTTGGCCATTGGACAAATGTCCTTTCTGGATTATACACTGCCTGAAGAACATGTTTATCAATGTGTTTACAAGTCTTATAAACATGATTTTGCCTTTAAAGTTTTTCCCAACACCTTAAAATGTGCCTCAGTCCCGCCAATCATTAAAGAACCTAATCTTTCCAAGTCTGAGGCATCTACTTTCCATCCCATCTCTAATTTGTATTCAATAAGTAAGTTCATTTAGAAATGTGCCTTGAAACAACTACATAACGCTATTGAAGAATATAATGTCCTGGGCACTATCAGTGTAGCTTCAGAAAAAAACATAGTTTGAAAATGCTCTTAATTTCTGTTCATGACACAATTCTTTCTAATTTTGATAAAGGAAAGTCTGCTAAATTGGTTTTATTAGATGCGTCTGTTGCTTTCAACACATTTTCCCTGGATGTCCTTATTCAAAGGTAACGATCACTCAGAACTGGAGGATAAGCATTTCTTTGTTTCATTTCTTTCTTGTTGGTAGAATATTTAAAGTCAGAAATTGCCAAAAATCTTCAACCTGGAAGGATATAAGTAGTGGGGTACCCCAGGGTTTGGCTTTATCAGCTTATCTGTTTAATATTTATATGCAACCATTGGGGGTCTATTATTGCAAAGTATGATATAAAGTATAGAATCTACCCTGATGACGTGCAGCTCTTTACTTTTGTTTATTTTTATTTATCCAACACTTTAAACAGATTACAATCCTATGTTACTGCCATTAATGCTTGGATGCAAGAGAAGATGTTTGTACTTAACATGAACAAGACCAAAATGTTTATGTGAAGCTGCATAATTCCTACATCCGTCACTGACAATTTGAATTTAAAGTCCCAGAACGCTCATGCCCCGCCCATGCCCCACCCAGACTCCGCCCACACTCTGCCCCTTTTTTGTAACATCTGATTTGTACGCATACTGGGAGATAAGTGCATTCTCGGATGCCTTTTAAAATCCACACAGCGCACACTGGCCAGACATACTCGTGTATCTCCCAGTTTTGGCACATGCTGGGCTTATAAAAGTCACCCTATTATGTTTTAAATTCCATATATATAAGCTTGTTATCCACTTAAAACAAGATTTAAAGTATAATTTGTGGCATATTAACATTTTTTTGATCAAATCTTTACGTTTTCAAATCTGCATGTGCTATTTTAGAGGGAGAAAGTAACCACAAGAAAAGCAGATGTAAGTGTCTGCTGGTATTTTTCCCAGAGCAATGTTTCAAAGGGAAAGAAAGCTTGCATTTTCCTTTTGAAAACTGGTGCAAAAACCACAGTTAAAAGTACCAATGGATTTTGCATTAATGCACTCAGTTTTGAAAATAGCCCCCCTTAATTTTTATCTTAAAAGTTGTCTCCCATGAGGCATGATAGCCACGTTAATAAGATTATTGTGATGTAGAAACACAGACAGAAATTCTGTGTGGGCAGGTTTTGAATGAATACTTTAATCCCTCTTTTCGTGACATTGTATGTGACATGGGTATGCTGAATTGTTCATATTACTATGGATACACCAATGAGGAATCATTGTATAGCCCTTTAATGTTGTGCTCAGATTATATGCAGTCCTGCGACAAGGATATGAAGAAAGACTCAGAAGGCCTTAAGGACATTCCTATAGAATGAAGGACATTTTTAGTTTTTACTTTGTGTGCAGGAAGACAACCTAGCTTGATGTTCTCCATCAAGCTAGGTTGAGAGAACATTGCCCAAATCTCATCTTGGAGTGAGTTTCCTCACTCCGAAGGTCATCAAATCTTCACAAGAGACCACTGTTCTGTTCGTACGTCTCACTTTGAATGTCAAAGTGGCCCCTAACCCCCTACACTAATACCTAAACCTCACCTCGCGTTTCTAGGTAGGCCTACCATAGGGATACAAATACCTATCTAGGGAGATGACATCATGGCCAGTCTCTCCCTCCCTCCCTCCCTCCCTCCATTTACCTAAAATAGGCCTTATGGGAGACTTCACAAAGGGCAATGAAACCTTACATCACACAGCTTAACACCATCCAAAAAGGTGTAGTTAGGTCTGTGCAATAGCTCTTTGCAGACAGGCTAATCCACCCCTAACTCCTCCAAATTTGCATCACACCATAGAATATGGTGCTATCACATGCGTTATCGGGGCTTAAAACATGCAAAAAAGCCTTAGTGCATTTTGATAAATGACCCCCTGAGTTTGGGAGGCAGTCCATTGAGGTGCAGAGAAGGTTAACTTGTATTGTTTTTTCAGGCCCAGTCAGCAAAAGCAGACGGTGGATCCTGACCAGGGTCAGGAGGGCATTCTCCTTCCAGTACATAACCTGTCTTGTGGAGTTTTCCTTCTGGGTCTATTTTAAGGGATTTTTGAGATTTTTATTAGAAGCCTCACTGGACACCTGGACTTCTCCTGTCCATGGAATTGGGGAACCCAGTGTATAGGCCCATCTACTCTGAGTGGGAGGATATTAATCCCACATTTAGAGCACTTACACCAAAGGCTGCGTCCTGTCTAGTGAGAAGTTGGCAATCAATCTGTAATGGCCAGCAAATGAACTTAAAGTCGACCATGTGGCTGCTTTACAAATGTCTTTACTGCACTTACCTCTGCACAAGATGGTGATGAGCTCTTGCTGAATGGGCTCTGATGATTTTGGGAGCCTGTCCAGTTTTCAGCATGTAGGCTAATGAAATTGCCTCTTTAATCCATCTTGTGATAGATAGTAGCTTTAGAAGCAGCCTCACTTTTGTGTGGACCTCCAAATAATATAAACAATCTATTTGATGCTCAAAAGCAGGGTTTGAGTCATGCTGTCGCTCCTTGTGACCTTGGGCAAGTCACTTTACCCTCCATTGCCTCAGGTACAAAAACTTAGATTGTAAGCCCTCTGGGGATAGAGAAATAACTACAGTACCTGAATGTAAACTGATGTGATATCTCAGATCAAATGTCGGTATATAAAAAAATAATATAAATACATAAATAAACAAATTTGTGTTATCTAAATATTTTCTAAGGATCTGTCAAACATCCAAGTATCGTATTTAACTATTCTTTCCCTTACCTTCAACTTTTTTGAATGCTGATTTTCTGACTGAGATGATATGTGGAAAATTACTTTTGGAAAAAATGATGGTACTGGACTGATTATAACCGAATCAGTAATACATTTTAGGAAAGTGTCTCTGGAAGATAACATTATTGATACTAGAAATCATTATGCTGACATTATTGCTATTGGAAATACAGTTTTTAATGTTAAATCCTTAATTGAAATTTGGTTCAATGGTTCAAATGGTGTTGCAACCAGTGCTTGTAATACAAAATTTTAATTCTATTCTTGAATTACTGCTCTGAATGGAGGATGTAACCTTTTTACTCCTCCCAAGAAACGAGAAACATCTTTATGAGCTACTACTGAAATCCCTTTTATTCTGCCTTTGAAGCAAGAAATCTTTATTACCTGCATCTTCAGTGAATTAAGGGCTAATATTTTTCTAAGCCTTTCTGAAGGAATTTTATAATATCTGCAATTTGCACTCACCAAAGTGATAGCATTTAACTTACAAAATGCCTCAAAAGAGCACCATACCCAAACATATGGTAAAGATGTGGAATTCTTTCTAGCCTTTAAAAGAGTTGAAATTACTGAAGTGGAATAACATTTTTACTAGCTTTGAACTCTAAAAAGCTAAGTTGTAAGAGAGAATAGAGACAGATTCTCAATTACTATTGCAACCTGATGTAGAAGCCTTCTGATTTCTGGCAAATAAATATAGGGGTTGATTGACTGATAATCTTATTAGATCTTTATATGATGGTCTCCTGGGCCAATATGGAGCCACTGACACCACTTGTTCTTTCTTCCTCTCTATTTTCCTTACAGTGCACTGCACCCTTTCAAGGGCAATGGAGGAAAAAATATATATTGTCATAGTTGGAACAAGGCATGCAGCGCATTGCTGAAAAACATTTTTCATTGACTATATAATCTTTTTATCTTTGCATTTTTGAGGGTTATCATCATATCCATCTGATATTCACCCCAGTGTTTTACAATCATCTGATATGCATCCTGGCTGAGCTTCTATTCTCCTGGATTCAGAACATTCCTGCTGAGAAAATTGGTTTGTTTGATTTCTTTTTCTGCAAAATGAAGTGCAGATATCTGCAAAAGATTTCTTTCTGACTATGCAAAAAGAAGATTTGTTTCCTTAGATGTCCCCTAACTCAGAGTTCCTCCTTGTTTGTTTATGTATGTCACTACTGTTGCATTGTTGCAGAGTAATCTCAATACTTTTCCTTTTAGGACAGGAATAAAATGAAGCAATCCCAATCTTATGGTCCTTGTCTCCAGATATTTTATGGACCACAAAGACTCTGTCTGAGACCTTGAGTATACTTATTTTGACAATGTTCTCTCCAGCCCACTAAATTTGCATCTGTTGTTTCTAAAACCCATTTTGAAATTTCCAGCATGATGCCTATCTTGATGTTTGTTCTTTGAATTCACCAGAGCAGTCTTTCTTTTACTGAAACTGCTAGGGGGAGCAGTCATAGTCATGAAGTTAGCATGTAGCACATTTAAAACTAATCGGAGAAAGTTCTTCACTCAATGCACAATTAAACTGTGGAATTTGTTGCCAGAGGATGTGGTTAGTTCAGTTAGTATAGCTGTGTTTAAAAAAGGATTGGATAAGTTCTTGGAGAAGTCCATTACCTGAGATTAATTAAGTTGACTTAGAAAATAGCCGCTGCTATTACTAGCAACGGTAACATGAAATAGACTTAGTTTTTGGGTACTTGCCAGGTTCTTATGGCCTGGATTGGCCACTGTTGGAAACAGGATGGTCTGACCCAGTATGGCATGTTCTTATGTTCTTATTTTGAGTTTGCGGCATCTGTCTTGAAAGAAGTGCAAATTGAAAAGGTCTCATCATGTGTGCTCTGGACCATGGTACTAAATCTTTGATTGCTGCTATGGTACCTAGCTACTAAAAATAGTCCCAGGCCTTTGGCATTTGCTGACGTGAATCTTTTTACAATTCTTTTGGGATTGAGACTGACAAAACCCACCTTGATATTGAGCAAAGCTCCTAGATATTCTGTCATCTGAGATGGCTGGAGATGGATTTACCCAAAATTGACTATTCAACCTAAACTTTCTAGTAAATGTACTACTCTAGATCTAGCTCTGATCAACCAATTGTCTCAATATGGATGTTCAGTATATTAAATAGCAACCTTGCCATTATGCCTGGAAAGGGATGGAAATATTGATCTTAACATTATTAATTAGCTTATGGTGGTGTATATTGTAGATATCTTTGATGGGGGAAAAATATAGAGACACTCTGAATGCCTCTCAAACTGGAAAGCAAATTCCAATGCACAAATGTGTTGAATAATATCCAAGACCCATTGTTCTGATGTTATGTGAATCCTTTCTGAAAAACTACTGTATTAGCTACCTACTGAGTGTATCAAAGAGTGGATCCATAGAACTTTATTGAGTTTTTTGAATTGCCATGGATTATGTTGAAGTTTCTGGCCATGGTTTTCTGGTCCTTCAAAAGGGTGATATCATCTGGCTTCTCAAAATTGGCCCCTGCCTCTATAGAGGCAATAATTAGATCTGGTAGCCTTTGAGGCTTCAATTCCTCTAAGCTTTTAACCAATTTTTCTAATTCCTCACCAAAAAGAGGCCTTCCTTTAAAAGATAATTTGCAAAAATGCATCTTGGAACATAAATCCGCTGCTGAATGATGGATCCAGAGGCATCTTCTAGCTCTTAAAGATACGATTAAAGATCTTGAAATTATTCTTATTCGATAATAAAGACCATCTGATAAATATGCCATTGCAGATTCTAATGTATCTATTTCCTCTCCATCTGCAAGCTATTGAATCCTTTGAATAAGAGCTCTAACAATTTAACTCATGCAAACAGCACTTACAAAGAGAAAGCTTTGCTGGGAATACATGTTTTAATATTAGTTCTATTTTTCTATCCTGAGGGTCCTTTAAAGCAGCACCACCTTCCACAGAAATGGTTGTTTTCCTGGTTCCAGCTGAAACCATAGCATCAAGCCATGGCTGCTGAAATAAGCTCTCATATGCATCTAATGTCAAAAGGTATATTTTATTAAACTCTCTCAACTGCCAATAGCCAGCTTCCAGAGATTCCTACTCAGAATAAAACAGGAATGGTAACTTTTAAACAGATGCACGGGCACACTTGTGCAGGCGTTCATCAACATGTACCAAGGGACATGGCATGCATGTTATAAAAGAGCCTGACTGCACGCACATGTGCACACAATTTTAAGTGAACGTATGCCTATGAGTGCAAAAGCCGATTCTACCACATAAGTGGAGGGAGTTTAAAAGACAAGCAGGCCGACGCCATTACCAGTTTTACCAGTTCATTCCCAGTTCACCCAGATAAGGAACAAGACATCCAAACCCTCCTAGTTTAATAGCTTCCCTTATCCCCTATTAATCCTGACCCTTAAAACCCTACTTATCTATTTATCTTTATTTTATTACTTACACATCCTCCATATCAGAAGTAAAATTACTTGGCAGGGGATCCCAATGCACACCCGTGAGCCTAAGTATTTACGTGCTAATTTGAAGCTGAAATCCAGGAACACATATGCCCCGCCTACACCACGCCCCCACCCCTGTTTTGGAACTTTTCATTTGGGCATGTGGCGAGAGATACATGCATTCTCGGGCAGCTTTTAAAATCCATGCAGCGCACGTCAGCCCAACATATTTGCGTATCTCCCAATTTTGTCATGGGTCAGACTTTTAAAGTTCACCTTATATTTTCTATTTCTGGATGGAAGGGGAATGCAACAAATGTTTGCATATTCCTTTTATAATTGGATCCCAGACTGGGATCTCCTCAATCTTGCTTTATGTCAATGTTAATGCTAAATTTATCTGGGATATTAATGCTGAAATCTCCTCTTTTTGGTCTAGGCAAATCACAGCAATTTCATTCCCTTCAAAATATATTTGTCCCTCCTCCAGGATTCATAACTCTTCCCCCTATACTCCTTTTCCTGGTCTAAACTAGAGGAATTATATAACATGGGGGAATTTATTTCTGAAAGATCTGATGCAAACGTTTTTCTCCTTTGATGTTTATTTGGATGAACAGGCAAATGCTCTGGGAGCTTTTGCTTCTGTCTGAACCTGAAAATCCAAAATCTCTCCCTGATATTGCAAAGCATAAAATGCTTTTTAAAATGTTTTAAAATCTCAGGAATAATCACTAGTTGTAGGGGTATTGACATCAAATTTTGGCTCCATCTGTTGACTTTCCTCCAGCGTTAACATTGGGGGCTCCAACCCTTTAAAGGATTATGGCTGTGCTGGGTCCAACATGAGCTGATTTCAAAATGGTTGCAGCATCTTTTTCTTCTGCCAATTTTGAGGCATCAAAGTGCTCCTGGTAAGTTAAAACTGACTTTTGCTGAGTTTTAGAGTTAGACCCAGGTCAGAGATATGTTTCTTGACTAACTGTGA
This sequence comes from Rhinatrema bivittatum, assembly GCF_901001135.1. Lineage (NCBI taxonomy): Eukaryota > Metazoa > Chordata > Amphibia > Gymnophiona > Rhinatrematidae > Rhinatrema > Rhinatrema bivittatum. The sequence goes on along the minus strand of NC_042616.1, from coordinate 539,637,208 downwards.
AGATTTTGCAATGTCCTCCATTTCAGCGTTACCACAGAGGCAAGCTGGGAAGTCTTAACTGTTAACTGCAGAGGAACATTTGCAGCCACAAGAAGAGTAACAGCATTTCATTTTAGCCATCAAGTGCAAAATTACGTTTTTCTTCTATTTTAACTTTAAATATAGCTCCCCTCGAACTTTATCTCATACAATACCAAGAAATGGAAATGAATCATAGAGTCCAAGCTTACCACAGGCTAGATCAAAAGACTAACTTTGTAGTATCTCTTTTTCCTTATCTATTTTAATAAAATGGGAAAGAAAAACTCTTGCCTCAATGAAATCCTCTTCTTCTTCTTAATAAACAGAATAATGGGGCCGATGTAGTAAGACCTGCAGTGAAATCGGCACTAGCTGTCCGCACGTATTATTTTTTAGCGCGTGCAGCAAAAGCAGTCGCCTACACAGGATGCAATAAAGAATGAGTATGCAAAAGAGATGTGCACAGAAAATGTATACTAAAGTAAAACACATGCAAAACTGCGCACAAATACGTGCGCTCGAGGCCCTATTTAATCAACCGTGCAGCAACCCGCCGTAATGTGGTGACTCACGAGTGATTCTCAGGGAAGAAGTCTTCCACTTTCATAAAACAGTGAGGAAGTTAGTGGTCCAGGAGTGGGACTGAAGGTAGGTAGACCAAGGTAAAAACCATTTTGTCTCCAACTACATGGCAGCTGTACCAGTGGATACTGGTAAGCATGGGAAGTGCAGCAGAGATTTCCTCAGCCGAGCCACAAAATGTACCATAGCATATGGAAAAAGTGAAGGTAATCCATGATTACCCCAGAACTGCACGGACACACAACCACACTAATGACAGCAATGGAATAAATCGGCGTCCAGACATGTGCTTTAACTTAACTCCTGCTCTAATTCAGGCGCTAAAAAAACCCATGTACAAAAACCCGCACTAACCGATGTGTGGCTTCCTGCTTAGCTCATGAATAGTTAATTGCCTCCTTTGCATCCCATTTGCATGCACTCATGCAAAACCAGCTGCAGGATTTTAATGTAGGTTTACACATGTGGTTTTCTTGCGCTGAATACATTATTAAAGTCCATTTATTTCAAAAGGCATTTTCCATCTGAGCACTGTATTGACTATAGTTGGGTCTATCAGCGCTCTCAATGTCTGTGATTTCGTTTGATTTTTAACGTTGTTTGATTCTTATTTAATTTTATTATTTATTTCTTTTATTTCTTTTTAACTTTTATATACCGACATTCCTGTAGAAAAATACAAATCACACGGTTTACAATTAAACATAACTTCGCCTGTGAGCGTTACATAGAACAATCAACAAATTATACTAAAAAGCATACATTACCTTTGTCAGAAATTTAAAACAATTATAAAGAAGAAATTGTTAACAAGGGATAAAAGATAACAAGGGCAATATCTAAAACTAGGGGATGCATAAATATTATGTGTATTTTCTTATACCCTGCCCTGAATGTAGGAAGGGTGGGTAATAAATATTTTAAAATCAATAAATAAAGAGTACACGTGTAAGACTAGCTTGGGAAAAACATGCGCAGACACACACACACACACACAAAACCCATGGCAACTTTAGAGCAGCTTATTATATCAGCCACATAAAGAGCTCTATCTGATACCTCACCCTAGAGGCAGGGAGCAGAGTAATTGTTTTCCCTTTATGTGTTCTTGCTGTAAAACAATGAAATTACTTTTGTACGATAAGTATCATTAAAAAAATATTGTAATAATTTGCCAATGTCCCAAATATGTGCTGGCATTTATTGTTAGCAATTATTAGGAAGGGAAAGGTGAATAAGATGAAAAATGTAATAATGCCTCTGTATCTCTCAGACAGTCTCTCTCAATCCTCTAATTAAGTCAGATGTAAACTTTCTGCAGTTCTGCCAGCATTTACAATTATCTGATTTTCTTAAAAATTACTTTTCTCACCTTATTTATTTATTTATTTATTTATTTTCTATGCTGACAATCATGAAGCATATCATATCACATCACATCGAACAAGGGTATTAACAAATTTAACATTAATAGTAGCAATAGAGATCAGAGGAAAGATAAGATAAGTTACAATGAACGAGGGTTACTGGAACTTGGTTGGAGGAAAGCAAGGATGGTGTCGAGGAGGGCGGGGAAAGGGTGGACATAGAGTGGAGTGAGAGGACAGTTGAATAATATATTATTATATAACTTATATAACAAATGTAACATTACAGATCATATGGCAAATATAATATAAAGTATCATGTGACCCTTGATTAGATTATTATATAGCAAATATAACATATGTATCTGAGATTTAGGTATAGGTAAGTGTAAATAAATGCTGCACAATTGAGGAGGGTGGTGACACTGAATTGACAAAGATTGGAAAGTATTGTCTGAAATAACAGGGGGAGGGATATGGGCAAGGTAGGCCGAATGGCTGAGGGTGGGTGTAGGGAGAAGGGTTATTTATTCAAAGACTTATATTCCACTACCTCCAAATGACCGAATGTTAGATGTGGATTACAAAATTTCAAATTCTTACAACATACACAAAAACAAAACAATAAAATCAGAAACAACATATAACAGGGCTTCCCAAACCTTTCCTTGGGACCCCACAGGCAGGGTCCCCAGGACAGGTTTTCAGGATACCCCCCAATGAATGTGCATGAGATAAATTTGAATACACTTGAGTCTCCATGGATATGCAAATGTATCTCATGCATATTCATTGTGGACATCCTGAAAACCCGACTGGCTGTGGGGTCCCCAGGACAGGTTTGGGAAGCCCTGACATAAAACATGATCATCAATCAAATGCTTCCCTGAACAAACAGATTTTAGCTATTTCTGAAATCCTTTACATTGGTTTGCAATTTAAGTTGATCTGGAAGAGAATTCCAATTTACAGTTGAAGTATATGAAAAAGGCTGTAACCTTCATTTTCTGTAAACAATAGGTACTATTCAGTGCTACCTTCAAAAGAGTTTTATGAGCAGATGCAAATTATGACCAGGTTTTACCATTCCAGCTTTTTTGTACAACACAACTCTCACCTGAGTACAAAAGCTTATGCACTGTGATGATGGTCTTAAATTTAGATCTAAACCTCACTGGCAGCCAATGCAACTCCCTCAATGCGGGCTATATATGATTGCTCCTTCGTAATCACAAGAGAATATGTACAGCAGCATGTTGGATAAGTTGTAACAATTTGTTGGACAAACCCACATAGAGGGAGCTATGGTAATCAAGCTGACTGAAACCAAGGCCTGAAGTGCAATTCTAAACATATCTGTTGGTAAGATAAATTTAAGTGGCTTTAGCAACTTCAGTTTATAGAGTGATGATTGAGCCACATGACGTACATGGGAATGCAATGTGAGCTGGGAGTCCAAAAGGACTCTTTACCTCAGTTAAAATGGGCAGCACAGCATTCTGAACAATAACAGAAGTAACATCTGGAATCAAACCGTGGGAACCAACCCATAATAATTTTGTTTTAAGGTATTCAATACTAACCATTTGTTTGCTAGCCATTGCTTTACCATCATAATACACATTTTAAAGAAAGGCACTGGGAAATGATCATTCATATCACATGGAATATAGAACTGCACGTACTCTGCATAGATAGAATAAAACAAACCTAATTCCTTTAACAAATTTGCCAACAGAACAAGATAAAGGTTATAAAGAGCAGAAAACAATTCAGATCCCTGTGGCACACCCAGACAGATATTGTACTGAGAACAAGCTTTATCTTACTCATTACTACTGTATTACAATTAACAAAGGTACCGGCCACTCTCCTGCTTTCAGAGCTCCTTCCTCTGATACTATGTATTAAATACTTAAACTTCTCCAAAATTTACTAAATTTTCCAGAGGAAAACTGCACTTCAAGAGAATCACAGCAGCTAGTCTGTGACTCTTCTTCCCACCCTGTGTCCTACACCTACATCAACTGCCTGCACTGAAACTGACTGATAGGATCCCCGGTCATGTGAGACCGCAGGTGGCCCGTTCCTGCCTACCCCGTCGCCACTCCCCGCTGCCAACGCCAACTGCCGAAGCTGTGGCCTGCTCACGCGGCGCCTCCACTCGCCTCCAACGCCAAGCTCCGCACGCAGCTCCCTAGATGTGCGTGTGCACCTCTGCTACAAATTTAAAGGGCCAAGTGGTGGGAAAGTTCCCCGTGGCCCGCAGAGATGACATCAGGCAGGGTGGGTATATATATAATCAGAATGGCGCCGATGGCCCTTTGCCCTTACCATGTGACAGGGGCTATCGGTGCCATTGGCAGGCCTCTGTCACATGGTAGGAGCAATGGATAGCCCGCACCATTTTTTAAGATGGCGCAGGCCATTCATTGCTCCAACCATATGACAGAGGCTGGCCAATGGCACCAATAGCCCCTGTCACATGGTAATGGCAAAGGGCCATCGGTGCCATTTTGATTACTGGCAACCAACGGCCCGAGAGCAGGAGATCGCTCCCAGGACCCTGCTGGACCACCAGGGAGTTTCAGCAAGTCTTGGGGGGTTGGGAGGGTTGAGGGTTGCAATTAACTAAATTAGAAGGGTTGGGGTGGGTTTGATTTTTTTTTTTAATGTGCCCTTTCTCCCCCCCCAAAAAAAAAAACGATAAGAAAACCACACAAAATTTCGGGAGGTTTCCTATCATTTTGTCGGCCCCCTGAAATGCAACTAAATAGGAAATATCGTCTTTATTTCCTATTTCGTTGGAAACGAATGCACATCCCTAGTATATATACCCTGCTCTGCCACCAGCACTTTGCCTCAGCAATGGGTCCTGCTCCTTCATGATTGCAAGTTGTCTGCATTCCTGATACATGCTTCTTTCCCAGCGTTCTTGCCTTGCCTCCTGTTCCTGATGCCTGGTTCCAGCATTCCTGCTCCTTGTCTCCAGTCCCCACCCTGCTTCTCATCCCTTCAGATTGATGTTCTGGTTCTGATCCTGCCTGCCTGACTCTGCATGACCTTCACCTGCCAGACTCCTGCTTGGTATCCTGACTCTGCTTGATCTCCACCTACCCTGACCTCCTGCCTGATTCACCGACTCCGCCTGTTCGTTGCCTGTCCTGACTTCTGGCCTGTTCCTGGTTCCACTTGTCTGCCGCCTGCCTTGACTCCTGCTCATCCGACGCCACTTCAGCTTCTCCTCCAGTTCCATGCCTTGAGAGACCTCTGCCTACATCCTGCTGGCCCTGGTATCCAAGGGTTTAAACTGCGGGGAATGAGGGCTGGTATAGGTGAATGTCCAGTTGGGTCTTCTTCATCTGTATCACTTTCCAATGATGAGGACCAACAGGGGCCCACTCCTGGTGGTAATGTCAACCTCATCTCAGCTCAAGGGTCCCCCTTTCCAACAGGTTGCTGATGCCATGGACCCACCACTAACTATCCACAAACTTTGGGGGTAACCCATATATCGTTAATCAAACAACCCACACAACTACAATATTGTTATCTTAAATTAAGAAATCTCTTTAAATATTTTTCAATAAGCTTTTCTTTAATAAATTGTATTAAAACACACCTACGTGTCCCAAAAACTAGAAAATTCTTAAGTCTTTTTTAATTATTTTTTTAAATATTGTGTGAGTGTTAGGTGATGCTTCATATAATGACCAGAACACCAAACCTTGGTGTCTGGCTCAATTTTGTAATATAATCATGAGCACCACCCTCCACCACTTCAATCTTTTTTAATTAATTTATTAGAAAACTCTTCTTTTTGTATTTTTAAAAATGAATTTCACCTAACCTATTTTCGTGTTATATCTTATTGTTGACCTAATAGATCTTAATACTTCATCGAAAAAAGTTGGCAAAAACATGTATTTGAAACACTAGATGTGTAACAAGGAAATCAGGTTGCCATTCATTTAAAGAGCAGAACGTTACTTAGCTTATGATACTTTTGCAATCAAAATCCTTGGAATCAGTCTTTGCAGCGGCACTTGCCCCAACGAGGCCAAGTTTCGACAAATCTTCTTCAGGAGAAGCCACTCAAATTGCGTCCAAAGTGGTATAGGGGTAGATTTTCAAAGAAGGCGCGTTGGCATACTTTTGTTGGCGCTCCAGGCGCCAACAAAAGTACGCCGGATTTTAGTAGATACGCGCGGAGCCGCGCGTATCCGCTAAAATCCTGGATCGGCGCGCGCAAGGCTATCAATTCCGTATAGCCGGCGCGTGCTGAGCCGCGCAGCCTACCCCCGTTCCCTCCGAGGCCGCTCCGAAATCGGAGCGGCCTCGGAGGGAACTTCCTTTTGCCCTCCCCTCACCTTCCCCTCCCTTCCCCTACCTAACCCCCCCGCCCGGCCCTGTCTAAACCCCCCCCTTACCTTTGTCGGGGGATTTACGCCTCCCGGAGGGAGACGTAAATCCCCGCGCACCAGCGGGCCGCTAGCGCGCTGGGACGCGACCTGGGGGTGGGTCCGGAGGGCGCGGCCACGCCCCCGGGCCCGCCCCTGGAACACTCCCGACACGCCCCCTAAACGCCACGCGGCTCGGGCCCGTCCCCGACACACCCCCGACACGCCCCCTCCCCAAACCCCGGGACTTACGTGAGTCCCGGGGTCTGCACGCACCGGTAGGCCTATTGAACATAGGCCTACCGGCGCGCAGGGCCCTGCTCGCCTAAATCCGCCCGGATTTGGGCGGATTTAGGCGAGCAGGGCTCTTAAAATCCGCCCCATAATGTTTTAGCCTTTTTTAATTTCAATGGTGAGCTCGCCTAAGCGCTTCTCCCTCCGTTTCCATCTCCAAAAAGATGGCGAACCCCATCTTTTTGGGGTTGCCTGTCCTGACCCATCCAAAAAGATGGGTTCGCCATCTTTTTGGAGATGGAAACGGAGGGAGCAGCGCTTAGGCGAGCTCGCCATTGAAATTAAAAAAGGCTAAAACATTATACCACTTTGGACACAATTTGAGTGGCTTCTCCTGAAGAAGATTTGTCGAAACTTGGCCTCGTTGGGGCAAGTGCCGCTGCAAAGACTGATTCCAAGGACTTTGATTGCAAAAGTATCATAAGCTAAGTAACGTTCTGCTCTTTAAATGAATGGTAGGGATGTGAATCGTTTTCCATATCGTCTTAACGATAGAAATCGTGTGGCAGGGCAAGAAAATCGTCTTAGGCACGATTTTTTAGTTAAAAAATCGTTAAAAATCGTTTTTTCCGATTAGTGCGCACTAACGGGAGTTAGTGCGCACTAACTGAAAATGATACAATTTGACACTTTTCAGGTCAGTTAAGGTCAGTTTAGGAATGAATATGTATTCCTATTGGCTGCCCTCTTATTTATTCATGTTACCAAGTTTCCTACTGACAGTATATGGGGGATGGGAAATGGAAACAGTTGGTAGCTTGACAAAACAAGTAATGTGATCAGTCAATGTGACTAGAACTTGTGCCCTAACCCTGATACCAGGGGTATTGTGATCTTCCTGCACACAGTGCCCTATCCCTATTAATACCAGGAGTGTTGTGATCTTCCTGCACACAGTGCCCTATCCCTAATACCAGGGGTGTTGTGATCTTCCTGCACGCAGTGCCCTATTCCTGATACCGGGGGTGTTGTGATCTTCTTGCACACATCCCGATATCAGGGATAGGGCACTGCATGCAGGAAGATCACAACACTCCTGGTATTAATAGGGATAGGGCACTGCATGCAGGAAGATCACAACACCCCTGGTATCAGGGATAGGGCACTGTGTGCAGGAAGATCACAATACCCCGGAGGAGTGAGGGTCAGGCAGCTCCCCCCTGTCTGTGAAGCCAGCCTCTCACTAGTAATGCAGGGAGGGAGCTGTCTCAGACTTCACCATCCTCCCCCCCCCCCCTTACCCACACACCATTCACTAGCTGGGACATGGGGGAAGTCAGGAGTGAGGGACAGGCAGCTCCCCCCTGTCTGCAAAGCCAGCCTCTCACTAGTAATGCAGGGAGGGAGCTGTCTCAGACTTCACCATCCTCCCCCCCCCCCTCACCCACACACCATTCACTAGCTGGGACATGGGGGAAGTCAGGAGTGAGGGTCAGGCAGCTCCCCCCTGTCTGCAAAGCCAGCCTCTCACTAGTAATGCAGGGAGGGAGCTGTCTCAGACTTCACCATCCACCCCCCCCCCCTCACCCACACACCATTCACTAGCTGGGACATGGGGGAAGTCAGGAGTGAGGGACAGGCAGCTCCCCCCTGTCTGTGAAGCCAGCCTCTCACTAGTAATGCAGGGAGGGAGCTGTCTCAGACTTCCCCATCCCCCCCCCCCCCCCCTCACCCAGACACCATTCACTAGCTGGGACATGGGGGAAGTCAGGAGTGAGGGTCAGGCAGCTCCCCCCTGTCTGTGAAGCCAGCCTCTCACTAGTAATGCAGGGAGGGAGCTGTCTCAGACTTCACCATCCTCCCCCCCCCCCCTCACCCACACACCATTCACTAGCTGGGACATGGGGGAAGTCAGGAGTGAGGGTCAGGCAGCTCCCCCCTGTCTGCGAAGCCAGCCTCTCACTAGTAATGCAGGGAGGGAGCTGTCTCAGACTTCACCATCCTCCCCCCCCCCCCCCTCACCCACACACCATTCACTAGCTGGGACATGGGGGAAGTCAGGAGTGAGGGTCAGGCAGCTCCCCCCTGTCTGTGAAGCCAGCCTCTCACTAGTAATGCAGGGAGGGAGCTGTCTCAGACTTCACCATCCTCCCCCCCCCCCCCTCACCCACACACCATTCACTAGCTGGGACATGGGGGAAGTCAGGAGTGAGGGTCAGGCAGCTCCCCCCTGTCTGTGAAGCCAGCCTCTCACTAGTAATGCAGGGAGGGAGCTGTCTCAGACTTCACCATCCTCCCCCCCCCCCCTCACCCACACACCATTCACTAGCTGGGACATGGGGGAAGTCAGGAGTGAGGGTCAGGCAGCTCCCCCCTGTCTGTGAAGCCAGCCTCTCACTAGTAATGCAGGGAGGGAGCTGTCTCAGACTTCACCATCCTCCCCCCCCCCCCCCTCACCCACACACCATTCACTAGCTGGGACATGGGGGAAGTCAGGAGTGAGGGTCAGGCAGCTCCCCCCTGTCTGTGAAGCCAGCCTCTCACTAGTAATGCAGGGAGGGAGCTGTCTCAGACTTCACCATCCTCCCCCCCCCCCTCACCCACACACCATTCACTAGCTGGGACATGGGGGAAGTCAGGAGTGAGGGTCAGGCAGCTCCCCCCTGTCTGTGAAGCCAGCCTCTCACTAGTAATGCAGGGAGGGAGCTGTCTCAGACTTCACCATCCTCCCCCCCCCCCCTCACCCACACACCATTCACTAGCTGGGACATGGGGGAAGTCAGGAGTGAGGGTCAGGCAGCTCCCCCCTGTCTGTGAAGCCAGCCTCTCACTAGTAATGCAGGGAGGGAGCTGTCTCAGACTTCACCATCCTCCCCCCCCCTCACCCACACACCATTCACTAGCTGGGACATGGGGGAAGTCAGGAGTGAGGGTCAGGCAGCTCCCCCCTGTCTGCGAAGCCAGCCTCTCACTAGTAATGCAAGGAGGGAGCTGTCTCAGACTTCACCATCCTCCCCCCCCACCCTCACCCACACACCATTCACTAGCTGGGACATGGGGGAAGTCAGGAGTGAGGGTCAGGCAGCTCCCCCCTGTCTGTGAAGCCAGCCTCTCACTAGTAATGCAGGGAGGGAGCTGTCTCAGACTTCACCATCCTCCCCCCCCCCCCCCCTCACCCACACACCATTCACTAGCTGGGACATGGGGGAAGTCAGGAGTGAGGGTCAGGCAGCTCCCCCCTGTCTGTGAAGCCAGCCTCTCACTAGTAATGCAGGGAGGGAGCTGTCTCAGACTGGTATCAGGGTTAGGGCACTGTGTGCAGGAAGATCACAACACTCCTGGTATTAATAGGGATAGGGCACTGTAAGAGATGACTGTAGTAGATTGAATAAAGATCTGATGTTTCTGCTCTCCTCACACCAAACAAAAACAACACACAAGCAGAGAAGCCCTTCTTACAAAGCTGAGCTAGTGAGTTAAGTAGGAGGAAAAGTAAACATACTGGTGCCAGTGTGGCTACTTAAAAAATACACTTACCAACAATCAATTACATATATTTGAACTGTGTACAGTTCCAGCCAGGACCACCTTTCTAAAATGCACAGTGATTGGCAAATTCAACATGCACTAGCATTTCAGGTGCCTGCTAACAAAAATAATAAACAAACAAGTTCTAGTCACGTGAGTGCTGATCATTACATTACTTTTTTTGTCAAGCTTCCAACTGTTTCCATTTCACATCCCCCCAACCATATTGGTAACATCAATAGATAAGAGCACAGCCAGCCAATAGGAATACATACATACATATTCATTCCTAAGTGACCTTTACTGACCTGGGAAGTGTGAACACTTTGTTTCATTTTCTGTTGGTGTTCGTTAGTTTCCAGTTCCATTTCCCATCCCCCCAACCATCACCTCAGTGGTAACCTTGGTAATATCAATAGATAAGAGGGCAGCCAGCCAATAGGAACACATATTCATTCCTAACTGACCTTCAGTGACCTGGAAAGTGTTTATTTGTATCATTTTCAGTTAGTGCGCACTAAATCGAGTTAGTGCGCACTAACGGGGAGTTAGTACGCACTAACTCGAGTTAGTGCGCACTAACACGATTTAACGATTTTTAACGATAAATCGTTAGAATTTCTATTGTATCGTGTTCTATAACGATTTAAGACGATATAAACATTATCGGACGATAATTTTAATCGTTGAAAAACGATTCACATCCCTAATGAATGGCGACCTGATTTCCTTGTTACACATCTAGTGTTTCAAATACATGTTTTTGCTAACTTTTTTCGATGAAGTATTAAGATCTATTAGGTCAACAATAAGATATAACACGAAAATAGGTTAGGTGAAATTCATTTTTAAAAATACAAAAAGAAGAGTTTTCTAATAAATTAATTAAAAAAGATTGAAGTGGTGGAGGGTGGTGCTCATGATTATATTACAAAATGGAGCCAGACACCAAGGTTTGGTGTTCTGGTCATTATATGAAGCATCACCTAACACTCACACAATATTTAAAAAAATAATTAAAAAAGACTTAAGAATTTTCTAGTTTTTGGGACACGTAGGTGTGTTTTAATAAAATGTATTAAAGAAAAGCTTATTCAAAAATATTTAAAGAGATTTCTTAATTTAAGATAACAATATTGTAGTTGTGTGGGTTGTTTGATTAATGATATATGAGGCCATGGACCCGGCAGAACTGACCGGCCTACAAGCTATCCCTGGACTAGCCCAGAGGCTGCAGCTGCAGCAGCAGTGCCTAGTTATGCTAGCCACTACAGTGAATTGACTGGTGAGCCGCCTGGAAGCCACACTGGTGACCAGCACCCATACTCATGCCCCGGCAAACACCACCCATGTCTACAGCAGCTCTTGATCTGCTGGCATCCCCTCACTACACTGAGGACCCCTGGCAGTGCCACGGGTTCCTAAACCACTGTTTTATGCATTTCTCTCTGCAGCCGGCCTAATTTGTTAGCGACCAGGTCAAGACCATGTTCATTCTGTTGCTATTGGACAGCAAAGCACTGGCCTGGGCCTCCCCCTTGTGGGATTGCGGGGACCCCCTGCTCCACGACCTTCCACGCTTTGTACAGACATTTAAGCAAGTATTCAATGAACCAGGGCGACAGTCCACAGCTGTTTCTGACCTCCTCCATCTCCGTCAAGGGTCGCGCTCACTGGTGGAATATACAGTGGAATTCTGTACCCTAGCATCCGAGCTGGGGTGGCGAGAGGATAGCCTCAGGAGCATTTTCCTGGAGGGGTTGTCCTCATTGATCAAGCATGAGCTGGCCGCTTGGGAATTACCTGATGACCTCTCCGGTCGTACTGATTGCCGCCTACAACAGCACCTTTGGGAGTTTAAACCCGGCCGTAAGGCAGTGCCACTGGCTCCGTCCTTCTCTCGACCCTTGATTCCATCCTCACCAGTTTAACCTGGCCAGCCTTGGGAAGAGGAGCCCATGCAGCTTGGCTGGAGCCGCCTTTCTCCGGAAGAGAAACAACGGCGGCAGACCTTTGGGCTGTGCATTTACTGCACTGGTAAGGGGCATATGCTGGCACAATGTCCCGAGAGGCTGGGAAACTCCAGAGCCTAGGCATCAGTAGGGGGATGACCCTGGGCTACACTAATCCTGCTCCCCAATGCACAGCTTCCATGACTATCATCCATTTCGGTGGCACCTTGTCCACCCAGGCACTTATCGACTCCGGAGCCGGAGGAAACTTCATTCTTGCGGACTTGGTCAGTCAATTAGGACTCTCTATGTTACCCAGAACACATCCCCTGGTAATTTCCTCCATCCGGGGGATCCCTTACCTGGTTGGATTACCCATGTGACTACCCCAGTGAGGCTATGGATTCTCCATGAGGAGGAGATCTCCTTATTTGTCATGGAGAAGGTCATACATCTGGTGGTCTTAGGCCTACCCTGGCTCCAGAGGCACTCCCCCCCCCCTGCATTGATTGGGAGACCTTGCAATTGGCCTCCTGGGGGACATACTGCGACACCTCCTACCTCCAAGGCGTGTCTCGTCCCAGACTCCTCCTGGCATACCACACCACTCGCTCTGCCACCACAGTATGCAGATTTCGCAGACATCTTCTCCAGGGAAAAAGTGGAGATGCATCATGAGCATTGTCTATTTGACTGCACTATCGACCTCCTCCCAGACTCCATGCTTCCACAGGGACAAGTATACCCCCTGTCGCTGCCGGAGACATAAGCCATGTCCAAATATATCCAAGAAAACCTCTACAGTGGTTCATCCACCCTTGCACCTCACTGGCTGGCGCTGGCTTCTTCTTTGTAGCTAAAAAGGACGGGTCCTTAAGGCACTGTATTGAATACTGCAGATTGAATGCCATCACCAGGAGGGATTGGTATCTGCTGCTACTTATCCCGGAGCTACTGGATCGTCTTCAAGGGGCTAAATTGTTCACAAAATTGGACTTCCGAGGGCCTACAACCTCATACGTATCAAACCAGGTGATGAGTGGAAGACCGTTTTCAATTCCAGAGATGGCCACTATGAGTATTTAGTGATGCCTTTTGGCTTCTGCAATGCCCCAGCAGTCTTCTCAACCTCATGAACAAGGTTTTCCAGGACATGCTCCACTCCATCATCATCGAATACCTGGATGATATGCTAATATACTCCAGAGACCTGTTGTCCCATAGGGGGACAGTCAGACATGTACTTCAGTGACTATGAGAGCATAAGTTGTTTGCTAAACTAGAAAAGTGCCTGTTTGAACAGGAGTTCCTTCCTTTCTTGGGCTTTATCATCTCAACCACAGGGTTCTACATGGACCCAGTAAAGGTCTCCAGCAGCCAGGATTGGCCCCCAACCTTCTGGACTCTGGGCCTTACAACATTTCCTGGGATTTGCCAATTTCTACAGGCACTTTATTCCCCACTACTTCTGCCTAATAGCGCCTCTCACTGTACTCACTAAAAAGGGGGCCATCCCCAAGCAATGGTCGCCTGAGGCAACTGCGGCTTTTAATGAATTGAAGGATGCCTTCCTACGGGATACATGCCTTCGCCATCCAAACCCCTCATGCCCATTCGTGGTAAAGGTAGATGCCTCTGACATGGCCATGGGTGCTATATGAAGCCAGCACTCAGAGAAGGGTACCCTGCTGCCATGCTCATACTTCTCATGAAAATTTTCACCAGCCAAAAGAAATTACAGCATCAGGGACAAAGAGCTTCTTGCCATTAAGATGGCATTCGAGGAATAGCAACAATGTTTGAGGGAGCACAGCATCCCATCACAATCCTTACAGACCACAAGAACTTAGAATACCTCAGCCGCACCCAATGGTTAAATCCTCGCCAGGCACGCTGGTCACTATTCTTTAGCCAGTTCAACTTTACCCTACGTTACCGACTAGCCTCCAAGAATGCCAGGGCCTATGCCCTGTCCAGGGCCTTTGAGATGGAAAACACACCAGGGGCCCCTCAGTTAATCATCAACCCCGTGAACATCCTCCTGGCTGCCAGTCAGACTGTCCCACCCAGGAAGACGGTGATGCCCCTTCTCATCAAACAGAAAGTCCTAGCCTGGGCTCATGATTCTCTCACTGCTGGGCATCCGGGAAGAGCACGTACACTGGACTTATTGTGGCGATATTACTGGTGGCCGCTGATGAAACAAGACGCTAGGGCTTATTTCAATTTCTGCCCGACTTGTGCCCAACAGAAACCTCTGTTCGGACATCCCTGGGGCCTCCTGCAACCATTGCCCATTCCTAAGGACCAGTGGACCCACCTCTTGACGGACTTCATGGTAGATCTGCCCCTGTCGATTGGCTACCATGTCAACTGGGTAGTCATTGATATGTTCTCGAATATGGTCCACTTTACTGCACTCTTCAAACTGGCCCAGAGTTTTACTCAGCACATTTTTTGCCTTCATGGGCTTCTGCAGCATATAGCCTCCGATCGTGGAGCTCAGTTCACGGCAAACATCTGGCAATCGCTATGTAAGAAGTTTGGTGTCCAACTCGACTTCACCTCAGCATATCATCCACAAGGCAACGGAGAGGCTGAGTGCACCAACCAAACTTTGAAGACCTTTCTCCGCTCCTTCATGAACAGTAGACAAGATGACTAGGCTGCCCTGCTCCCCTGGGCAGAATTTTCGCACAACTCTCACATCCACTCTGCAACCAGCTCTTCACCTTTCCAGGTAATATATGACAAATAACCAGCACCACTGCTTCCCACACATCTCTCGGTGCCCTCTCCCGTGGCTCAGTCCACCACACAACAACTACTCTCCCTCTGGACCAGTACACAGAATAATCTCCAACAGGCAAATAATCTCTGAAGAAGCAAAGAAGGGGGCCCATACCCCTCTTTAAACCCGGGGACCGCATGTGGCTGAGTACCTGCCACATCCGCCTCCAGGTAGCTTCAATGAGACTGGCTCCCAGATACATTGGTCCCTACTCCATCATCGAATGAATTGGCTGTCATATATCGTCTGAGACTACATTCTTCTCTGAAGATGCACAATACGTTCCATGTATCCCTCTTGAAACCTCTGGTCCTGTTCTGGCAACAATGAAAGCCTCCCGAACCACAGGACGTGTCGGCAGAAGAGGAACAAATTTACCAAGTGAAGGAGATCCTGGATGTAACCAGATGTCCAAATGATTTCCTTTATTGGGTAGTAACACGAATATATGAACAATGCCCAACTCTGGCCGAGTTTCGCCCTCTTACAATGGGGCTACATCAGGGGCTCTACTTGAGTCGTGTTATGATGACAATCCAAGTCTTAAAAAAGACTGTGCAACAAAAGGTTATTGGAAAGGCTGGTTAAACTCTCAATGACAGCGGTACCTCAGTTTCTTATTTCGTAAACAACACAAGGGTTGCAAATGTGCCGAAATTTTTTGATGTGGTTGTGAAGACAAACACGGGCGGCAGTGTGGCTTTCCCTTGTTAACTCGAGTTATGTCGGCACATTTGCAACCCTTGTGTTGTTTACGAAATTGTCATCATAACACGACTCAAGTAGAGCCCCTGATGTAGCCCATTCCTGCCTCCCCCTGTCCCCACTGACGACGTTGACCACTGCAGCTGCGGCTTGCTCACGCGGTGCCTCCACTCGTCTCCGACGCTGAGCTCTGCACCTGGCTCCCTAGGCACGCACTCGTGCCTCTGCTACAAATTTAAAGGAGCAGCGGTGGGAAAGTTCCCCGTGGCCCACAGAGATGATGTCAGGCAGGGTGGGTATATATACCCTGCTCTGTCACCAGCACTTTGCCTCAGCAATGGGTCCTGCTCCTTTGTGATTGCGAGTTGTCTGGGTTTCTGATACCTGCCTCTTTCCCAGCATTCTTGCCTTGCCTCCTGTTCCTGATTCCTGGTTCCATTGTTCCTGCTCCTTGTCTCCAGTCCCTGCCTTGCTCCTCATCCCTTTGGATTGATCTTCTGGTTCTGACTCTGCCTGCCTGACTCTGCTTGACCTCGCCTGCCTGACTTCTGCTTGGTATCCTGACTCTGCTTGATTTTCACCTGCTTGACCTACCTGATTCACTGACTCCACCTGCTCGCTGCCTGTCCTGGCCTCTGCCTGTTCCTGGTTCTGCATGTCTGCCGTCTGCCTCGACTCCTGCTTGTCCGATGCTACTTCATCTTCTCCTCTGTTCCATGTCTTGAGAGACCCCTGCCTAAGTCCTGCCGGCTCCAGTACCCAAGGGCTCAACCTACAGGGAACGAGGGCTGGTATAGATGAAGGTCCAGTTGGGTCTTCTTTGTTCGTACCGCCTCCTGACGAAGAGTTACCAACAGGGGCCCACTCCTGGTGGCAGTGTCAACCTCGTCTCGGAGCAAGGGTCCCCCTTTCCAACACTGACTCAATCCTTCCATACTCCTTTCTTGCTTACTAATGCAGCACTAACCTCTTTTTATTTCTTTTTTTTTCCATCGGAGGTGGCAGCAGCATTCAATCCCCTTTTAAAGAGACAGCACACAGCCACCAATTGCGGTAGAGTCTTAATTTAAATCCCTTGTTACATGTTTTATATATATATATATATATATATATATATATATATATATATATATATATATATATATATAAATTTCAAAAGGGAAAAAAGCACTATTGTTCAATGTTCACATTAAAAAATAATACTTTATTCTCAAATTACAGACATTAAAATAAATGAGCAGTTTCTAACCTATTTGTGCAACCTGATTGCATTAAGACCTAGTACTGGCAGTGGCAGATACCATTCTAATGTCCATACTTACCAAGAACTCCAAATTTGTTGTGCTCCCAAACAGCTCTCAGGAACCAAAATGAGGTAAACCTGTGTTATGATTCAACTGGGTCTTATGTGTCAACGGGACAGCACATCCTAGGAAAGGGGGCTGCTGGTACAGATGAGATAGACAACCTGTTTCGTATTATTCTGACCATACTTAGAGGTAAAGGTGAAGGCGGCCCTTCACATTTAACATATGAAGCTGGAAGAACCCTACTCTAATTTATTATCAAATGAATGTCTCCCATTTGATAACTGAATTCAATCCATCTAGGGCCAAGGTGTGCCATGTATAAATGTACCTTTGTTTGCAGCACAGAGGTTGTGGGGATATATGTCCACCTCTAGGATTGCAAAGATGCTGAATAACAAAGAATTTCAATTGATCAAAAGAATGGTCTAAGTCAAACCAGTGCTTGGCAAGAGGGGCTTCTAGTTTATGAGTACAAATACAGCTCTTATGTTGAATAATTTGTGTGCGTATAGAGAACTTAGTATGGCCTATATATAGTTTTTCACAAGGACAAATAATGGCATATGCTACCTGGGATGTGTTGAAATCAATGTGACCTCTAAGCTCATGAGATAATGAGAAAGATGTATGGTAAAAAATTTGAATCTGATGTACATTAATACAGACTGAACAGTGATTGCATGCAAACTGTGCAAGCTCTTCTGTTATAGGGCCAACACGGGGGTAAGGGCTGACCAGTAGGTTGCATAAATTGTGACCCCCTGGTGTGGGCAAAAATTAGTCTCTTCTGAAAGACCTGATGTAATGACAATATGTGCCAGTGCTTCAAAATGATGTTCTGGACCGCATGTGACCTGGAAGAAATTGGAATTACACAGACTAACTGGTCCACTGGGGAACAGTAGTGTGTCTGTAACAGAAGATCATGATTGGTATAAGCCATGCTTATAAGCATGTTTGTTGACTTTCAAGGGGTAATCCCTCTCCAAGAACCTTGTATGCATATTGAGAGCCTGTGTCTTATATTCCGAGGACATTTCACTTACATGTTTTAGCCTAAGAAACTGTTCCACTGGGATGTTAGTGCGCAAATTGCCAGGGTGGAAGCTATCAAAATTCAGTAGGTTATTCTGATCAGTGGGTTTTGTGAAAATGGTGGTAATTAATCTACCTTAATCACTGAAAGGTCCAAACAAGAAACAGTGTGCTCATATGATGTAATGATAAATTGCAGGTTAGGATTATGTGCATTGATCCATAGTGAAAATAGATGCCATGATGCCACAGACCCTTTCCAAATGAAAAAAAATATATTGTCGATAAAATTAACCCAAAAATGTATGTAGTTCCACTGTTCTGAAGCGTCTATGAAAGATTCCTCAAACTTAGCCAAATAGAGGCATGCTAATGATGGGGCCCTTGTTGATACTGTAGCTGTCTTTTTGATCTGCTGGAAAAATTGATCATTAAATTTGAAATAATTACATTTAAGTTCAATGGAAGGTAGCTTGTTGGATAAGCCCTCATCCAAAACTTGTTTTGATGAGTGTTTGCAGCTCTGCAGTGGGATCTGAAGATAAAGAAATATAGAAACTAGGATTATACAACTGTCGAAGGACTTCCTCGTTGTAGGCTGTGGTACTTAAAAATTGCCACTCTGCCTCCTTTGTCGGTCGGGCATATGGTTATAGAGGAGTCCTGCTGAAGTGCATGGCAAGCCTGGAGTTCTGAAGGAGATAGATTATTCATATAGGGGGACAAGGTGTCCTCCATTAAAGTCATGTCCTGCAACACAAGTTGCTCAAATGTGGCAAAGAGGGGATCGATGGGGTTTAGAGGCACCCATTTGGATTTGCATCCCAACCCTGTCTTCTCTAACTGAGGAGTGCCAGCCAAAAAATGATCAATCTTTATTTGTCTAATGAATTTGTGTATATGCGTGTTTGAAAAGCGTCATATTTGATGGTAGGTTCAAAGAATAGACCTTTTTGAAGTAACAAAACCTCTGCAATGGATAATATGTGGAAGGATAAGTTAAATATAAATTGTGAGTTTATTACTGGGACCATGTGACCCTCCTGTGAATTTGAGATTTGATGAACATTGGCCCTGTGTGTTTCCTGACCATCTGATTTGTGTGCCCCGATTGTGTGCTTGTAGGAAAAATAATCAGGGGATAAACTGAGACCCTCAATATTATTGGAGAGGTTGAATGACACTAATTTGAAAGCTTTCTTCTTCTCTGATATACCACTGGTATCATCTTCTGAAGAGTCACTCAACAATTATCAAATATACGCAACTTCCATGGAGGTCTGTTTTCATTCAACCATGGATAAACATATATTCGATCATAAGAACATAAGAACATGCCATACTGGGTCAGACCAAGGGTCCATCAAGCCCACATCCTGTTTCCAACAGTGGCCAATCCAGGCCATAAGAACCTGGCAAGTACCCAAAAACTAAATCCATTTCATGTTACCGTTGCTAGTAATAGCAGTGGCTATTTTCTAGGGATGTGCAGAGCAAAATTTTATGTTCATATTTTTTATGTCCGAAAGGGGGTCCCACTTGCGGCCAATATGGACATAAAAAAAATCCAATGAGTTGGGTATATGTACATATGTGCAAAAAAAAAAAATTAAACCCCCTCACCCTCCTTAATCCCCCCCCCAGACTTACCACAACTCCCTGGTGATCGAGCGAGGAGTGAGGACGTCATTTCTGCAATCCTTGGCGAGAAGCATGTGACGTCGGTGGCACGTCGAGTGACGCAGCGTCACGTGATTCCCGGCTCGTTCGCGCCGGACGGCTCGTTCGGCCCAAAAAGAACTTTTGGCCAGCTTGGGGGGGCCTCCTGACCCCCCCAAGCTGGCCAAAAGTTCTTTTTGGGCCGAACGAGCCGTCCGGCGCGAACGAGCCGGGAATCACGTGGCGCCGCGTCACTCAGACGCGACGTCACGTGATTCCCGGCAAGTTCGCGCCGGACGGCTCGTTCGGCCCAAAAAGAACTTTTGGCCAGCTTGGGGGGGCCTCCTGACCCCCTCAAGCTGGCCAAAAGTTCTTTTTGGGCCGAACGAGCCGTCCGGCGCGAACTTGCCGGGAATCACGTGACGTCGGCGTCACGTGATTCCCGGCTTGTTCGCGCCGAACGAGCCGTCCGGCGCGAACTTGCCCGGGAATCACGTGACGTCGCGTCTGAGTGACGCGGCGCCACGTGATTCCCGGCTCGTTCGCGCCGGACGGCTCGTTCGGCCCAAAAAGAACTTTTGGCCAGCTTGGGGGGGTCAGGAGGGGCCCCCCCAAGCTGGCCAAAAGTTCTTTTTGGGCCAAACGAGCCGTCCGGCGCGAACGAGCCGGGAATCACGTGACGCCGGCGTCACTCGACGTGCCGCCGACGTCACATGCTTCTCGCCAAGGATTGCAGAAATGGCGTCCTCACTCCTCGCTCCATCACCAGGGAGTTGTGGTAAGTCGGGGGGGGGGGGGATTAAGGAGGGTGAGGGGGTTTATATTTTTATTTTGGCTCAACAATCGCGATTTCCCACATATCGAACATATCTATGTTCGATATGTGGGAAATCCGATCGTTTATGTCGAATCAATTTTTAAGTAAAAAAAAAATATGAGTTGCGTTTTACTAATGCGGTCAATCCGAATGCACACCCCTACTATTTTCTAAGTCAACTTAATTAATAGCAGGTAATGGACTTCTCCAAGAACTTATCCAATCCTTTTTTAAACACAGCTATACTAACTGAACTAATCACGTCCTCTGGAAACAAATTCCAGAGTTTAATTGTACATTGAGTGAAGAAGAACTTTCTCTGATTAGTTTTAAATATGCCACATGCTAACTTCATTTGTGTGTAGTCAAATTGATCACTATGAAATTTTCTAATTTTGGATGCTTGAAGTTCTTGCCTGAAATAATCCATTGCTACTTTATATTGGTAAACACCTCTACTGAAATCTGGGCTTTAAGGTTGTTCAGTTGAGTGTCAATTTCTGTGTGTTATGCAGCCACTGAAGCATTGGTTGTTTCAATAATGAGAAGCGTGAGATCATGTGAACAATTGTTAAGAATAATGTTCCATCTGCCAATAAATTGGTTCCTTGTACACCCATAGCTCTTTAGGGATACATTTGACTCAGCAATATTCATTCAGCGAACCTGGAGTTCAATCCGTATCAAGCGTTTTCAAGTTTTGGTAACCAAAGACCAATCTATGGATTCTCAACTACAGCCATTGTTGGAATAAAAAAGTCTGATCTCAGACAAAACAGCTGCGGCTGCGGTGTTAGAATAGATAAATAAAGTGAGGTCATTTACATACTCTGTTATGCCCAAAATGCACCAGTACCTAAGCAGAAAAAATCAGAAGGGCAATGTGTATATTATTTGAAGTATTCAATGAAATTATACCAAAAAATGTGAACAGGAGAAAAAAAACAAATGTTCAATACCACATTAAAAAATATTAATTTATTCTCAAATAACAACATTAAAATAAATAAGCAGTTTCAAATCTAACTGTGGCTTATGTATCTCCACACATATATGTTCTTGGATCTGTACAAATTTACATGTTTTAAAAAATTAATCTTGTGGATCAATAAACTATTACACCATCATATGAATTTAACCATTCTAAATTCTATATACATACATTTTTCCACAATAAAATAGAAGTACCACAAATATATAATGTCCTGTTCTTGAGATACTCACTAATTACAGAAAAGCAAAGAATAATGTTTTTTAACATTCACTATTTCTATATAGATGCACTGAAAACCCTGATTAAAGTACACACATT
This sequence comes from Rhinatrema bivittatum, assembly GCF_901001135.1. Lineage (NCBI taxonomy): Eukaryota > Metazoa > Chordata > Amphibia > Gymnophiona > Rhinatrematidae > Rhinatrema > Rhinatrema bivittatum. Next base: position 539,615,495 of record NC_042616.1, on the reverse strand, counting down.
AACACGCATATTCTCATTCACACAATACAAGTGGGACTTTGTTTCTCGGGTCTGATGGAAAATCCCCAGAGAGTAATGAAAATGTAACACTTGATGCAGTAAGCACATAGTATGCTAATAAAACAGAAGTGAAAAAAACTATGCAAACCCAAGTTAAAATATGGACTCAGACTTTTGGATAGACTGCACACATTTTAACTTAGAAGGGAGGGGAAAAGTTTGTGTACACACAATTGAATTTGCAGCGATTTAGGTGAATTCTCTGCAATATATATAATAGGGATGGGCATTCAGGAGAAAACAAATAGGAAATAAGACAAAATTTCCTATTTTGTTTCATGTCATTCTCAAAGCAAAAAAATTGAAAATCCAATGTAATTTTGTTGGGTTTTAAGTTTTGTTTTGAAAACAAAAATGTGATCCATCAACCCTAGGCCCAGGCCCAAAGCCTGGCCTCGTGTAGGGAATAGGCCCATGCCCAAAGCCAGGGTCATGACCAATGCCTGAGCGCAACACTGTAGATGGGGCATGGGAATAGGCCTGAGACTGAGGTCTCACCTAGGCACAGACCATGGCCCGACATAGGAGTCATGGCCTAGGCCCAAGTGTTATGCCAGGGTCTCAGCCAAAACCCCCAAAATTGTCCAAATTTATCTACTTTGTCAGGGACCCAGCATCTCAGCCCAGGCCCATGCTCAAACCTGGATTCCAACCCAGAGATCTGGTCCCAACACCTGGGCCTCAGCCAAGACTCCAAAAATTGTCCAAATGTACTTGCTTCATTAGGGATCCAGCATTACATCCCAGGCCCAGGCCTGATGCTGAGCCCCAACCCGGAGACTGGGTCCCTACACCTAGGTCTTGGCCTAGGCCAGGACAAGGGCCCGGGCCCAAACCTGACACTAGGGCCTGGTCCAGAGACTGGATCCAGACACCTGGGCCTTGGCCCAGGCCCAGGCCCTAGGCTGACGCCGGGGCCTCAGCCCAGGGTCAGGAGCATGCCTGATGTCTTGACCTTGGATGTCTTCTTTCTTCTGTTTTCTTTCTTCTGTCTTTGCCATTGAAATGACACTGTCCACTTGGGAGGTGCCAGAGTTAATTAACTCTGGCACATCCTCCCCAGCATGGGGCACTATTTTGATGTAAGGCAGTTAATTGAACTTCTATACATCAATTTGGTGCCTTCCACTGGGGAGGATGTACTGGAGTTAATCAACTTTGGTGCCTCGCACATGTTATAAAATCTAGGGTCGGCGTGCGCAATGTGCACAAGTGTGTACCCCCTTGCCGAACCCTAGGGGAGCCTCGATGGCTTTCTCCGTTCGGAGCGGCCTCAGAGAGAACTTTCCTTCCGCCCCCCTCCCCCCACCTTCACCTCCATTCCCCTATCTAACCCGCCCCCAAGCCCTACCTAAATCCCCTCTACCTTTATTTTGTTATTTATGCCTGCCTCTGGCAGGCGTAACTTGTGCGCGATCCCCCAGCATGGCCGCTGTGCCGGAGGCCTCAATCCCGCCTCCATATCACCCCTGGAGCGGCACCCCGCCCATGCCCCCACCCTCTACCCACCCCTTTTTCAAAGCCCCGGGACATACGCGCATCCAGGGGCTTGCGTGCGTCGCCGGGCCTATGCAAAATAGGCTTGGTGCGCGTAACCACCCTGCGCGCATAAATCCAGCCGGATTTATGCGCGCAGGGCTTTTAAAATCTGCCGCAAAATGTGATGAGCGTTGTTAGCTACGTGCTGATTTGGACATGCCTTTTGGATGTGCTAATCCCCTTAGGGGCGGATTTTAAAAGGCCCGCGCGTGTAAATCCTTCCGGATTTACGCGCGCAGGGCCCTCGCGCGCTGGCGCACCTATTTTGCATAGGCCGCCGGCGCGCATAAAGCCCCGGGACGCGCGTAAGTCCCGGGGCTTTCGAAAAGGGGAGGGAGGGGGCGTGTCCTGGGGGCGTTCCCGAAACGACGCGGCATTTCGGGGGCGTGCCCCAGCATTTTGGGGGTGGGCCTGGGGGTGTGGCACCGGCCCAGGGGCGTGGTCGAGGCCTCCAGACCTGCCCCCGGGACCGGAGGACGGAGCGGGGCTGCCGGCCGACGCGCACAAAGTTACGCCTGCTGAAAGCAGGCGTAACTTTGCCGACAAAGGTAGGGGAGGGTTTAGATAGGGCCGGGGGGGTGGGTTAGGTAGGGGAAGGGAGGGAAAGTTGGGGGGAGGGCGAAGAAAAGTTCCCTCCTAGGCCGCTCTGAAATCGGAGCGGCCTCAGAGGCAACAGACAGGTCGCGCTGGGCTCGGCGCGCGCAGGTTGCACAAATGTGCACCCCCTTGTGCGCGCTGACCCCGGATTTTATAAGATACGCGCAGCAACGCGCCTGGTGTTCGCGCCTGGTGTGCGAACAAAAGTACGCGATCGCGTAGTTTTTAAAGATCTACCCCTTATTGCATAAGATTTTATGGATGCGCGTCCAAGCACTCATTAGCCTGTGTGCTAGGCTCAGCTCATGATTTTGCATTGGCCTGTTTGTGTTCCTGACTCCATATCTGAACCCCTATTTCTGCCAGCCATCTTTCATCTCCTTTCTCTCTGCTTTCCCCTGAGATCTCTTCTTTATCTTCCTTCTCTGAGATCTTTTCTTATCCCAGATCCACCTCTCGAATCCTATTTTCTATCCCCTACCCCTTCCCTCCCAACATCAATCTCTAAGATCCCTTTTTTCCCATGAAGAAGAAAATAAATTATCCAGAGACACAAGAAATGTCAGAAATCAGCTTTATTTCAGAAATTTTACAACCCATTTAAATTATCTCTAATAGGTTAACCTAAACAAACATATGCAAATGTTCACAGAACTGCTACATAATTTTCTGATGCTTGACACAGAATCCACCCATGACCTGCCACAGGAAACTGGGGGCTTTGCCTTTAGTGTGCCAAGAAAGTTATACAAGTCTGTTCCTTGGGGCACTTCCTAACAGAATCATCCTCACTTGATGATATTGTTTTCCTTGCATTCTCCAAAATATTAAACATATAAAGGTCAATATTGAAAACCTAGCCATTCTTCTAAGTTAGTCAGATAGACATATCCATCTAACTCAGATGGGATATTTGGCAGCACAGCACAGCCAAATATTCCCGGACAAACCACTATTGAGTTGGATAAGTCGTATCCCTCTAAGTTTAGATCTCCTATTGAGCAGGTCTAAATTAGCTGAATAAGTTATCCGTCTAAGGCTGAATATTGCTACTTAGCCGGAAAACCTATCCTTCTAAGTAGCGCTGCTCTGTTCCACCCATTTGCTGCTCACAACTTGTCTGGCTAACTAGATAGCTGGATAAGTAACTTATCTGCTTTCTAGCAGCTGATGAATATAATGAGCAGCTGTTAGATAGCCAGATATCTAGCATTTGAATATCAACCTCCCTGTATATTGAGATTTATGATCAATATATTAAATATTGTGATACATTCTAAAGGGAATGGAGGGGGGAATTCATTTAAATGTTCAATCATCTTGTCCATTTGTCCTTTTCCAACCTAACTTAACATAAGAACATAAGAGGTCTTTAAGATCATGAGAGGTCTTGATCGAGTAGATGTGACTCAGTTATTTACACTTAAGAATAAAAAAAGACTAGGGGGCATTCCATGAAGTTAGCAAGTAGTACATTTAAGACTAATCGGAGAAAATTCTTTTTCACTCAACGCACAATAAAGCTCTGGAATTTGTTGCCAGAGGATGTGGTTAGTGCAGTTAGTGTAGCTGGGTTCAAAAAAGGTTTGGATAAGTTCTTGGAGGAGAAGTCCATTAACGGCTATTAATCAAGTTTACTTAGGGAATAGCCACTGCTATTTGTTTGGATGATTGCCAGGTTCTTGTGGCTTGGTTTGGACTCTGTTGGAAACAGGATGCTGGGCTTGATGGACCCTTGGTCTGACCCAGCATGGCAATTTCTTATGTTCTTATGTTCTTAAATTGCCATGCTGGGTCAGACCAAGGGCCCATCAAGCCCAGCATCCTGTTTCCAACAGAGGCCAAACCAGGTCACAAGAACCTGGCAATTACCCAAACACCAAGAAGATCCCATGCTACTGATGCAAATAGTAGCAGTGGCTGGCTATTCCCTAAGTAAACGTGATTAATAACAGTTAATGGACTTGTCCTCCAAGAACTTATCCAAACCTTTTTTGAACCTAGCTACACTAACTGCAACATACAAATAAATACACATTATCCGAAAAGCTATATGAAGAAAGACATTGACTTGAGTCTACTTATGGAGTTAATACTTTACATATGTTTTTGGAACTTAAGATTCTATCAGAACTGCAGATTTAAAAAAAAAAAAAAAAAAAAGTAAACCCTCACATTTCCTTGCTGACATATGATTCACTGCTGCCATAACCACCAGTATTATTAAGCTATCAATTAAAACTAGGGTGATTTCCTTGCTTGCTAATTATAAAGATTTAAAAATCTTTATTAGGTACTGTCTTAAAGTTATTTGAAACATGCACTGAGAAAACTATTTAGCTAGAGAATACATTTTTCACTGACAGTACATTTCAACAAAGCCAACCAAGTTGGCTTAGTGGTCTTGTAGTGAATGTTGGATATGTTAAATTGAGGACTACATTTCTTTAAGGTGTATTCTTTAATAGAGAAAGTGAATGCCCTAGTGGTGAAGTTGAAATAAAACATGGAAAAAATGCAAAGAGAGAAGATTTAAAAAAACACATCCTTCCTCAATGAATTATACCTGATCCACTAACAATTGCCCAATGGCAAAAAATGGTGTTCAATTATTTACAGATAGATATATTTCCTGCTTATAAGGGATTTGAATCATTATATTTATTTATTTATTTATTTATTTATTTATTTAAATTTCTTATATACCGGCATTCGCGATGGGAGTCGCATCATGCCGGTTTACAAATAACAAGGTGTGACAAAAGAATAAATACTTAATAACTTAAAACATTAAAACACTATGCCGGCTACTCTCTAAACTGGGTCTTCAATATTTTATATATGCGGATGACGTACAGATTATTATTCCTATTACCAGCTCAATTACAAATGCCCTGAGCTTTTGGAATGCAGCATTATCAGAAATTAAATCAATTCTTATGGACAACCAATTAGCTATTAACACCAATAAAACTGAGCTTATGATTATATCACCCCCAAATAATACTTTACTGAACAACTCCAACCTCTCACAACACATCTCTACAATGTCTCAGCAAGTACGTAGCCTTGGCGTTATTATTGATAACAATCTTACTTTCAAAAAATTCATCGCTGATACAATTAAAAATGGATTCTTTAAGCTACACACACTAAAACGCATTAAACCCCTTTTATACCAGTATGATTTCCGTACAGTCTTGCAAGCAACGATTCTATCAAAAATTGATTACTGCAATGCATTGCTATTAGGACTACCTAAAACAACAATCCAGCCTTTGCAAATGTTAAAAAATGCAGCTGCCCGCATCATCACTGACACGAGACGCCATGAGCACATAACTCCAGCACTTCAGTCATTGCACTGGCTACCTGTGGCTTCAAGGATAGTATATAAATCCATGACTCTTATACATAAAGCCGTTCACAACAGAGAAATGCAATGGTTCAATGATCAATTACAATTCAAAACATCAATCCGACCTACCAGATTCCAACATCTTGCGAAACTGAAGATCCCTGCGCCTAATTTGACCAAACTTTCGACTACAAAAGAACGTTCTTTCATCATTGCTGGATCCACAATATGGAATACTATGCCCTCTGAATTACGCCAGGAACTTTGCCACAAAAAATTTAAACAAAACTTAAAAACCTGGCTATTCAAAAAAGCCTTCTATCAATAAACTGAGTTCTATTATATACCTTTCTGAATATTTCTACAGACACTCTTATATTAATTTTTTTTTTTTTTTTTTTTTTTACAAAGTTATAATTAGTCTTATATTCATACAGTTATTATGTTATATTGTAAAGCTCTTTGCTGAATTAATGTTTGAATGTAAACCGAGGTGATGTTTCTTACGGACCCCGGTATATAAAAATCCTTAAATAAATAAATAAATAAATAAATTAACATGTGATAGAAGAATAAGGTAGCAGTTACAATAAAACAGGGATAAAATGCAACTTGGAATGTAGAGAAGGCAAAAGAGAGATTAACAATGAGATAACAAAAGAATAACCAAGGTAAATAAAACCTGCCAAATTAAGAAAGAACGAACATTATTGAGTTGTCAAAGGTTGTTGATTACCCTGACGAGAGTTCTTATTTATTTTTTAATAATTGGGATAAAACATTAAATATGCTTTCTGTGGACAGTAAACTCTTAAAGGAGTTCAGCTCACTTTGGCTTATTTCCTGTACTGGACACCACTGCTTGTAACAAGTCAGTCTCACTACCTGCCAGCTTTTCCTCAAGTGCTCTGCAGCCAACTATCCTGTTACTTCTGGGAATTCACTGCCTATCTGCTACAGCCACTGCTTATGGCCCACTCTTGCATCTTATACTACATTCTGCTGCAGCCACTGCTGCCTCAGGCCACTTCCAAAACAAGGCAACCAAAAAACAGCTGTTGTGACTTAGGCCTTCATTGCCTCCCACAGACCAATGTTGCCATTGGCTCTGAAAAGAGCAGCACCCCGAACAAAAATAAGTAAAAAAAAGACCATAATATTTTGAACACTGGCTCAGAAGAGGAACATGAGGAAGAATGAGAGGGAATGAATCATGCAGGGAGGAAAAGAAGATCATTAGATCAGATGGTGGAGGGTGAGAGAAAGAGGATCAAGAAAGGAAGGAATAGGAGGAAGTTAGTGAGGATGGGGCAGGGGATGATGGGGAAGAGGGAGAGGAAAGCGGAAATGAGAGAGAGCGAGGACTGTGGAGGGGAAACCCAGAGAGGATCATGTAAAATTTGGATTGATGTACAGAAAAGGATTAAATGAATTTGAAAGCATGCTGCAAAATAAAAAAGCTATATACTAGAGATATAGTACAGAAGCATTCTCTATTCACACCTACTAATGAATAAACTGTTAGTAAAGCATTCATTTTATCTGCTAAAATGAAGGCCATAAAACTAGATTTTTTTGAAAGCAGGAGTATTACAATAATTTTGAGCTGAAAGCTGTCACCTGCGATATTGTATCCATTTCTAAAGGCTGTATCTCCTAATGAATATAGCAGAGTAGAAGAGTCCAGAGAAGGGCTACCAAAATTGGACAGATTATGCAACAAAAGCACTATTAGATGAAACTTAAGAACCTAAAAATGCATACTCTAAACAAGAGGAGAGCTGAAAGAATATGATAAATATATTAAAATATCTCAAAATTATAAATAATGTACAAGAAACAATTCATTTCTAGTGGAAAAGAGTTCTAGAACAAAAGGCTCTAAAAGGGTAGACCCAGGTGTGCACCAGAAAATAGTTTTTCATAGAAAACATGGTGAGTGCATGGAATGTCCTTCCAGTGAAGGTTGTAGAAGCGAAACACTGACAGAATTCCAGACAGCATGGGATAAGCGATGCATAAAGAATCCTTATTTGTCAAGAAGGGAAGAGAAAACCAAAAGATCAACTGGGCTCTATGGAATACCCCAGACTAGATGATCTTTATGGTCCTTATCTGCTATCATTCTATGTTTTAGTCTAAATCAGAGAATGGCCTAGTAGTATCTTTTTGTATGCCTCAACCTGGTCTCTACTCTTGTATATGTGACGGGTCTTTGCCGGTCACTAACATTTGCTCCCAATTATTTTTTCCATCAATGGACAGTGGGAGGTTTTTTTATATATATATTTGGGAATCCTCTCCTTGCCATAACCCCTCTTTGTGGGAAAGTCTTCAGTGGAGTATAAAATCCCCCTGGAGAATGTTCAAATTTCAGCAAGTTGGTTGTGGATTAAGAGAAAGACCTCTTCCTCAGCCCTGGGAGTCTTGATCAACAATTGAGATTTTTGGAGTAGAGAGAAGAGAAATTTTGGGGAGAAGACTGATGCAGTCTAGAGGGAAGGTGTTACCCCAGGATCCTGAAAGGCTGGACTCTTGAGATCTTTTTGCCTCCATGAACAGAGAAGCAAGGGTGAGAAGAATTTTGGACTCTAGACCAGAGACCTCAAGGGACCTGCAGTTTTCAGAAAGCTGGATTACAGTTGAGAGTTTTGACCTTTTGGATATTGTTAAGATTTTTGAGCTTGGAGATCTTTTTCCAATTTTTGACCAGTGCATGTTGGAACTATACTCTGCTGTTATCCTTCAAGAGGAGGGGTTTCGCAACATGGATGGTGGTGCAGGAGAAAGGAGACTTGTATGGAGAACTGTAATGAACAAGGAAACTATGGTTTTTATAACTTTCATATTTTTTATGCTATTCTTAATTTTCTCAGTTCTGGCCTGGATACTCATTTTCAAGTTAAAGTAAATGCTTATTTTGAACATCACCCATGCTCCCAACTTCAGACTGGCAGACCTGGTGCTGCCTTGGAGGAAGAAGGTCTTATGATCAGAGAGCATCAACCTGGTGCAGCAGGAAAGGATCCTGTAGCAAGGATGTGTCTCCAAGGCCTATTGCCCAGGAGGGAAAGGTTAGGTTGGCCGTCATAGTTGGTGATTCATTTATTAGGAATGTAGACATCCAGGTGGCTGGTGAGCATAAGAATCGTCTGGTAGCATGTCTACCTGGTGTGAAGGTGGCGGACCTCACGCGTCACCTAGAAAGCATTTTAGACAGTACTGGGGAGGATCTGGCTGTCGTGGTACATGTGGGCACCAACGACATAGGAAAATGTGGGAGGGAGGTTCTGGAAGCCAAATTTAGGATTTTAGGTAGAAAGCTTAAATCCAGAACCTCCAGGGTAGCATTCTCTGAAATGCTCCCTGTTCCACGTGCAGGTCCCCAGAGGCAGGCAAAGCTCCGGAGTCTCAATGCGTGGATGAGACGATGGTGCAAGGAAAAGGGCTTCAGTTTTGTAAGGAACTGGGGAACCTTTTGGAGAATGGGGACTCTCTTCTGAAGAGATGGGCTCCACCTTAACCAGGGTAGAACCAGACTGCTGGTGCTAACCTTTAAAAAGGAGATAGAGCAGTTTTTAAAATAGAACAATTCTAACTTATCCCTATCAATTAAAAAGCAGAATGAAAATGCAAACAAAAAACAAACTTTGAAATATTTGTATGCTAATGCCAGAAGTCTAAGAAGTAAGATGGGAGAATTAGAATGTATAGCAGTGAATGATGACATATACTTAATTGGCATCTCAGAGACATGGTGGAAGGAGGATAACCAATGGGACAGTACTATACCGGAGTACAAAGTATATCGCAGTGACAGAGAGGAGCACCTGGGAGGCGGTGTAGCGCTTTATGTCCGGGATGGCATAGACTTCAACAGGATAAACAGTCTGCATAAGACTAAATGCACAATCAAATTTTATGAGTAAAAATCCCTTGTGTGTTGGGGAGGACTATAGTTATAGAAGTATACTACCATCCACCTTGCCAAGATGGTAAGATAGACAGTGAAATGCTAAGACTAATGAGAGAAGCTAACCAAATTGGTAGTGTGGTAATAAATGGGAGATTTCAATTACCCCGATATTGACTGAGTAAATGTATCCTCGGGACATGCTAGAGAGATAAAGTTCCTGGATGGAATAAATGACAGTTTTAGGGAGCAATTGGTTCAGGAACCGAAGAGAGAGGGAGAAATTTTAGATCTAATTCTCAGTGGAGCACATGATTTAGTGAGAGAGGTAATGGTGGTGGGGCTGCTTGGCAATTGTGATCAAAATGGGGTAGATTTTCAAAGACACACGTAAGATACGCAAGTAACCTCTGAAAAGCTGCCCCAAGCTGCCCCTGTGTATGCCGAGCCTATCTTGCATAGGCTCGGCGGCACGTGCAAGCCCCGGGACATGCATATGTCCCAGGGCTTCAAAAAAGAGACGGGAAGGGGGCAGGTCCAGGGGTGTGACAGCAGTCCGGGGATGGGTCCGGGGGTCAGGGGCAGTCCGGGGGCAGGGAGGAGGTTCGGGGGCGGTCCGGGAGTGGTCCTGAGTCCTCCGGCAAAGTGACTTGTGCCAGGGGATGGTACACCGGTGCGCACAATTTACGCCTGCTTCAGGCAGGCGTAACTTCTGAAATAAAGATGGGGGGATCTAGTTATGGCTGGGGGGTGGGTTAGATAGGGGAAGGAAGGGGAAGGTGGGGGGGGAAGGTAGAAAATTTCCCTCCGAGGCTGCTCCGATTTCAGTGGCCTCAGAGGGAAAGGAGGCAGCCTACACGGCTCGGCACGCACAAGTTGTAAAATTGTGCGTGCCCCTAGCACGCGCATGTTATAAAATCAGGCATAGATTTGTTTGCGCTGCGTTGCATGAACAAATCTGTGCTCGAGCGCAGGTTTTAAAATCTGCCCCTATATGATCACATTTAAATTAATGACTGGAAGGGAGAAAGTAAGAAAATCCATGGCTCTTGTGCTAAACTTTCAAAAGGGAAATTTGGTAAAATGAGAAAAATAGAAAAAAACTGAAAGGAGCAACTATAAAGGTAAAAAGTATGCAAGAGGTGTGGTCATTGTTAAAAAATACCATCCTAGAAGCACAGTCCAGATGTATTCCACACATTAAGAAAGGTGGAAGGAAGGCAAAACAATTACCAGTATGGTTAAAAGGTGAGGTGAAAGAAGCTATTTTAGCCAAAAGATCTTCATTCAAAAATTGGAAGAAGGATCCAGCAGAAGAGAATAGGATAATGCATAAGCGTTGGCAAGTTAAATGTAAGATATTGAAAAGACAGGCTAAGAGAGAATTTGAAAAGAAGTTGGCTGTAGAGGAAAAAACTCACAGTAAAAACTTTTTTAAATATATCCAGAGTAGAAAGCCTTTGAGAGAGTCAGTTGGACCATTAGATGATCGAGGGGTTAAAGGGGCACTTAAAGAAGATAAGGCCATCGCGGAAAGATTAAATGATTTCATTGCTTCTGTGTTTACTGAAGAGGATGTTGGGGAGATACCCGTACTGGAGAATGTTTTCATGGGCAATCATTCATATGGACTGAACCAAATTACGGTGCACCTAGAAGATGTGGTAGGCCTGACTGACAAACTGAAGAATAGTAAATCACCTGGACCGGATTGTATATACTCCAGAGTTCTGAAGAAACTCAAAATTGAAATTTAGACCTATTAGTAAAAATTTGTAACCTATCATTAAAATCATCCATTCTACCTGAAGAATGTAACCCCAATATTTAAAAAGGGCTCCAGGGCTGATCTGAGAAACTACAGACCAGTTTTGTCTGACTTCAGTGCCAGGAAAAATAGTGGAAAGTGTTCTAAATATCAAAATCACAGAACATAAAGAAAGACATGGTTTAATGGAACAAAGTCAGCATGGCTTTACCCAAGGCAAGTCTTGCCTCATAAATCTGCTTCACTTTTTTGAAGGAGTTAATAAACATGTAGATAAAGGTGAACCGGTAGATGTAGTGTATTTGGATTTTCAGAAGGCATTTGACAAAGTTCCTCATGAGAGGCTTCTAGGAAAAGTAAAAAGTCATGGCATAAGTGGCGATGTCCTTTCATGGATTACAAACTGGCTAAAAGACAGGAAACAGAGAGTAGAATTAAATGGATAATTTTCTCAGTGGAAGCGAGTGAGCAGTGGAGTGCCTCAGGGATCTGTATTGGGACCCGTACTTTTCAATATATTTATAAATGATCTGGAAAGAAATACGATGAGTGAGGTAATCAAATTTGCAGATGATACAAAATTATTCAGAGTAGTTAAATCACAAGCAGATTGTGATAAATTACAGGAAGACCTTATGAGACTGGAAAATTGCATATCCAAATGGCAGATGAAATTTAATGTGGATAAGCGCAAGGTGATGCATATAGGGAAAAATAACCCATGCTATAGTTACACAATATTAGCTTCCATATTAGGAGCTACCATCCAAGAAAGAGATCTAGGCATCATAGTGGATAAGACATTGAAATTGTCGGTTCAGGGTGCTGTAGGTCAAAAAAGCAAACAGATTATTGGGAATTATTAGAAAGGGAATGGTGAATAAAACAAAAATGTCATAATGCCTCTGTATCGCTCCATGGTGAGACCGCACCTTGAATACTGTGTACAGTTCTGGTCGCCACATCTCAAAAATGATATACTTGCGATGGAGAAGGTACAGAGAAGGGCAACCAAAATGATAAGGGGGATGGAATAACTCCCCTATGAAGAAAGACTAAAGAGGTTAGGCCTGTTCAGCTTGGAGAAGAGATGGCTGAGGGGGATATGATAGAGGTGTTTAAAATCATGAGAGGTCTAGAATGGGTAAATGTGAATCGGTTATTTACTCTTTCGGATAACAGAAGGACTAGGGGGCACTCCATGAAGTTAGCATGTGGCAAATTTAAAACTAATTCTTTTTCACTCAACGTACAATTAAACTCTGGAATTTGTTGCCAGATGATGTGGTTAGTGCAGTTAGTGTAGCTGTGTTTAAAAAAGGATTGGATAAGTTCTTGGAGAAGTCCATTACCTGCTATTAATTAAGTTGACTTAGAAAATAGCCACTGCTATTACTAGCAACAGTAACATGGGTAGACTTAGTTTTTGAGTACTTACCAGGTTCTTATGGCCTGGATTGGCTACTTTTGGAAACAGGATGCTGGGCTTGATGGACACTTGGTCTGACCCAGTATGGCATGTTCTTATATTCGTATGTTCTCTGTTTGGATTTTAAAATTTTTAATTTGCCATAACTGTATGAATAGATATTGGGATGATTGTTACTTAACCCTATTAATAATTTTTGTTTCCATGTTTCTATTGTGCACTGTCATGTACTTCGTGACCATCATCCAGCTGGAGTGTGAGTTTGTGTAAGCAAGAGCTAGTGACAGTGCCAGAGGAAGAGGAAGTTAAATTCCCCCTGCCGGACTTAAACTCTGGCAACCTGTATATACCCCAGAGTTCTGAAGAAACTCAAAATTGAAATTTAGACCTATTAGTAAAAATTTGTAACCTATCATTAAAATCATCCATTGTACCTGAAGACTGGAGGGGACTGGCTACATAGTAACCTAGTTAGGTCTGAAAGTGCTACCCATAGTTCTTCACAAGTGTACCTGTGTGGCCCCTATGCCACAAGAATGTATATATGTTAACAGTGCTAACAGGTTTTATGGTAAAATAGAGGTGCCGCCCTTATGGGCAATTTGCAGACCCTCAAACAGAGTTTAACATCTGTTAGAAGTACATAGGACATGCAGTAGGCAAGAGGTTATACTGGAGCCAAAGTAAGAATGTTCCAGGGCTCTAGGTCATCTGTTTGTCATAGGGTATAATTTGCCCTTCCTGCAGAGCCATAGCAAGGTCATTTGGTACCTAAGGCCAAGTGAAAAAATACATCATTACCCTAAATATAACATACAACACCACAAGCTAGGAGACTGTTAAATGTAGGGGGCTTTAATTCTATTTTTATTCTGCAGTTTCTTTCTGCTCCTTTGGGCTTCCAATTCAGTCAGAACCAATATGGGGATCCTGAAGCCATCCTGATGGTTCAATCAGAACCAATATGAGAATCATGAAATCTTTATAAAAATGTATAATTCACTCTATCTACAATTCTAGGTGGGGTACTAAATTATATACATATTAAAACTTATAACCATCAAAAGGTTCACAATAAATATGTATACATCCATACATCAAATATTAAATGCCATATTAAATTAGTTAGATTTCTAATGCTGGAATAATGAGCATGGAAATATTTTTAGATGTATCTTATGAATAGATCAGAGGATTCAGAATGAGACATATCCAATGTACCTTAAGTAAGAGGCTGGGAATCTGCCCGCTAAGATTGTCTTTGAATATATGGGGGCCAGTTGGATCCCTGGACACATGCATACCCACAGACTTTGCTTCTGCTTTGTCGCAGGTACAAACTCAACACTATAACACATACAAAGGAACTTCAAAATGAAATCCCGAGCATGTTGCTTCCTAGTTCCTCCCTCCCCTTTAAAACCTTGTGCTGCCCACACCACTAGTCATACCCTTCCCATACACAATAAAAAATTATGCATTTAGAATAATTAAAAATAATATTCAGTCTTCTCAGGTAAAAATATTACTTGCATTATGATATATATACATATATTATGTTTACGTGGATTACTGTGGTGCAAGCCTGCAAAAATGATGATTGAAACCTATATGATATCATGCCTATGTAATGGGGGCTGAGTGTGGGCTTGGTCCTGAGAAAGCCGTAAGCAACCTGAATTACAATTACGATATAATAGACCTCTTGTTCTAAAACAGCACTAACTGCCAGCATTCAAACAGTAACAACCCTACCTATGAAATGACAATACTGCAAATATTATAAGAGGTCCTAGAATACCAATGTGCCCTTCTGTAAGGAAAACCAAATAAGCCAAGCTGCTATAGATCCCTACAGACAACTACACTAGCAGAATACCTCACCTTGGTCATAGGTGCAGAACACAGACTCTCAAATACAGAATCAAAAGACCATAAATTATTAATAGAAAGGTTCAGACAAAAACTGAGCAAGAAACTAGAACGTCAGACCCTGTATGCAGTGCAGCAATAGAAAAACAAAAACATTACCATTCTTCATGAAACATACAATAAAATCAAGAAAAATTAAACAATTCTTATAGTAAAACAATACTAATAAAAAAATTTTCAAAATAGCTGACAAACAGAACATCAAATATTTAAAAACTCATATAACTTTTCAAATGCCAATAAAATAATTCAAAACAGCAGACAAATCAAATAACACTCAAATATTAAAATGAATAAAGATTTTTAAAACCCCCCTGCATTCCATACTTGGGAACTTTTGATTTCTAGATTCCATGAGATTGTTGTGGATCAGCAGGGTGAGAGTAGGGGTTGCTGTGCGCACCTTGTCCAAAGTTCGGTCTCTCTCACATACACACAAACACACACACATACACACACACTGTGGGGCAGATTTTAAAAGCCCTACGCGTGCCGAGCCTGTTTTGCATAGGTATGACGACGCGCGCAAGCCCCGGGACATGCGTGTGTCCCGGCGGCTTGAAAAAAGGGGCGGGGAGAGGGTGTGGCCAGAGGCCTCCATAGGGCCTCTAGGCCGGGGGATCGTGCTCCGGCACTTGGCCGGTGCGCGCAACCTACGCCTGCCTGGAGGCAGGCGCAAAACAAAGGTATGGGGGTTTTTTAGGTAGGGCTGGGGGGTGGATTAGGTAGGGGAAGGGAGGAGAAGGTGAGGGGGGTGGAAGGAAAGTTCCCTCCAAGGCCGATCCGATTTCGGAGCGGCCTCGGAGGGAACAGGGAAAGCCATCAGGGCTCCCGTGCACAAGTGTGCACACCCTTGCACGCACCGACTCCAGATTTTATAACATGCGCGCGGCTGCGCGCGCATGTTATAAAATCGGGCGTTGATTTGTGCGCGCCGGGTTGTGCGCACAAATCTATACCCGCGTGTAGGTATTAAAATCTGCCTGTCTTCTATGCTTAATCTCACATATACACACACCCATACACAAACACATGTTCAATCTCACACACACACACATGCACTTTCTGCCATACTCAGTCTCATTCATGCACACACGTGCACTCGCTCTCTGCCATGCTCAATCACATACACACACACATGATCAATTACATGTGCACACATACGCACTCTCTGCCATGCTCAATTACATGTGTACACACACACACGCTGTCTCTCTCTGCCATGCTCAATCATGCACACATGTAGTCTCTTTCCATCATGCTCAATCACACACATGTAGCCTCTCTCTACCATGCTCTGTCACATACACAGTTTCTCAGCCATTCAATCACATACACAGAAATACACACACACACTTAGGCTGTCTCTCTCTCTCTCTCTCTATACCATACTCATTCACACATACACAGGCTTACTCTCTCTGCCATGCTCGATCATACACACAGAAACACACACACACAGTCTGTCTCTCTCTATCACAGGCTCAAGCACACAAACATACACTTACTGTCTCTTTCTTACTTGTTTCTCCCATCTTGAAGCACAAGAAGCAGAAGCAGCAGCAGTAGTGACCTCCCCCTTCAGCTTCACGGCTTAGCAGATTTTTCCTCCTTCTAGCCTCGGAGCACACTGCTTCTGCAGTTGCTCTTGAAGGAAGGCCAGTGCTGCATCTTCGGGCCAATAACCCCACTGTTTCTGACTGCGGGGGAACAAGAGATTCTTCTTGCGACCACCACAGGCTGCACTGCTTCTTCTGCTCATGAACGTTGGGTAGATGAAGGCTGTTGCTTTTTCTGTGGTCCCGCGGGCTGTGCTGTTCCAGCTGCAGTTGGGCAGGGTGGGCCAATGCATCATCTTCCAGCTAGCGAGCTGTGCTTCCTGCTTCCGATGATTATTCTCACAGCTCCATGGACCTCGCTGCTTCTGACGGCAGAGGGAGGGGATCCTGCACAGACCACCTCCACTGAGCATCAGGTTTGGCATTTTTGTTCCGATTTGTCTTCTCCTCCTACAATGATGGCCCAGAGTGGAGTGGGAGGGACACCAAGAGCAGGCACAGCAACTCATCTTCTTCTCTCCCCAGCGGCAGAGCTCTTGAGAACCAAGGGCTAACTCGAAAGGAAGAAAGGCACTTTTCAGCCACATCGTATGAGAGTGGTGGCGCCCCATGGTTGATGGTGCCTATGGCCAAGGCCATATCAGCCGTAGGCTAGCTACAACTCTGCCTTCCTGTCAGACATAGGGGGGGTTACATCCGCTAGAGGCTCAGTCATTGAGGAGAAGTGTTAAAAACTAGAGATGTGAATCGTGTGATCGATCGTCTTAATGATCGATTTTGGCTGGGGGGGGAGGGAATCTGATCGTCGCGGTTTTGGTTTGTTTTTTTTAAATCGTTTAAATCGTAAATCGGGGGAGGGCGGGAAAACCGGCAAACTAAAACAACCCTAAAACCCACCCCGCCCCTTTAAAATAAATCCCCCACCCTCCCGAACCCCCCAAAATGTTTTAAATTACCTGGGGTCCAGTGGGGGGGTCCCGGTGTGATCTTAAACTCTCGGGCCACGGCTGCGTTAATAGAAATGGCGCCAGCGATACCTTTGCCCTGTCATATGACAGGGCAAAGGTAGCGCCGGCGCCATTTTGG
Source organism: Rhinatrema bivittatum (assembly GCF_901001135.1). Taxonomy (NCBI): domain Eukaryota; kingdom Metazoa; phylum Chordata; class Amphibia; order Gymnophiona; family Rhinatrematidae; genus Rhinatrema; species Rhinatrema bivittatum. The sequence goes on along the minus strand of NC_042616.1, from coordinate 539,598,254 downwards.
TTCCTGTACCCCAACGTCACGAGCGCAGGAGATCGCTCCCGGACCCCCGCTGGACCCCCAGGGACTTTTGGCCAGCTTGGGGGGGCCTACTGACCCCCACAAGACTTGCCAAAAGTCCAGCGGGGGTCCGGGAGCGACCTCCTGCACTCGGGCCGTATTGCCGTATTGCAAAATGGCGCCGGCCATACGGCCATACGGCCGGCGCCATTTTGCAATACGGCAATACGGCCATACGGCCGGCGCCATTTTGCAGCCTAGGCCTACTCAAGGCCTAGGCTGCATTAGGCTCCATTATCCTGGATCTATGTGTTAGGACCATCTGGGTAAGTGGGGGCTGGGGAGTATCCTGGACCCAGAATTTTTTCAGGTGGGAGGCTTGGGAGGCCCCATTTCTTTTTATTATTATTATTTTTGCAATATTTATTTTGCTTTTTAAATTAAATTAACAAAATAAACATTGAACGAAATAAAATTCATGAAACATCAAACCCCCAAACAAAATGATTTTTTTTCTTTTTCCCACCCCTAGAAAAGTCTAATGATGGCTTTAATCGCCCTTAATTCCTTTGTCACCATTTTCACTCCATGATAGAGTTAATCAAGATTCATAAACAATTCTGACATAGCTTTAGGTAGATGTTATAAGTGAAGGAGACTAAAGTGAAAATAATGGCAGACAGAAGGAAAAGTTATGCATGGAAATTAGCAGATCACATATCCAGTTTTTTAACTGAATCTTCTATGTCTAGTTTGGGAGATGGAGAAGCCCAACCAGAGCTTCCTATAAAAGGCTGTCAATAAGTGCATAACAGCACCACTGTGCCCCTACCGATTAATCCAGAGTTGAAAATTAATAAGTTGTGTCAGTTGCTCGCATACAGTGCCTAGAATTTCCTCTGCTTGGCTGCACAACATAGAGGGAATTGTGGGTTCACCATTTTGGAGTAGCACCAACTCTTTAAAGATGTCTGTATGCATGGTTTTGTTCATCTCTTTCTAAAATGCTCTTTCAACATTGCTACAGAAAAGAGCTTGCATTCAAGGATTCTGAAAGAAGTAAAAAAATAATCAGACATTCAGTAATTTACCTCTAAATGGATTTTGTGCTATATATAACAAAAAACTGTTCTTTCCAGCATGTACATGAGCTACATTCTCTGCACTAATAGATATTTGCATATCTGTAACATGTCAGCAAACAGGATTTGACATATGCGATTTTGAAAACTATACTCAACAAATGAAGTTAGCAAAATTGAATAAATACAAATAGGTTGATATTCAAAAGCCATTTAGATGGATAATTGAAAAGTTATCCTTCTAAATGGGTAACCAGCAATATGAAAAACCATACGCAGCTAAACTGTAGATGCATAATGAGTTATGCGGCTAGAATTTAGGAGTGGAGTTAGCTGCATGTTATATTAGCTGCTTAATTTATGTGGCTAATTGTGGTTGAGCCAAAAAGCTGTCCTAATGTTAACCACAAGAACATATGGTGCTAACTTTAAGATAGCTAGTAGCATAGGGATGGAATACTGCGGACTCCTGTCATCCCATTTCCCCCAATAAGGCACCAGACACATTTGTGGCATTTAAATTGGCCGCAGTTTAATACAGCACATCAACCTGAGCCCTTACAACTTATAACTATTAAACAACCCCCTCCAAACAGCGCCCCCCTCCGTCCGAGCCCAGCCCTCCCCTTCTTCACCACCTTGCCCCCAATGGTGAAGTGACGTTTTCCCTTCCCCATCCCCGCCTACTCCGCCTCAAACCAGCGAGAGTAGGCTCGCACCGGGAACTTTGGCCCCGCAGTTCTCTGGTTCTCCCATGTAGCGGCCCCCCCCAACTACACGGGGCTCTCCCCCCCCATCCTTACCCTCATAACACTGCCCCTTACATATACCTTTTTGGGCTCGGGTTTACCGCCACAACAAACCGGTAACATAGCGGTTTGTCCCCCCAAACTGCAGCCTGGTTACCACTTCTTAATCTCCCGCTCAAGCCCTTCTTGTATGGAATTATTAAATAAGTCCATACCTACATCAGAGAGATGTATACCATCCCTGCTGAATAAACCTGGTTCTGACCCCCATGACCAGGGATGTTTCACCCAAAATCCCCCATCCCATCCCATCCATTTTCCTAATTGTCTATTCAATTGTTTGACCCCGGATCGCCAAATCATCTCCTCCTTGTTCCGCAGTCGCACAATGATGTCCGACCATCCTATCAGGATTTATGGCCATCGAATCATAATCTGGGATAAATCTTTTTTCATGCAAGTGAATAACTCCTTACATGATTTTAATCCTATAGCGTTACCACCCAAATGAACCATAATTATGTTCGGTTCACCCCACATTTGAATTCGTTCCGACAAGAAGGGCAGATCATCCCATCCCATGCCCCTCTTGCTAAACCAGGATAAATGCCACCCAACCCTCTCAATGTCCAAATTTTCGCCATACGGCCGCTTCATCACTCTTCTCTGCACCTGATGTATGTAGGAATGACCCACTATCCAGGCACATCCTTCGAACCTTCTCACACCTGCGCGCTCTGCAATTCAAATACACAATTAGTAACTGGCATTGTCTCCCTCCCCTCCCTTCCCCTCCCCCACCTCCCCCTATACGCAGGATGGTTCCAACCCCGAAAAAAAACTGGGCCTAACGTAGGACTGAAATGCGGAAGACTTCCAGTGGCCCAGCCCTTTGATATCGCTTTCTGACAACCCGGCTTCGGCTGCAGAAGTGGCTGCGCCTATACGGAACAAATGCAAACTATAACAACACGGATCACCGCCCACTTTGTTAATAGCTAAGCCCAGGACCTTGGCAAACTGAAAACGTGTGAGGGGGAAACTGTCTTCGTGTATGAAAAATGGGCCCTTCAGTTCTGGCCTTATGCTCAGGTACTCGTGTGCAAGCCATACTGGGAAGACCGACTCGTGAGCATCACGTGACAATGTGATGACCTGTCCTTTCCCTTCCTGATCTGTCTTAGATCTGGGAATAAACAATCTAACCTCCGAATCGCTAATCTGCACGTTTCGTCTTAACATGCCTGTATCCCTGCCTACCTTTCGCGATTTTGCCACTAATTCACTAATCCTCATGGCTCCAAAAAAAGCCCAGGAAAAAGCTACTCTAAACATGGTTGCTTCAAAATTCGACCAACAAACCCGCGGCAGGACCTCCCCTAACACTACTAAGTCCCTGTAACGAATTGGCCTCCTTTTGTCAACCCTAACTCCCTGACCACATTTTCATCCCTCCAGCACTTTCTTCACCCGAAAACTATTCAAAGGGTTCGGTCGTCCATTTAATTTTTGGAAAAAGGCAAAGCCCGCCAATTGGGATCCCACTGTAGACAATGACAGTCCTGCCTGCCTTGCCTCGATTATAAATTGCACCACCTCCCGCTCCGCCACATCCCCTAACCTGCACCCTATATTTCTTAGGAAACCTGCAACCACCATTAATCCAGTGGTGTACGCCTTCCATGTTGCAGGAACGACAGAGCTGTGTATCATCTCCCTTTCTTCATCTTCCCAAGAAGGCCTGCCACTTCCCGGAAATCTCACATTAGGCAGCCTTCCCTGACTGGGCTCTGCTGGAACATCGTGAAAACGAAACATGGCATGAAAGCCCTCCCCCTATCCCCTCCCTTCCTATTTATTTATTTATTTATTTATTTAGGAAATTTTTGAACTAAACTATTGACCCTTTCCCCAATAAACCCCTTGGCCTTTCTTTCTTCTCCCTATCCCCCGTTTTCCCTTTTTTTTTTTTTTAATTCAGTCTCTACTGAATCTGACGCTTCCCTGCAACTGATCCTTTAGCACTTCCTACCTGCCCTGCTTGAGAGCATCATGACACTGGATGTGCTCCACTGCAGGCGTAACATGCATGCCTGAATTTACATTCAGGAAATAAACAAGTGGCTTTGTTATATCTCCAGCAAACATCAGACCCACCGGGGGGGCTCTGGCATCACTTACTTTTGTGGTAACTCCTAGGCCCATTGTCTCACCTCCCTTCCCTCTGCCTAGTACACCACCCATGCTGCTTGTCGCCCCTGTGCCCTGTTCTAATTTACCCTGCCCCACACTTTTATTTGTCATTTGGGTAAGCCATAGGTTTATATCCTGTGTTCCCCAAGACATGAACCGGTTTCCCACCATTTTCTCCCGGAAGCGCTCATTGTAATTGAGCCAGGCCCAACTTTCGTAATCCTTATATGCTCCCAGTATACTGTCCCCATGTGCCAGTAGGGCCCCATATTGATCCAGGTGGTAGTGGCTCGCTAATCTCAGGAAACCCCTCATCCAATTAAGGATGTTCTTGGCCACTTCTGGCTCATAATAATCCGCCCTCTTCTTCTTTTTTCCCTTCTTCCGGCTTTTATTGTCCTCCCTACTTCCTGCTAATAAACAGAAGATGTTAACATATCTTCTCCTGCGTAATCTGCTACGAAGCCTTCTAGGTACCCCCTCCCATAGCTCTGTCAAGGAAACTAACGCTGGTTGCCCCATATCCTGACCTGGACCCACTCCGCTAGCTCGTCTACTTTTTCCGGTCGACCCACTATCCGAGGAAGACGACTCTGATGAGTCTGAACTCCGTGTTGTACTATCACTGCGCCCTCTCTGCTTCTTCCTATTTTTGCTGGACACCTTTGTACTATCCTCCTCGCTGGCATTACCTGTCCTTTCAGCCAACCCTCTGAAGCAACGTTCTCCTGTGCCATGCTCCTGCCTGCCGCCCTGGGATGCAGCAACCGTTTCAAGGCTTCTCTCCTCCCGACACCGCCAACTCTCTCCCGTAGATGTACTCGGCCTTTCGTCGTCATCTCCTCCTGAAACAGCAGAAAAACCACCACCAGTATCTTGCCCGAAATATGCCCTGTTAGCCACGCTCCTGGCCTTAAGTTGTATGGTCTCGCATGGGTAGAGACACCTCCTTCCCCTTCCTGCTACTCCTCTCCCACTTGGAAATATACCTGCTATCCATCTTGCCCCAGTTATCCCTTCATCTCCTGCTCCCTTGTCTCTGTCTGAACTGACCCCTGATATGCCCTCCGCCCCCCCCCCCCCCCTTGTACCTTGACTAGCGCTCACACAAAGCCCTAAAGTAGTGAAACCTGCTCTTATCCCCCTCTGTCTGACTACGGTGTCTTTAAAGGAAGAATAGACGTGACCGCACTCACCACACTCCTGATGCTCTTTTCAGCTGAATCCTTCCCATAACTTCTGCCCGTGTATCCTGGCTCCCTGTACTCCTCTACAGCAATGGAGAAGGTACAGAGAAGGGCAACCAAAATGATAAAGGGGATGGAACATCTCCCCTATGAGGAAAGGCTGAAGAGGTTAGGGCTGTTCAGCTTGGAGAAGAGACGGCTGAGGGGGGATATGATAGAGGTCTTTAAGATCATGAGAGGTCTTGAATGAGTAGATGTGACTCGGTTATTTACACTTTCGAATAATAGAAGGACTAGGGGGCATTCCATGAAGTTAGCAAGTAACACATTTAAGACTAATCGGAGAAAATTCTTTTTCACTCAACGCACAATAAAGCTCTGGAATTTGTTGCCGGAGAAGTTAGTTAGTGCAGTTAGTGTAGCTGGGTTCAAAAAAGGTTTGGATAAGTTCTTGGAGGAGAAGTCCATTAATGGCTATTAATCAATTATACTTAGGGAATAGCCACTGCTATTAATTGCATCAGTAGCATGGGTTCTTCTTAGTGTTTGGGTAATTGCCAGGTTCTTGTGGCCTGGTTTTTGGCCTCTGTTGGAAACAGGATGCTGGGCTTGATGGACCCTTGGTCTGTCCCAGCATGGCAATTTCTTATGTTCTTATGTTCTCAAGTTTGGGACTTGAACTAATATTTCCCTTAACAAGTTTGGTGCTTCCTCCCCCTCTGCACCTTCCTCTAGCTGCTCATTAAATTGCTGCTTGGCTTTCTTCCGCTAAGCCAGGGACTTGTGATCCTTCCCTGGAGGGGCTATTACCTCCTCCCCTTCAAAGGGAAACACCTCCCCCAGAGTTTGACCTCTGTTTAAGGTAGCTTGCTCTTGGGCTCGCGTGGTTACAAAAGTGTGCCTATCCTCCATTAATTCTCTAAGGTGCTTCCATTCTCTCCCCAGAATGAGTTGCACCGGTAGCCCTTTCACCATAGCTACTTCTATTAAATCCTCATACCCTTGGCATTGAATCCATACCTTCTGCACGGGGTGTCGTATCGCATGTCTGTGTACACATCTAACTGTTACATAATTTCCCTGCTCTAAGGTGTCATATAAACCTATTTCCTGCGCAGTTTGTCCAGAGATCAAATATTGGTTGGTACCAGTATCTAGTAAAGCCTGCACCTTATGTCCATTCACTTGCACCTTCTGTAAGTAGGGATTGCGGAGAGAGTTATTCCCCTCCTTTTCTGCTTGAGGAGGGTAAGTGTATGCCGCTGTATAGTGCGGACATTCCCTACGGTAATGCCCTACAGCCCCACAATGATAACATCTCCGGGGTCCGGTCATGCCGCTCCTTACTGGCCCTTTTCCTTTCTCCTTATCGGGAGGACCCTCCTGCCTGACCCCAGCAGTGTTAACTCGAGGAACACCCAAACCTTCTTGCTCCACATTCCCCAAGGCTTTAATTCCTTTGGGCTCCTCTAACCTCCCTTTATGGGCCGAAGCTTTCATCGTAGATTCTGATTTGAGATACCTTTCCGTATTGATAATGGCTCTTTCTAAACCCCCAGCCCCTTGACACACCACCCAGGTTCTCATTGGCAAAGGTAGAGCCTCAATATATTGTTCTAACACCATCATTTCTATTATCTTGGAAACAGATTTGCCCTCCGGTTCTAGCCAGCGATGAGCTAAATCTTTTAGCCGTTGGGCTACTGCCCTAGGACGCTAATTAGGTTTAAGGCAAGTCTCTCTAAAGCGTCGTCTATAGGAGTCTTGCGTTATTCCTAATCTATCTAAGATAGCTGCTTTAACTGGGATCCCGCATTAAAAATAGCCTGGGAAAAGGCTAAGATGGAGAGCACGAATGTGACTAATAAAGATATAAGAATTTATCCTTATTTTGTTATACAACAAGGTTTATTATACCGAGTTGAGGAAGGGCTAACTAAAGAGGAACCTCATCATCAATTACTGATACCTAGTAGTTGTCAGGAGAGGGTTTTGTCTTTAGCCCATGAACATCCCCTAGCGGGTCATTTAGGGGTTCATAGTACATTAGCTCGAGTTAAAAGACATTTTTTTTGGCCAGGGATATATGCGGCGGTCAAGAAATTTTGTAGGTCATGTGGGGACTGTCAACTAGTTGCACCCAGAGGACCTCCAAAAGCACCTTTAGTACCCCTACCAGTTGTGCAAGAACCTATGGTTTGGATAGCGATGGATATTATAGGTCCCTTGGAAAAAAGCAAGAGAGGCCACCAATATATACTGGTAGTAATTGATTATGCTACTAGATTTCCCTGGGCAATTCCCCTACGGTCTACGGGAGCCAAAGTAATAGGACAGGAGTTGATTAAAATTTTCTGCCAATTCGGCTTCCCAAGAGCAGTTCTAACCGATAGAGGGTCTAACTTCAGGTCATGGGAGTTGGCCAGAATGTGGAAGCAGTTCGGGATTAAACACTTGCTTACGGCTGCTTACCATCCTCAAACAAACGGGTTAGTGGAAAGATACAATCAAACCTTAAAGGCTATGCTCAGGTGTTGTTTGAAGCAAGACTCTAGTGACTGGGATCAGTTGGTGCCGTTTTTATTATTCGCTACAAGGGAAGTGCCCCAAGCGTCTACCGGATTTTCCCCTTTCGAACTGACCTTTGGACGTCAGCCACGGGGTTTATTGGATGTTCTCAGTGAACAATGGAGGGGGGAGGAGCCTGAGCAACAAGATGTAGTGAGTTACATTCAGAACCTAAAACAACATGCTGAAAAAGCGCTCAGTCTGGCTAAAGAGAATTTAAGAAAAGCCCAGGATAAACAGAGAACCTATTACGATAAGGAAGCTAGAGAAAGAGAATTTAGGGAAGGTGATTGGGTATTCATTCTGGTTCCTACTTCCCCTAACCGATTAGTGGCAAAGTGGAAGGGTCCCGGCAAAGTGGTACGGAGGTTAGGACCAGTAGACTATGTGGTACAGGTGGAATCCAAAAGACCCCAAGTATATCATGTTAATCTCCTCAAACCCTGGGTAGAAATGCAGGGAATGGGGGCGGAAGTAAGACCTGAAGAAGAGGTAGAATTGGGTCCCCAGATAAGAGACATAGAACTAGGAGGGGACGTACTTATAGGAAATGAACTAACAGAGATGCAGAAAGGGCAAGTAGAGAGGTTAATAGACCAAGCCCGGGATGTATTTTCCCCGCTACCAGGGCATACGAAGTTAGTGACGCACATGATTATTACCCCTCCAGGACAAGTGGTGAAAGAAGACCCTACCGCTTGCTTGAGACCATACAGAAAGAGATGGATCAGCAGGTAGCAGAAATGCTACAATTGGGTGTTATTGAGGAGTCCAACAGTGCTTGGTGTAGTCCAGTAGTATTAGTACCGAAGGTAGATGGGACCATGCGTTTTTGCATTGATTTCAGAATGGTTAATGCCATTTCTACATTTGATGCCTATCCGATGCCCAGGGTAGATGAGCTGGTGGAGAAATTAGGTACAGCCCAGTATCTCACGACTTTAGATCTAACCAAAGGATATTGGCAAATCCCCTTGGAGCCGAGCTCAAGGGAGAAGACTGCCTTCGCTACACCTAGAGGCTTGTACCAATTTGTAAGAATGCCTTTTGGCTTACAAGGGGCAGCGGCAAGTTGTCAGCGCCTGCTGAATAGAGTGCTACATCCCCACCTAAAGTACGCCGCTGCATATATGGATGACATTGTTATTTATTCTAGAGAATGGAGAACTCATTTGGGTCAAGTCAAGGCGGTACTTCAGTCATTGAGAGAGGCAGGTTTGACTGCCAATCCCACAAAATGTAAGGTGGCACAAAGGGAAGTGAAATATTTAGGGCACATAGTGGGGAGGGGAGTAGTGAGACCATTACTGGATAAAGTGCAAAGTATTCGAGACTATGTGCTGCCACAAACTCAGAAGCAACTGAGAGCTTTCCTGGGTTTGGTAGGGTATTACAGGAGGTTCATTCCCCATTTCGCGGAGTTAGCTAGTTCCTTGAATGATATGTTAAAAAAATGAGCTCCTAATAAGTTAAGATGGGAAAAGGAGTCAACCCAGGATTTCAAGAAGCTTAGGCGGGCTTTATGCCAGGAACCCCTATTAAAAGCGGAAGACTTTGCTTTGCCCTTCGTGTTACAAACGGATGCCTCAGGAAGAGGGTTAGGAGCTGTGTTATCTCAGCTCGAAGGGGGGGAGGAACATCCTGTTCTGTATTTAAGCAGGAAATTACATCCCCATGAGGAAAATTATGCTACAATAGAGAAAGAATGTTTAGCTGTGAAATGGGCTGTGGACTCTCTAAAGTATTACTTGGGGGGGAGGCAATTTGATTTAGTCACCGACCATGCCCCCTTGAAGTGGTTACACCAGATGAAAGATTCCAACACTAGGTTAACCCGATGGTATTTAGCACTTCAGGCCTATACATTTGAAGTTCGCCATAGAGCCGGTAAAGAGCATATAAATGCTGATTTCTTATCTCGTTTAGAAGAGAACACTGAAACACCCAGCCCGCGAAGTTCCAGTGTTTTCAAAAGGGGGGGATATGTAATGAGAAGAGCAACAGGCTCCTATCCCAGAGGGACAGTAAGTGGGTCCCAACTAAACAGTTGTCAAGCTATCCCAAAGTGAAACAGCAGGGGGCGTTTAGACAACCTGTAAGGACTACAATACCCAGAGTTCCAGAGTGGCAGTGGAAGGCTCGTGACCAAGCTGAGGCTGAAGTGGCTGCTGACGGTGATCTGGGGGAATTAGAGTCAGCTGAGTCCATGCTGTGGGAAGGAGAGGGTGTGTCCCTGAGTGAGGAGGAAAAAGGAGAGAGCAGTTTCTCTGAGGAGGAGGAGGAGATGGACTGGGAGCTACCTACAGAGGACTCTTCTTTATCCAGCATGGAGATAGAGTAAGTGGAGAAGTAATGTGACACAGAACTGAGAGAGAACCTGGTGGGGGAAATTGTTTGTCTCCCCTGTTTCTCCAAGAAGGCACTAACTAAAGAAGGTACTGACTGAGTGGTAGAGGTAAAACATTACTTATAGCACAGCTGTAGGGGAGAAGGGGTGAGTTGTGCTGGATCCCAAACACAAAAAGGCTGTCAGCGCCAGGATTAAAGCCTGACAGCAGACATTTGGATAAAGAGGTTCCAGGTTGCAGTTTTTCTATCACGGGACTATAGAAGAGGGATTACTGCACAACACAGAGAGAGGAATCAGCTGGAACTAATACTAAACTATTCTTTGTTGTTTTTGTTTGGTTTGTTAAACCCTTGCCCTGTGGGGGAGGGGGAAAACTGTTATTTACCCACTTGTGTGGACCTTGAAAAGGGTACTGGCTAGAGTGACTAGCCAGGTTAAGGATTCGGGCCTGTGTTTAAAGGCTTGCAAATAACCACATTGGAGGGTTGTCAGAGCCGCTAGGAATACAGCGGGCACCATCGGTTGCAGCTGTGCTATCGGGATTGAAGTGCCTGCAAAGCTTTGGAGGAAGAAAATAAGCCCTGCCGGGGAGCCAGTCGGAGGAGCCCACGACACTATGTCAACATTAATTTGGCCTTCCTTCCACCTTTTCTAATGCATTGAATACAACTGGTCCGTGCTTCCAAGGTGATGTTTTTAAACCATGCTCATGCCTGATATAAACTTTTACCTTTGTTGCTGCACCTTTTGATATTTTTTCTATTTTCCTCAAAGATTTCCATTTGAAAAATTAAATTCTAGAGCAGTAGATTTACTTAAGGTCTTCCCTCCAGTCATTGTCACATTTGATTGCATTATGATCACTGTAGCCGAGCAGCTTCACTGCTGTTACCTCTTACACCATATCCTGCATTCTACTTAAAAAATTAAGTCTAAAATGGCTCCCTCTCTCATCAGTTCACAAACCAACTGTTCCATCAAGCAGTTATTTAATCTGGAAACTGTATGCTTGTATGTCCTGATGTGATATTTACTAGAGATGTGAATCGGAACCAGAATCGGATCCGATTTCAGTTCCGATTCACATCTCTAATATTTACCCAGTTGATATTGGGATAATTGAAATCTCCCATTATTACTGTTCTGCCAAATCAGTGCCAGCCACCCTTGCACAGGGTACAGGGTACTCATCTCTCAGTCCTGTCCCAATCAATTAATTTTAAATATTTTTCCCCAGGGTGGCATTGGCAATTTACTCTGAATTTTCTATCAACTTCTAAGCACATATCAGGGTCTTTCCCAGAGCCCCTTGCTACATGAAACAGCTCCACTATGTGCCCTGGTGCATGTTAGTACTCCCGGGATGAGAGTCTGTGGGATAGCTGAGTAACTTCTTAGACTAGAGAGACAAGCCATACTGACTCCAGCCTCTTTCTTATAGAATTCACTTTATTATAATACAATATTCAGAACATGCCCACTGCTTATCTCTAGCAGTATATTTACAGCTAACCTTCAGAACAGTTGTTTTTAGGGGATGCCTTCTCCTGGAGACATTAGGCTTATCTGCTCTCAGCTGAGCTCATGCTTTTATCTTGCTCAGCAGGGTTCTTCTCAGAGTCCTCTCTGTCTATAGGGTTTAAGGTGGACCAGGCTAGATACCTGGTCCCATACAGGTTTATAGAGAGATAGTAAGACCACTCCTTTACACACCCTCTCTCTCAGCTTGAACTCATTGGGGTAAGCACCACTACTCACCCTGGATCCATCCAGGGAAGTACCTTCTCTTCCCCATGAGCCTCTTCTGCCCTCCCACCAGCTAAACTCTGGATACAGGCTATAGGGTCATGCTTTCTCCATCTCTTTAAGGTTAGTCTTAACCACACCCCAAATACCATCATTACCACAATCACCCATTATGCCCTTTCCCATTTGTGAGATACACATGTACTACCAAAATGATTGAAACGAATGGAGCAAAGAATGCACATCCCTACCATTTTGTATCTAAGGAAAAGCTTTTCTGAATATGAAAGACTTGTACTGAAAGTTCCCAGCTCTATAGTGATGCTTAACCAGATCTGATCCATAAATTGCATAATTCCACATGCACTTCGATTTATTCTCAATTATGTTTAGAACTTGATTTTTAAATCTTAAACACACTGAGAATTATAATACATGAGCAGGATGCGATATCGTTACCTACTGTAAGAAACTGAGTACAGTTAAATTCACTTATATACTGTGCAATGTTCAGCCAGGATTCTAAGAAGATGATTTTCAGTGAACCAATACAAGAATGAGACATTTATTTCTGTGCTAGTCTAGGCTTACCATTGAAATCCATAAAAGAAGTGTCCATCATTGTGGTTGACATTGAAAGTTTGCTTAGAGGTAATTGAGATAAGCTGTTTATCATGTGTTTAATCATTTTTCATTTTTTTTAGAGACTACCATAGTTACTTGCAAAACCACAGAACTTTTTTCATATTTTGAGGTCCTATAGTTTCAAGTGGAGCTAAAGATTAAAAATAGCAAAAGAAAAATTCGATAATAGCTGATGTAGGATCTGTTTTAATAAAGCTTTTTTTCTTACTTCATGTCTATGGGCAGAAAGCCGAGTAAATAAAGTCTTTTGTGGCCTATCGGTTTCACTGTTCAGCACAGAAAGAAACAGAACCCTATACGTCCATAAAGATCTGACCTCCTCTTCTGTAGCTATTCTCAGCCGGTCCTTTCCCTGGACAAAACACTCCCTAAAGGAAATTAAGTAGGTGTAAAAAAGAAGTGTTAGCAAAAAGGTGAGAGTTTACATAAGGCAACTTTTTTTCTTTCAGATGCTGCTGCTCTTGATTAAAGGTGTTAAAGCCATCATCAGGTTAGCCAATTAAGGTAAAAATCTGTTATATTAGAGCTGATTTAGAATCTAGGCCCTTTGATGTACATGAAAAAATAGCTTTGAGGTACAGTGTAGTACTTATCTTACTTGACCCTTTAAATTGTATTGAGTCAAAAAGATTTATTTGAATTAAAATAATTATTTGAGTTAGGATTTAGGCATTATTTGAGGATACAGACATTATAGGCATTTCAGAGGCATGGTAGAAGAAGGATAACTAATAGGACACTTTGATATCAGGGTTAAAAAATATCAATATGACAGGGCAGATAAAACTGATAGAGGAGTGGCACCATATGTAAAAGATGGCATAGGTTCAAGCAAGATAAAAATCCTACAGAAAACAAAAGGTACTATTTATAATCCTGGATAGATATTCCATGTGTGATGGGTATCAGTACAGCAGAAATAGTATAGTGACCATCTGGCAAAAATAAAGAAACAAACTGTTAAATGCTAGCTGAAATTTTAAAAGTTTACAAATTTATCAACATAATAATAATGGGAGATTTCAACTATCCCAGCATTGGCTGGGTCAATGTCTCATCAGGACATGCTAGCAGGTTAAGTCTCTAGATGCTATAAATGACTGCTTTGTGGATCAACTGGTCCTAGAACCGACAAGCAGGAAAGCTACTTTAGATCTAATCCTTAGTGGTCCTGGTACAAGGCAGTTACTCTGGTGGGGCTGCTAAGCAACAGCAATCATAATACAATTAAATATGACAATCACTGAAGAGATCTCCCACTCTCAGGCCATCGGCTGCCAGCAATCAAAATGGCGCCGATGGCCCTTTGCCCTTTCCATGTGACAGACTATTGGCGCCATTGGCTGGCCTCTGTCACATGGAATGAGCAAAGGACAGAGGCCAGCCAATGGCACCTATAGCCTGTCACATGGAAAGGGCAAAGGGCCATTGGCGCCATTTTGATTGCTGGCAGCTGACGGCCCAAGAGAGGTAGATCGCTCCCGAGACCCCCGTTGGACCACCAGGGAGTTTCGGCAAGTTGGGTTTTTTTTGGGGGGTGGTTGCAATAAATTACATTTGGAGGGTTGGGGTGGGTTTGAGGTTTTTATTTGGGGGTTTTTTTACTGTACAAACCTGGTTTTAATTAATCAAATTGGAAGGGTCGGGGCGGGTTTCGGGTATCATTTCAGGGGGCAGCCAAAATAAAATTGACCCATACCGCAGGAAAATGAGATTTCCCGTGGCGGGCCGATAACAATGACCAAACCATAAGGTTCGGCCGAAAATTGAATCTGATTGGTGAATGAAAGAGGAGGCGGGCTTAGCCTTGTCCTCATTCACCAATCATGGAAAAAAAAATAAGACATCCCTGAAAATAAGCCCTAACCTGCTTTTTGGAGCAAAAATTAAATATAAGACCTGTCTTATTATTGGAGAAACACGGAAGTAAATAATGGAAGGTTATTTACCCTTTTAAATAATACTAAAACAAGGGGATACTCCATGAAACTAACAACCAACAAATTCAAAACAAATCATAGAATGATAGAATGTACTTTTTCACTCAACATACTATCAAACTGAGGAATCTGTTACCAGAAGACATGATCAAGGCAACTAGCGAAGAGGTTTAAATACGTTTCTGGAGTTAAAGTCTATAGCACATTATTAGCCAGGTAGACTAAAGAAACCTATTGCTATCCCTGGAAGTGAAGTAATAGGAATTAGATCTACCTTATGGGATTTTCTATGTACTTGGACCCTGGATTGGCCACTGTCTGAGACAAGATGCTGGGCTTGATGGATCTTGGTCTGATCCAGCATGGCATGTGTAAGCATCAGGACAAGGAAAGTTAACATCAGATGAACATGTCAGAGGCAAAAATTTTGACATACAGCTAAATAGTAAGGATGTTCATTCGTTTGAATCTTAATTGAAAAATACAATTTCTCGTTCATTCAGTTTTGTCCATTCACCAGAAAAATAATGTGTGGCAACAATTTACTGGTCAATACATCTTGGCAATATAGTTTTTTTTTATAGTGCATACAATCACAAATGTGGTACATATATTTTTTAAATTATACAGTTACATAATTGAAAATCATACAAGGACCCCGACACAGCCGTGTTTCGCATCAGGGGCTGCGTCAGGGGGACCACAACTTCTATGAGTCTGGAAAACTAGAACACGATGCAGGAAACTGTGAGTATATTGTATGCAGTCTAGAGAAATGGGATGAAATGTCATTCAGTTTTGTGTCATTAAAGACTATGGGGGAAAGAAAGCAAAGCATTTATTTTCAATTTCAAGCCAGAAATAGCAGATCCAGATGGGGATGGAGCAGGATCAATCATATTCAAGTACTTTGTCAATCAGCCTATCCCAGCTAGCAGATTAATGTCATGAATTTTATCGCTTTTTTTAAACTCAGAATGAAATGGTTATCAGTTATTACTATGTTAGATGTCAGATACAGAAGGCAGAGGTTCTGAAGCTCCTTGCTTCAGAGTTTAGAATAAAAGACAAACTTCTTTAAATGATTTAGCTATGGACTGAAGTAGTTATATCAGGAGAAATTGTAATCTATCAAGGGTAGTGTCTCCAAACAGGTTAGTTTTTATTAGGGACTAGCTGTACCCAGACATGCGTTGCTGTGGCTCAGTCTGGTTAAATGGAAAAGAAAGAAAAGAGAGAGTGCACATTTCTAATATGTTTAATTTCACAATGCTTGTGGGTATACAATATTTTTTGTTGTTCCATTGTCTGTGCAGATATAGAGATTGTCTGGTTTGCCGACTCTAGAACACGCAACATATAATTGTCCATGTGAGAAGCAATCCGTGTCTAGATGTAAACCGCATAATTCTAGAAATGAAAAAGAATGAAAAAAAAAAAAAAAAAAACTATACTCAGTAAATGAAT
Organism: Rhinatrema bivittatum; assembly: GCF_901001135.1. Lineage (NCBI taxonomy): Eukaryota > Metazoa > Chordata > Amphibia > Gymnophiona > Rhinatrematidae > Rhinatrema > Rhinatrema bivittatum. The sequence continues at coordinate 539,582,330 of NC_042616.1, read as the reverse complement.
GGCATGGTAAACGACACAGCTCAATTCCAACTCAATGTCACACAAAATAATTAAATCAAAATGAAAATAAATCGAAATCTATGAAAATTCAATATAACAATGCAATCGGAAACATTGAAATGGAATCATAAAATATTTAGCACAAGCCGTTAAGCCCGTTAAAACAGGCAAGAATTTTGTCCCCTCTCCTCCTACATCTTTGCTCTGTTCTGTTCCTCCCCCCCCTCCCCAGCACCTCGAAGGGCCAGAGGCGGTGGCGGTGGTAGGAGCTGCAGCGGTGGCCGAGGGGGATCTAGCGAGGCGAAATGGTCCTGCCATCCCAACTCCCTCCCCCCTACCCTGGTGCCGGAGGGACAGGCTCAGACCCCTTTCACTCTATCCTTACAGGCCCCAACTCCTTTGCTCTCCCATTCCCCTCTACACTCAACCCCTTCCACTCTAACCTATAAGTGGAGAGCTAGGGGGGGTAGAGACTAGGGATGTGAATCGTGTCCTCGATCGTCTTAACGATCGATTTCGGCTGGGAGGGGGAGGGAATCGTATTGTTGCCGTTTGGGGGGGTAAAATATCGTGAAAAATCGTGAAAAATCGTTAAAAATCGAAAAACCGGCACATTAAAACCCCCTAAAACCCACCCCCGACCCTTTAAATTAAATCCCCCACCCAAATAACTTAAATAACCTGCGGGTCCAGCGGCGGTCCGGAACGGCAGCGGTCCGGAACGGGCTCCTGCTCCTCAATCTTGTCGTCTTCAGCCGGCGCCATTTTCCAAAATGGCGCCGAAAAAATGGCGGCGGCCATAGACGAAAAAGATTGGACGGCAGGAGGTCCTTCCGGACCCCCGCTGGACTTTTGGCAAGTCTCGTGGGGGTCAGGAGGCCCCCCACAAGCTGGCCAAAAGTTCCTGGAGGTCCAGCGGGGGTAAGGGAGCGATTTCCCGCCGCGAATCGTTTTCGTACGGAAAATGGCGCCGGCAGGAGATCGACTGCAGGAGGTCGTTCAGCGAGGCGCCGGAACCCTCGCTGAACGACCTCCTGCAGTCGATCTCCTGCCGGCGCCATTTTCCGTACGGAAAATGGCGCCGGCCATACGCGTATGGCCGGCGCCATTTTCCGTACGAAAACGATTCGCGGCGGGAAATCGCTCCCTGACCCCCGCTGGACCTCCAGGAACTTTTGGCCAGCTTGTGGGGGGCCTCCTGACCCCCACGAGACTTGCCAAAAGTCCAGTGGGGGTCCGGAAGGACCTCCTGCCGTCCAATCTTTTTCGTCTATGGCCGCCGCCATTTTTCGGCGCCATTTTGGAAAATGGCGCCGGCTGAAGACGACAAGATTGAGGAGCAGGAGCCCGTTCCGGACCGCTGCCGTTCCGGACCGCCGCTGGACCCGCAGGTTATTTAAGTTATTGGGGGGGGGGGGTTCGGGAGGGTGGGGGATTTAATTTAAAGGGTCGGGGGTGGGTTTTAGGGGGTTTTAGTGTGCCGGCTCACGATTCTAACGATTTATAACGATAAATCGTTAGAATCTGTATTGTATTGTGTTCCATAACGGTTTAAGACGATATTAAAATTATCGGACGATAATTTTAATCGTCCTAAAACGATTCACATCCCTAGTAGAGACTCTCTCTCTCATATAGCCCCCTACATAGGCTTCCACTCTCTCTCTCTCTTGCACATATACTCTCCCTCTGTCCCTCACACATGCATGCCCAATCCCTCTCACACACATACACAATCCCTCATGTAGTCTACCTCTCTCTCTGGCACTCACACTCGCCTTCAGCACACATTAACACACTTCTCTCTCACGTAGTTAAAACGGGCGATATTTTTGTCCCCTTTCCACCTAAGTCTTTGCTCTGCACTTGCAAGAGCTTGCACTTTTAGGTACCTTGGCTGGCAAACATTTTTTCACAGCTGGGCACTTAAAGGCAGTGCTGACCCTGTGTGTTGGTCTGCCTTCACCTGGTAATGGGTGATGTCACCTTGTTTTGTACTTTTTTTTTTATAATTCTTTATTTATCATCATTTTCATTTTTAACAAACAATCAGTTTACCTACATATATAACCCACAATTCACATAGCAATGAAAAATATTAATAGCAAACCATATAATCTGTTTACAGTGTATAAGGAAAGAAATGAAGGGCCCATTACAGTAATTAAAATGGGAACAGTACTTTTCAATAGTATATAATTTTAAACAAAGAATATAACAGCTTATTCCTTTATCACCTGTTGGTTTGGTTATCTAGTTCCCTCTTTGTTGTTATCCAAATATTTTTCCATGTCTCGAGGGTCATAGAAAATATATCTGTTTCCTTTATGCCTCATTAGGCATTTACAGGGGTACCTAATGTTAACTTGGGCACCAATATCTCTAGCTACTTTTGCTAACCCCACAAACACTTTCCTTCGGGTCTGAGTATCTTTTACTATATCGGGGTATATCCATACCTTTTGACCGTAATATAATTTATTACGGTTCTTTAAGAAAATTCTAAGAACTAAATCCCTATCTGTAGGATATTTAAAGGAGACTAATAAAGTTCCTCTTTGTTCTATATATTCTTCTGATGGTGCTTCTATATATGCAGTTAAATCTGTTTCTAAATTCAAATTCAAATTTACCTCACCAGTTTTTAACTCCTGTGTATTTTTAGGAATAGGAACAAAATACATTTTTAATATCTCTGGTACCTTATCACCTGATATCATCAAAATATCCTTAAGGTATTTTTTAAACTGTTCCTTTGGGGAGATTAACTTAACATTGGGGAAGTTAAGGACTCTTAAATTTAGATATCTTAATTTGTTTTCCATGGTTTCGATTCTCCTTTTCATAATATTTTCAGATTGTATCATAGTTAATTGAATATCCTGCACTATAGATATTTTATTTGTTACTTCTTTGATTTGTTCTTCTTGAACTTTCACCCTTGGTTCAATAGCTTGTATCATATCTTGTGTTTTATTCATACTAGTAGCTAGCATTGACACTGATTTTTCTAAAATTACAATAGCTTGCCATATGGAGTCCAAAGTTATAACTTTAGGTCTATCTAACTTAGGAAGTTCAAAATCAGTTTTCACCATTCCTATACGACAGGCTTCCGAAATTCTACTAATTTCGCCTGCTGTATCATCCCCCCTCTCACGTTCTTTCGTCAAATCCCTGATTACTCGAAGGGATTCCCCAGTACTCTCCCCAGTTCCTCCCTCTGATTCCCGAGTCCCCTGGCCATTAGCCTGTTTCTCTTGGACGAGGTCCTGGATTTTTCCTGGATTAGGAGGTGGGGGGGTCACAGGTGCACCTGGGCTTAGAGATGTTTGGCAGTCCATAAGGTTTAGGCCTTGTTCCCCACCAAAAACCTCCGCGGACTTTTCACCCGGTGTTGAAGCTGTTACCGGTGAAAAAAACCCTTCTATTTTGAGTTGAGCGGGGATGTTCGGGTCAGCAGCAGAGGACTCCTGTCTCAAACGTCCTTTCCGCTTTGTATGAGGCATTATACAGTCAGAAGAAATTCAAACGGGCTTACCTCACCTTTTCTTTTAAAATAGCAATTACCTGCCCTTCGGGGAGAAGTGGAAGAGAGCCGTCCAATTCTTGAGAAAGTCTTGAGCAAAGTCGGAGCTAAGTCGCGCGTGCCCCTTCGGCGCGCGCGGCTTAGGCGACGCGCCGGCGGACGCGATGCGCCGCTGGGATCCGGTTTTCAAGGACCCAGCGGTCGACGTCACACGGGAGGGCGTGGTATGGCAACTCCGTCGGGGCCAGGGACAAACCTTACCCCCGGTATGCAGATAGCTCTCAGCCTCTCCAAACAGTTCTCTTTCACTCCTCAAAGGAGTTTCGAATGCTCCGGCTTTCAAGGACCCAGCGGTCGACGTCACACGGGAGTGCATGGTATGGCAACTCCGTCGGGGCCAGGGACAAACCTTACCCCCGGTATGCAGATAGCTCTCAGCCTCTCCAAACAGTTCTCTTTCACTCCTCAAAGGAGTTTCGAAATGCTCCGGCTTTCAAGGACCCAGCGGTCGACGTCACACGGGAGTGCGTGGTATGGCAACTCCGTCGGGGCCAGGGACAAACCTTACCCCCGGTATGCAGATAGCTCTCAGCCTCTCCAAACAGTTCTCTTTCACTCCTCAAAGGAGTTTCGAAATGCTCCGGCTTTCAAGGACCCAGCGGTCGACGTCACACGGGAGTGCGTGGTATGGCAACTCCGTCGGGGCCAGGGACAAACCTTACCCCCGGTATGCAGATAGCTCTCAGCCTCTCCAAACAGTTCTCTTTCACTCCTCAAAGGAGTTTCGAAATGCTCCGGCTTTCAAGGACCCAGCGGTCGACGTCACACGGGAGGGCGTGGTATGGCAACTCCGTCGGGGCCAGGGACAAACCTTACCTCCGGTATGCAGATAGCTCTCAGCCTCTCCAAACAGTTCTCTTTCACTCCTCAAAGGAGTTTCGAAATGCTCCGGCTTTCAAGGACCCAGCGGTCGACGTCACACGGGAGGGCGTGGTATGGCAACTCCGTCGGGGCCAGGGACAAAACCTTACCCCCGGTATGCAGATAGCTCTCAGCCTCTCCAAACAGTTCTCTTTCACTCCTCAAAGGAGTTTCGAAATGCTCCGGCTTTCAAGGACCCAGCGGTCGACGTCACACGGGAGGGCGTGGTATGGCAACTCCGTCGGGGCCAGGGACAAACCTTACCCCCGGTATGCAGATAGCTCTCAGCCTCTCCAAACAGTTCTCTTTCACTCCTCAAAGGAGTTTCGAAATGCTCCGGCTTTCAAGGACCCAGCGGTCCTTGTTTTGTACTTTTACCATGAGACAAAACAATGCAGCAAAACAGCCAAGATATTTTTTGGGAAGAGGTGCACAATATCATAAGTACAACCTCCCACACAATATTGGGGTCCTTCCTGCAATAAAAAATTATGGCTTAGTGAATCCAGGCCTAAGTTAGCCAGCTAACTTTGAATAGAAGAGTTAGCTGGGTAACTTACCCTTGATTCATCAAGCTGTAGATAAGATAAAATAAGAAATTAAAAAAACAATATTTACCTGGGTTTCAAGGTACTGTGCTAAGGTGGCACCCTGTGGTAAGGAATGATGGTGCTCGGTTGCTGTGGTGGCGGGGTCCTCAAGGCACGCTGTGATTGAAAGGGAAAAAAAAAAAGAGGAGGCATGAGTCAGAGATTGACTCCTTTCACATCTGCTGCGATTGAGATAAAGTAGGCCGCGATCGGAAGAGTGGCCCCTGCAGCATGCGACAGCAGTTATTGGGAGCATCGGAGCAAAAGAGAAAGCTGGGCGCGATGTTGTGGAGGAAGAGTTGTGGCTCAGAACGTCGGAGAAACTAGAGTGGGAGGAAACAGCAGACTGGCAGCGGTCAGCTGTGATTGAAATTGCGACCGCTGCCGTCGGCCTCCTCCTCCCGATAATAGAGCCATGGGAGAGCTGCAGATTATTGATTACCGGCCTCTATGGTATTCAAGATCGCTGCCTGTGTGAGTGCCTTTCTTACACTGCTGCTGCTGCCATGAATTTAATATAAAAATTATAAAAAATAAAATATAAAATACTGCGATTAGAGTCAGAGGGCCCAGGGGATGCCCCCAACTTAACTGTTGAGTGGACCACACTTCTCCTGCCATCATTGATGATGTCAGTGGGTACCCATGGTTCAGGTGGGGGGGGGCTATTGATTTTTTGAAGAATTAAAGAAAATGAAAAACAATTGAAGGAAATCATTGGTGGTGGTCAGGAAAGGGGACCCTGTCCACCTGTCTGACAGCAACTCTACAGCCCCAAAAGCAATTTTGTATATGCAAATTTCCCCAATGGGAGCCTTGCTCCTTTGGAGATAAAAATTAATTTTAAGAAACAAACAGAGCCTTTAAAAAAATAAAGGAAAGGCTTGCTAAGATCTTGAGGACTTACATAGTTAAAAGTGAAAAGTTAAGGTTAATGGCTTTTACAAGAAAAGTTTTAATGGTAATTGCGCAAACTGTATGGCTATTTAAAGAATAAAAAATAAACATGGAAAAAGTTCAGAATAATCATAAGGAATATTTTTAATAGGGTTAGAAGGATTGTTAGGGTATAAAAATACTGAAGAAATTAATTAAAAAGTAATTTGGTGCTTCCCGAACACCATTAATTTAGATGGTGCACTCCATAACATCTAAAAAAAAAAAACCCAGGAATCTCCATAGTGACCAGAGGATAAGGTGAAGCAGTAACCATGGAGCCCTGACAACAACTTCCCTAGGGACCAGTGATGGGACAGGAGCAGCTATACTATTCCAAGCTGCAGCACAGGATTCAAAAAGAAGATAAAAGTCATTATAACTAGTAAGAAGCAGTGCCAAAGAGAAAAGAAGGTAACCTCACAACAGAAGAAAGCTCAACATAGGATTGAAAAATTAAACCAGTTCCAAAATGGCACTTCTACAACAGGGCCACTAAAATCCAGCTCTGTCTCCACAATAACAGCCCAACAATATCAGAAGGAGTTTTTAATGATTTTGATGGTTGGCTAGAGAATAGATATTTTTGGAAAGGGTATATAACTTACCTTTAAGACATCATTCACAATATAAAGAATATTTGTCTTAGTATGGCAAAGGTAAACACCATATAGCAAATTGACACAAAAGTAATTTCCAATCTCCTCTGGCATGTTTACCTACCATACAACTTCTACTTTATGCCATAAGAATCTTACTGTGCACATTTTATGTAAGTGCAAATTCCAAGTATGTATTTCCTGGTAGACATGGTTTCCTTCTCAGCCTTAATCTCTAAAGGAACAGTCTCTCTATGAGCTTCCCTACAACCGACTAAAAGAAAAATCCAATAATTATGGTTTTTCTATGCTATCTCTTCCACAAAGAAAATTCAGGGGGCAATGACCTGCACACATGGGCACTTTTAGTGCACATACATGATACTCATTTTCAAAAATAAAGAACAGAAATTGCTTTCTTCAAAAATTAAAGTATGCATGCTAAAAAGGCCTGCATAATTTACACCTGAATTTTTTGGTAAGGATAGTCAAGATTGGTAAAAATAAAAAAAAAAGCATGTGCACTTGTAAAAATATCACAAATACATACTATTTTTCTCCTTCATCTAAACACATCCAGAGAAATGCTTCTTTTTAATCCAATGAAAATTGGGCATGCTAGGAAAGCCAGGCAATCTTCAGATATTCATTTATTGAATAAAAAGCTATCTTCTTAATGACAAACCTACTGTATAAGGAAGTCCAAATTTAAGACTTAGGGGCCTGTGGAATAAAACTCACACTAAAATGTTATGCATGTGTGTGCTAAAATATTTCATGTGCATTTTAAAATGCTACTTAACGTGTGATGCAAAAAAATTAGCATGGTAAAAACTGTTCCCAAAAGCATGCTTACACTATTAGCAGCCCTGGTCTGTGTGGTGATAACTCGTCTGTGAGTTAGGTTGGATGGTAAATTGTCTATGACTGCTCAAATATCAGCAATGATGTGTGCCTCTTTATGTTGTTTGAGGCAGATCTGGCAGTTGTGTCCTTATTTATCATCTAAGGACCTTGTAACAGTGATAAATTCTCTAGTTATGGGCAAAATGGATTACTGTAATTTACTTTATCATGACATGGCCGGGACTTGTCTTAGGCAGCTGCAGTTAATCCAGAATACTGCAGCACACTTATTGATGGGGAAAAGAAAGTCTGATTATATTATGCCCGTCCAATATGAGCTTTATTGGCTAATAGTCAAATATAGAATACAATTTAATATCATGGCTTTGATCTTTAAATGTTTGAATCAAGGTTATCTGGTTGCATTTTGGATTTCTTAGGTGGGTACCAGCCTGTGAGAGCATTGGGATCTTCTCACCCAAGAGGCATATTTACTAAATAGAACCCTAAGGGGCTCATTTACTAAGCCTTTGTATTTTACCTCAAAGGCAGATGACACAGGGCCTGGAGTCTAGGGGATGCTCTGCTCCCCACTAAACTACCAGGAAATCTTTAGGTATGCTTTGAAGGGGGTCAAGCTGGAAAGAGGGGTGTCTGAGTGCCTGGAGGGGGTCCTGGATGACAGGGGCTCTGGGATGACTTTGGGGGTGTCTGGATGCTGGGGGCATCTAAATGCTTCAAAGGATGGCGTTGGGAAGAAGGAGAACCATAGACAGGCTATTTTTTTTTTTATTTTAACTGTTATTGTATAGGTACCACCTCCAGAGATGGGGGGGGGGGGGGGAGTGGGGGGGAGAGAGTCAGAGTCCTACAAAACCCTCAGCAGGATTTTTCACATATTGGGGGAGGGTTGGATCAGGCCACTATGGCCCTTTAAATATCAGCTCTGGGAGCAATGAGACCATGTTAACATCCCTATGCTTCCAGGGAAAGTTAGCTACAACTCCTGAGTTGTGCTTAACTTTGAATAAATTAACCTGTCTTATGCTTTTTCAGATAAGGCACATTATTTTATTTACATTAAATCACCTAGTAATGATCTGCTTTGCATTCATTTGCAAAATATTTGCTTGCCAAGCAGCTCATTACCATTTCAGTGATATTTGCAGTTAAGAAACATGTAGTATTCAAAATACTAGAGGTAACATTAAAATATAATGTATATATATAGTATAAATCCAAAATAGACAGAAAAAATATTTAAACAACCAGTCTCCAAAACATAAAAAAATATATAAAGCATCATACAGGCATACATATTTACACTGCTGCTATATTTTGGACAATTCTGGTCTTAATGTTTATAAATAGCCAGTCATACATTATTAGGGCCTGCTGCATGGTTCTTCATACGCCTCAAAGCTGAACCTCTATGTAAATGGATATTCCCGCTGCCTGCACTGCACATCTACCTTAATAGTGACCTAGTTTATTAGTGTTCTTCATGCTGGCTGCCTGTGCAGGTGCCATTGCATCACTTCTCTGTACAGTAATGCAGTACCAAGAGTCATGCTACCCACTTCAGACATCAGTAGGATACTCTGACATTCCATTATGGAAGTCCCTATTACAGTTATAGTGCACTCTCAACATTTTCATCCTATTCCATCCTATAGATTGAGGACCTAAAGAAGAAGGCCTGGTGGTTGCACCTACATAATAGGAGGTGGTTGGACCAGCTGCAGGTTTGGTGGGCTGGGGCTAGAGGTAAGTTCTTCTCTAGCCATATTAATATGGTATGTATAGGTCCTGTTTCTATCAGCACACACACATGGGCCTACTGCTCTGCATGACCTTGCCTCTGCTTTCAGCTTATCAAAATCCTCATTCACACATACCTATATCGAGAATGCTCTCAGAGTCACAGGGAGTGCTATCATGAAGTGTTCATTGAAAGGTACCTTCTGGTTCTAGCTGGGAAACCTTCAGGTTCTTCACAACCACTCAACCATTTCTTTGTATGCTAATAATATAGTCCCTATACAACACAACTGGTATGTACAGCTTAGTGGCCCTAGATGCCTTGCTGTGTGGTACAGTGGTAGCAGTTAGCCACCTAGATATCATGGTACTTCAACGGTAGCAAGGTGAGCATAGTATATAGTATAGTCAAATCTGTGTACTCAATAGGGATGTGCATTCATTTGCGACGAAATAGGAAATAGAGACGATATTTCCTATTTTGTCGCATTTCAGGGGGGGGGGGCGATGAAACGATAAGAAAACCCACAAAATTTCATGTGGTTTTCTTATCGTTTTTGGGGAGGGGAGAAAGGGCATATTAAAAAAAAATACCCCAAATCCATCCCAACCCTTCAAATTTAATTAATTGCAACCCCCCCCCCCCCCAAGACTTACCAAAATTCCCTGGTGGTCCAGTGGGGGCCCGGGAGCAATCTCCCCCTCTTGGGCATCGGATGCCACTAATCAAAATGGTGCTGATGGCCCTTTGCCCTTACCATGTGACAGGGGCTATCGGTGCCATTGGTCGGCCCCTGTCACATGGTAGGAGCAATGGATGGCCTGCACCATTTTTTAAGAAAGTTGGGAATGTTCCAGCCAGGTCCCTAAATCTGCCATCTCTAGTCTTCCTAGTGCTCCAGCCCCTTTTTTCAGTTGTAAATAGTTTTGGTCCCTAGTTTTTCTCACCCCTAACCTATTTTATTTTAATAATTTTAACACATTGTACATAGTTTTTAAAAACAATTTAGATAAAAATGCACTTTATTTACAACTTTGGGAGTGCATCCTTTCTTTTGTAGGCCTTGATTAATAGAGTTTCACAAGTTGCCAGGATTTATCTTGTTTGATCAGAAAATCTCCTGCAATGCTAACAGTGCCTTAGCACTGAGAGTCTCAATTCCTCTGTCTTTCCCAGGGGTCAAGACTGCAACCGGCTAATGCACTAATCTTGTTGCTAATAAAATGGGTGCAGGTTTTCACTGCACATTTTGTAACGCCAGTATTATTATTTTGGGTAAACTCCCAATGCAGTAAACTAGAATATGCTAATGCATTCAGAGTTTATAAATGGTAAGAAACTATAAACTGTGCATTTGGTAAAGATGCAATGCCCATTTTAACTAGGGAAGAGAGAGGAGGCATCCTTGACAGGCTACCTCGGTGTTACGAATCCTGTCCGCGCCCGGCCCGCGCATGGGCCTGTTCACCTTCATGGTTCCACGGCAGATCCCGGGTTGGCCTCCCTAGCCGCTGCTGCAAGCATTTCCAGGCTCCGGCGTCCCGCGGCGGCAGTCGCCGTGCCTTCCACTGCGCACCAGGCCTCATGCCGGAGCTCAGCTTCCTTGGCTGTGTTGGCCATGCCCCTACGTGCACGCACGTGCACGCGGACCACCCAGCCTCTTGTAGGGCCAAGGGCGGGTCCTAGCTCCACGGCGCATCCTGATTGATCCCCTGTTATAAGGAAGTCCCTGCTTGTACTTCCTTGCCTTGGCAATCGGGTCGGCATTTGTGCTAGATTGTCACTGCGTTGTTTCTTGCTCCAGTCTTGTTCCAAGTCTCGTTCCAGGATCCTTCTGTTCCAGTTCTGTTCCTGCATCCTAGTACTCCAGCGTCCTCCTGTTCCTGTTCATCTGTCCATCTTCCCAGGTAGTACCTCCGGACTATCTCAATGGTACTGACCTCGGCTTGCTCCTTGACCTGCCTGCCTGCTGCCTGTTTTCTGACCTCGGCCTGCCTGTGACCTCGTCTGACCTCCGGACCTGACCTCTGCTTTGCTGACTACTCCTCGAACTGACTCCTGGACTTTGACCTCTGCCTGCTTGAACATGTCTCTAGATTCTGGCTCTGTTCCTAGCCTTGTCACCCCCTACGCTCTTCTGGTCCTCCTTGTTCCATCTGACCTCTAGTCTCGAGCCTGACCGCGCTCCCTTTCTACCTGTGGGCACGCCAGTCTTCCATTCTCCCAGGAGACCCTGCGAGGCCCACCTAAGTCCAAGCGGCCCGGGTCCCTACGGGCTCCTCCTGGGGGGACCTCGGGCTTCCAGTGGTGAAGCTCTTCCTAGTCTCTGTCTCCTCCAGTGCTCCGCCTCCTGGGGGCAGTTGCTTCCTGGTCCCTACCAGGAAGTGGTTCTCCACTGCCTCAGGATAAGGGTCCACCCCCGAGCTCGACACTGGGTAAGTGGTGGCTGCTGCCATTTACTCAAATAAATCAGTTATTATGTTAGACTATTTTCATCTTTGTGTTAATGTTTTGACTCTTTTTATAATAGCACTGCAAACCTAACTCCAGCTGTAACCAGAGGTTAACTTTCCAGTGCAAAATAAGATATGCTGATAAAATGCAGTCTCTACATCAGAGAAAATGCTTAATGACCTCATTGGCATGGAATTTCACTGCCAGGGCACCAAGCAACACTCCTGTTTGGAAACACACATTTTATGAGTGCAAAACTCCTTGCTGAATTAGCATTGACTTTTGCCCACAGAGAATGTGTGTTACAGTGCATGCAGAAAAGTGTGTTTAGCTGAATGCACTTTTCTGCCTAGGCCTGCAAGTGGGGGCTCCTTAGATGTAAATAAATATACATCTTACCAACAGTTTTCCAATGTGTCTCACAATCTCTCTCTCTTAACTCCAGTTGGCAAGGGATCCCCAGGAACACACTGCTGTTAATGTTCCTCTGTCAAAGCACGAAGAAGGGGCATCAAAGTCTTCTTACCACACTGTCTTTCCCAAAAAATGCCTGAAAAATGGGAAGTCACTACAGGGACTCCCCACTATTCCTCTGCTTCCTAGGAAGTCACAGTAGGGCAGGTCTTCCCTATCCTGGTCCCCCCAGAGCGAGGATCACCGTGCCCTCTCCCCAAGCAACACCCAGAGGTCCAGAGAAATCTCTGAAATCCCCAAAAAACTCGGGATAGAAACCCTGCCAGCCAGTGAGTGGACTCGAAAGGCAGATCCCCAACCTTTGCCCATGGACTGCAAGCAGCTGGTACCTGAGTCCCAGGGTAGTATGGCAGTCTTTGAGTTATCTATTTAAAAGGAAAGCAGGATTGCAGCTGAGAAGGTTGGGTGTGGTAGGTAAATTGAGAGAAATGCATCCAGCAAATGCTGAAGATCCTTTCATTCTACATCAAAGAAGGACAAGAGAAGGTCAAGCAGTACAATATAAGGCAATACATTCATGTCCAAGAGAACTGATGAACACACCAAGTAACCAGTAGCTTTCTGCACCCCTAAGCTATGGGAAGTGACTTAATAAGGAGACATGTACTTGAATGGTTAAGGAAAGAGAGATGTGGGCTTAATTTGTAAACCATAAGGAAGTGGAACTGTGGAGCTGGGGAGAGGGCAAGAAAAGAAAGAAGAGGTGGAAGCAACACAGCTGTGACCTGTGTGAGGGGAAAGGGCCAGGGCTGGGAATGAACACTCTCCTAAATTCACACACACACACACATTGGGCCGGATTTTCAAAAGGTTACGTGCGCTGGGCCTATTTTCAAAAGGTCCGGCGACGCACGTCAAGCCCCGGGAAGCATGTAAGTTCCAGAACCTGCAAAAAGGGGTGGGGAGGGGGTGGGGCGGGATCAGAGGCTTCTGGCAGAGTGGCTATATGCCGCTGTGCAGGGGATCGCGCGCCAGCAGTTGGAAGGCGCATGCAATTTACTTGAGCCCCAGGGCTGAAGTAAGTTGTACAACAACGAAAAAAAAAAGAAAAAAGGGGGGAAAGGGCGGGGGATGTAGGGGAAGGGAAGGTGGGGTGGGGGTAGGGAATGGGGGAAGACAGCGTGGCTTGGCACGGGTTTGGCGTGTGCAAGATTTTATAACAAGCGCACGCTTGCGCACGCATGTTATAAAATCGGGCGTACATGTGTGCGCGCTGGGTAGCACGCGCAAATGTATGCCCATGCGTACCTCTTAAAATCTACCCCATAGATACCAAAACATTTTTCTGCTTAGTTATCCCAGTGATCCTTCACCTCTAGCCTCCTGCAGTGCTCAACTCTCAGCCACTCTAATTCTAGCAGAGCTCAATAAGCCTGGAGAGCAAAGGCTAACTGTGAGTTGCTAGAGGCTGCAGATGGAGGATCACCAAGGTAAGAAGAAGAGTAGACTGGGGCTCCCTTTCTAGCCTCCCTGTTCCTTTCTATCATGGTGATCCTTGTTCTTCATGTCAATGCCCACCATCCCCACCACATTAACTCTCTTGTTCTTCTTCTTGCTCTTACTCAGATTCCTTCCAATCCCTTCATTCAGTTCACCCTGGGTCACATGTGGCCATAGGCAACACAGGCAGGAACCTGAAGGTACATACAAAATGGGACAGGCCCATTGCTTTTTCATCTCCGGGAGTAAAATCCCTTATCTCCAGTATTCTACGTATGTCCACTGATTTCTTTAATGTGGCCCTCCTTCCCCTAACCAACATGTGTCCCGGGGCTTTTCGTGCGTCGCTGGACCTTCCCCTAACAATCCCCTCTCTTGCACGTTCCTCCTACCCTAGTATGGTCTCCAGAGGTAGAGGAGGGAGTGTGGAAATCCAGTATGCTAAGCAGCAACTTGGCCAAGAAGCTGGCATATCTAGTAGCTCCTTAAGTAGTGGGACAAACATGCAATCAACTTGTGTCCCTTCAGTCTTGGCCATTAGGCTTCATGGCCTTCTCAATAATGACAACACATAACACCTAAATCTGGGTCATGTGGCTATTCTTCCCTGGGCAGCCAGAACTGATCAGTGTTCTGCTCTGTTTGTGCAGGAAAGTAGGAACATCCACCTCAGCTCTATTTCTAAGAGATAGGCAGAACCTAGTGTATACAGCTGGCTCTACTCTACTTCCTTGGGTCCCAGAAAGCCACTCTGGGTTGTTTCCCCCAAAATTAATATTGAAACACATATGAAAAGTTATGTGGCTGGAGAGGAACTAATCCAGACTCAGCAGGGGAAGAGGGATTACACATAGAGGCCTTATTACCACAGGGTAAAGGGGAAAGAAAGTACACAGAAACACATTGTAATTAAGGCATGGGCTAGGGATGTCAGTTCTGCATCACCAGAGCAAAGAGGAGGAGTTGGGGGTTGGAGTGAGAGAACCCCCATAGTCACTATCAGCCATCTAAGGTTTTCCACTGTGATCCTGCATTCCCAATCTGCAGTAGTTATTTAGCTACCTGTACATAATAATATATACAGAATGTGAAGAAATTGTTAGGGTACAAGTTTAAGAATTAAATTTTCTTGTAATCTCAAGGACTTGAGATGTCAAAGAACATACATGCAATATGACACAAACAAAAGAGATGTATTAGCTACCTGTCAAAAAAAAGGCTCTTATGCATCCCTAACTTTCAGTCAGCTGACCCATCTTGATGCTGATAATCTGTAGCCATTGAAAATCCCTTCAATGTGTAAACAAAACAATAGCTCTCTTATATCCTACTCTTCATAGGGCTTCAGGAAGCTCCCAGCAGAAATCAATCACTCTCTCCTTGCTGATATATCATTCTGGGCCCCTCAACCTCTTCCATGCATTGAACATGGAATGGATTAGAATAATGACCTGAAAGAAGGTATTTAACAGAGCTAGTTTAGCAGCTGGAGGTTCAGGCGATGTGGGATTATCCCCCGCTAGTTCACATTGATATTGATTTGTCATCACAAAGGGATAGGAGGGAAAAAGAAAAGATATGGGTAAAATCTAAAATCTGGCATGGACAATTTTAAAGATACAGGATACATATAAATATGTAAGAATTAGAGACTTCCTATATTAATGCCCATAAGCAGATAGAGAGAATAGATAAGTTTCCTAGGCTTAATCTTCTAGACCTATTATGTTATTGTATTGTATCCTCAGTTCCATGAATTACCATGTACTAGACCAATAGCAGCTGTGAGTGCAAGTCCACTCCAGGTACTGTCCACATAGGAAGCCCTAAGGAGAATGCTGGATCTGGACTGCAAGGTCACAGAGAATATCATCTCAAGCATGCACCTGTGATAAGCCATTCCTCCACACTCCAAGGCACTTAGGTGTTGATGTTGTCCACAATGATTATGCATGAGCTGGAAGAGCCTCCCCTTGATTGCTTAATGATCTTCAGGCATATCACTGTGGATATCATTAACATGTGGGTGGAGAATTCCACATAAAACCATCTACCTAATTGTCGCATGTATGTTTAAGTATTTTAAATTATATATGCACAAACCAACATGGGTGTACATGTTCAACATGAACTTTAATAAGATATGTGCAGAATGCTTGTTCGCGCACATTGACCCCACCTTTGTGTAATGTGCGCGTGTACTCACGCAAACTACCGCTGGTAGGATAGTTTTCCCATTTCTTGTCCTACTTGCACTATGTCTCAGGAACATGGAGCTATGAGCTGGAAGCCCAACTTCCTACCTGATGAGGTAGATATGCTGGTAAAGCATGTCATGTGGGTCCAGAATACGCTGTACAGTCCTGCCTACAGGAAAGAGCTGGTTTGGAAGAGGATCCGGTATGCCATAAATAGCATCTACCACCACAACTGCAGCATTGCTGAGCTAATACAGAAGTAGTGGGACGTACCTTGACTGCTGGTGTGCAACATTCTTTCCAAAGCTACTGTGGTAGCAGTTGGCCACCTAGACATCATGGTACCTCAACGGCAGCAAGGTGAGCATAGTGAATAGTATAGTCAAATGTGTGTACTCAATACTGTTTTTTTTCTGAATTGTATCTTGTTCATATAAAACTTGACATTATTAGGTGACACACTAGTGCATGATGTATAGCTGAAGTACTAACAAGCCTCCTTGGCCTCTATAAATGCAGGCTTTACATTTAGGCTACAGACTCTAAGCAGTCTAGTGATAGCCATCATACTCTTTAATCTATGAGACATTAAATGCTTTCTACAACTAATGACCTAATAAATATTCTTCTCACCTATGGTATAGATATTAATGGTTAGATGTCTACCTATCAGTATACATAAGTATCAACTAATAAGAAGTTTGCCGTTATCTCCTGATCCACCATTCAGGGCACATCTTTGTGACAGCTCTGGCAACATTCCAGGACAGGCTGTTATCCACATATAGAGCTAGAAAGCAAGCCTTATACAGTTTTACTGTCGGATTCGTGGACTCTTGAACCGACTAGAACTGATGATGGCGCACCGTGGGAAGGCCCACAGTGAAGGTCATAGCCAGGAGGCGGTCCAAGTCAGGAGACCAGCTGAATCTCCACCACTGGAAGCCCGAGGTCTCCCCAGGAGGAACCCGTGAGGACCCTAGCCGCTTGGACTTACGTGCGGTCTCCTGAGGATGAGTATCCAAAGAGTAGTCATGGAAAACTGAGGAGAGGAGAAGCTGGAACCAGGAGGCCAACTGGAACTTCACCACTGGAAGCCCGATGTCCCCCCAGGAGGAGCCTGGGAGGACCCGAGCCCCTTGGACTTAGGTGAGGCCTCCTGGATGGAGCAGTCTGGAAGACAAAGACCAGGAAGAAGAACAAACCAGGATTCTAGGCAGGCGGTTGACAGCAGAGACTGAAGAGGCTTAGCAGGGTGGTCAAAATGAAACTGGTGAAGAAGAGTCTTATCCAGAATGTTGGAGGCTGGCTCCCACGTATTCTCCTCAGGGCCATACCCCTCCCAGGAGAGAAGATACTCTCATCGTCTATGATGGAAACGGACGTCTAATACATCTTTTACTTGATAAATGATGTCCTCCTCAGCTGAACGTTTGGTGGGTTCAGGAGGTTTGTCGTGGAAAGCTGACAAGACCAAAGGCTTTTACGAAAAACAGTCGTAATGAATGAGCCCTGAACCACCTGTATCTGAACATCCAAAAATGTGACATGATTTCTTGATCTCTGAGCTGTGAATTTTAAATTATTATCTACTAGGGATGTGAATCGTTTTTTGACGATTTAAAATATTGTCCGATATATTTTAAATCGTCAAAAATCGTTAGGGCCACGATACAATACCAATTCCCCCGATTTATCGTTAAAAAATCGTAAATCGGGGGAAGGGGGAGGGCAGGAAAACCGGCACACTAAAACCCCCTAAAACCCACCCCTGACCCTTAAATTAAATCCCCCACCCTCCCGAACCCCCCCCCAAATGCTTTAAATTACCTGGGAATCCAGCGGTGGTCCAGAACGGCGGCGGTCCGGAACGGCCCCCTCAATTGAATCCTTTTGTCTTCAGCCGGCGCCATTTTGCAAAATGGCCGCCGCAAAATGGCGGCGGCCATAGACAAAAACGATTCGACGCAGGAGGTCGTTCCAGACCCCCGCTGGTCTTTTGGCAAGTCTTGTGGGGGTCAGGAGGCCCCCCCAAGCTGGCCAAAAGTTTCTGGGAGTCCAGCAGGGTTCAGGAAGCGATTTCTTGCCGCGAATCGTTTTCCGTACGGAAAATGGCGCCGGCAGGAGATTGACTGCAGGAGGTCGTTCAGCAACAATATGATTCCCTCCCCCTCCCAGCCGAAATCGATCGTTAAGACGATCGAGGACACGATTCACATCTCTATCTACTGTATTGATCCAATCGCAAAATTCTGTCAACAAAGTTTCAGATGCATTCCATATGAAAAAAATGTCATCAATATAATGGGCCGGATTTTAAATGCCCTGCACGTGTAAATCTGGCCGGATTTAAGCGCGCAGGGCCCTCTCGCACCGGCGCACCTATTTTGCATAGGCCGCCGGCGCGCACACAGCCCTGGGATGCGCGTAAGTCCTGGGGCTTCGTAAAAGGGGTGGGGAGGGTGCATGTCCGGGGTCAGGGGGTGGTCCGGGGTCAGGGTGGTCGAGGCCTCCCTGGGTCGGGTGATGGCGCGCCAGCAGCCCACTGGCGCGCGCAGATATACATCTGCTTTCAGCAGGCGTAAATCTGCCAACAAAAGGTAGGGGGGGGTTTAGATAGGTCCGGGGGGGGGGGGGGTTAGGGAGGGGAAGGGAGGGGAAGGTGCGGGGGGATGGAAAGAAAGTTCCCTCCGAGGCCGCTCCGATTTCAGAGCGGCCTTGGAGGGAACAGGCAGCGCTCAGCGCGTGCAGGTTGCACAAATGTGCACCCCCTTGCGCGCGCCGACCCCGGATTTTATAAGATACGCGCGCCTGGTGCACGAACAAAAGTATGCACTCGCACAAATTTATAAAATCTGCCTCAATTACACCAGCTTTCAATGAATGGCCACCAATTGGAATTGTATATGTGCTATTACTAAAACAATGCCATATATAAATTTGCTGTAGTTGGTGCTAATGGGGAACTCATTGGAATGCCATGGATCTGCTGATAATAAACCAATTCAAACTAAAATAATTATTATAAATGACAATCTCGGCAAGTTGGATCAAAAATAGCAATGAAATCTGCTGGGCGCCCTCTCTCATCTTTAATACTTCTTGTAATACCTGTAAGGCACGATCTTGCAGTATGTTCGTATATAAAGCACTTTCATCCATAGTGATCATCTAATATTGGTTTCCACAATCCAATGACAATGATTGTAAATGTCTCAAAAAATGTGCTGTGTCTTTCATATATGACTTTGTCTCTTGTACACATGGCTGTAATATCCGATCTAATAGTACCGCCAGAAGTTCCAGTACAGATCCATTCAATGCCACTATCGGTCTGATAGGAGGATGAACCAAGTCTTTATGAATTTTAGGAACTGAATAAATGTCTGGGATACGAGGGTTCACCGTCACCAAGTATTTTTGCTCCTTCTCAGTTAAACCACACAGTGTCTCCACTATTGATTGTATTTCTTTCATCAATGAACTTGTTGGATCAACCATCAACTTTGTACTGTAATCCTAGCATCAAAAGGTGAATGGGCTGTTGTTGATATAAATGTTAAACCATGGTAACCATTCATACGCAAGTTAAACTTGAAATTACATTTCGCTGATGTCATCAAACAGGAAAATGCTGATACTTCCATTGTTCAACCGTGGTCTTCGTGGAATCCCCCGGGACCATATGGCCCATCCAGTCTGCCCATCCATTCAATTAATTTAGCATTGTAATTCATATCACTACCTTGGACATCCCCTGCATTTATTCCATGCTATTCCAAAAAAAACCCTGAAAAAAATTAACCATAACCCATCCAGGAACCCAACAGACATCAGCATAACAAAATGAATATGACATAATCAAAACATAACAAAATTACTTAAAAGAAACAACCACTAATACAATCTACAATCAGAGTACTCAATTCTAATTGGTCTTATTTAGGGTCACCCAGAGACTAGTATTAAATTATAAAATACCATAAGTTGATATAAATCCAAAAGGAACGACCATTACATAGTAGGGATGTGAATTGTGTGCCCGATCGTTTTAACGATCGGGTTCGGCTGGGGGAATCTGATCATTAGAGATGTGAATTGGGATCAGTTCCGATTCCAATTCACATCACTAATTTTTTTTAGTGAGGCCCGCGCCGATAAAATAAACCCCACCCCGACCCTTTAAAATTACCCCCTTAGCCTCCCCCACTCTCCCGACCCCCCCCCCCCCACAAAACCTTTTATACATACCTGGTGGTCCAGGGGGGCCGCGGGGAGCAATCTCCCATTTCCAGGCCATCAGCTGCGCTAAAAAAAAATGGCGCCGATGGCCCTTTGCCCTTACCATGTGACCGGGTATCCGTGCCATTGGCCGGTCCCTGTCACATGGTAGGAGCACTGGATGGCTCCGGCCATCCAATGCTCCTACCATGTGACAGGGGCCGGCCAATGGCACGGATACCCGGTCACATGGTAAGGGCAAAGGGCCATCGGCGCCATCTTTATGAGTGGCAGCCGATGGCCCGAGAGCAGGAGATCACTCCCCACGCCCCCCCCGGACCACCAGGTAATTTTAAAAGGTTTTGGGGGGGTCAGGAGGGTGGGGGAGGCTAAGGGGGTCGGTTTAAAGGGTCGGGTGGGGTTTTTTTTTATTGGGCCATCGGCACCATTTATATTAGTAGCAGCCAAAATGGTGCCGATAGCCCAAGAGCAGGAGATCGCGCCAGGACCCCCCCCCCCCCCTTACTGGACCACCAGGTAATTTAACATTTTGGTGGGGGGTTCAGGAGGGTGGGGGAGGGTAAGGGATTGGTTTTAAAGGGTCGGGTGGGTTTTTTTTTTATCGGGCCATCAGTGCCATTTATATTAGTAGCAGCCAAAATGGTGCCGATGGCCCAAGAGCAGGAGATCGCACCAGGACCGCCCCCCCCCCCCCCCCCACTGGACCACCAGGTAATTTAACATTTTGGGGGGGGGTTTCGGGAGGGTAAGGGATTGGTTTTAAAGGGTCGGGTGGGTTTAGGAGTTGTTTTGGTGTGCCGGTTTTCCCGCCCTCCCCCCAAATAATTCCCGTGCCCGATTTAACAATTTTTGACGATAAATCAGGGGAATTTGTATTGTATCACACACTCTAATGATTTTTGACGATTTAAAAATTATCTGACGATTTTTTTAAATCGTCAAAAAACGATTCACATCCCTAATACATAGCTTTAGCCCCCTTTCCTCTGAAAAAAATTTCCTAAACATCTAGAGAACAACACTCCTCCTGCAATCTAGTCCCTTGGAGCTTAATTTAATTAGATTGACCTGGTTTTAAAAAATTTATGAAGTTAACATAGTCAGTGATGTGTCTCAACTCTAATGGAACTGAATTTTATACCTATGGTGCTGCCATGGAAAAGGCATTTGCTCTTGCTCCTAGAATCTACTGTTAGAATGGTAAACTGGATTTCCTGGCATGATTTCAGCACCCTAATAGGCTCATACCATTCAAATCTAGAACATAGATATTGTGGTCCCATGCCTCAAAGGGTTTTAAAGGTCAAAGTTAAGAGGTACCATACTGGAAGCCAATATTATTCCCTCAAAAGGGGAGAAATACTTTCCTAATGGGAGATTTTATGAGTTGCCCTACCAGCAGCAACATGTTGCCCCATTGACCAGCAACATCGGTCCCTTATACAGGATAGCATGGCTATATTTGCAGTCCTTTCAAAGGACTACACAAAACTACATTGCACTTACTTTGCCCAGGATCCTTGTAGCAAGCCAAAATTGTGCTTGTTTGAAAGAACACGAAGATCCCTTTCTAATAATATATACAATGTTGTGGTCACTATTAAGGATGTGCATTCATTTAAAATGAATGTACAACATGCAACAAATAAGGCCAATTCATTTCATTTGGAGGCTCCCCAAATTAAACAAATATGATTCATCGCATTCATTTTAAATGAATGCATTGGGCTTAGACCTAGGTGGATGCCAGGGCCTCACTGAAGGCATATGCCAAAGCCCAAAGCAGGGACCATGGCCTAGGCCCGAGCATGATGCTGGGTCTCAGCCTCGACCTGGGACGATGCCAGGGCTTTGGCCGAGACCCCAGAAAAATTAAAACAAACTTAACTTATCTATCAGGTATCCAATGAAGGCTGGGCCTTGAGGCCTGGGCCTTGGCCTAGACCCAGGTTGAAGCCTTGGCCTTCCGTAGAAGCATCTGCAAATTGAATACAGATTAATGCTACTCATGTCTTATCTCACCCTTGGGTAGGAGACACAGATCTTCCAAATATGTTTCTTGACCAAAGCTAAGTAAAAGCAAACATTGTCATAACAAAGGAGTTGTCAATTAATCAACCACACACATACACACTTACTAAGATTCCATTCTTGAGAGAAAAAGAGGATATAAATTCAGATCACACATCCATGATCTTATGTTGGAAGCTCTTTATTGAAATATGCTATGGAGTGTGGCATGGAGGGGGGACTTTAATGAGTCTAATGTGACATCCATCTGATTACAAATCAATGTCTCTTGCTGTACTTTTAATGTGATTTTCATCCTTTTCTGATTGATATGTGGAAGTGATGGCAGCAATCAGATCAACATATTTAGTAATAGGGATGTGAATCGTGTCCTCGATCGTCTTAACGATCGATTTCGGCTGGGAGGGGGAGGGAATCGTATTGTTGCCGTTTGGGGGGGTAAAATATCGTGAAAAATCGTTAAAAATCGAAAAATCGAAAAACCGGCACATTAAAACCCCCTAAAACCCACCCCCGACCCTTTAAATTAAATCCCCCACCCTCCCGAACCCCCCCCAAATAACTTAAATAACCTGCGGGTCCAGCGGCGGTCCGGAACGGCAGCGGTCCGGAACGGGCTCCTGCTCTGAATCTTGTCGTCTTCAGCCGGCGCCATTTTCCAAATGGCGCCGAAAAATGGCGGCGGCCATAGACGAAAAAGATTGGACGGCAGGAGGTCCTTCCGGACCCCCGCTGGACTTTTGGCAAGTCTCGTGGGGGTCAGGAGGCCCCCCACAAGCTGGCCAAAAGTTCCTGGAGGTCCAGCGGGGGTCAGGGAGCGATTTCCCGCCGCGAATCGTTTTCGTACGGAAAATGGCGCCGGCAGGAGATCGACTGCAGGAGGTCGTTCAGCGAGGGTTCCGGCGCCTCGCTGAACGACCTCCTGCAGTCGATCTCCTGCCGGCGCCATTTTCCGTACGAAAACGATTCGCGGCGGGAAATCGCTCCCTGACCCCCGCTGGACCTCCAGGAACTTTTGGCCAGCTTGTGGGGGGCCTCCTGACCCCCACGAGACTTGCCAAAAGTCCAGCGGGGGTCCGGAAGGACCTCCTGCCGTCCAATCTTTTTCGTCTATGGCCGCCGCCATTTTTCGGCGCCATTTTGGAAAATGGCGCCGGCTGAAGACGACAAGATTCAGAGCAGGAGCCCGTTCCGGACCGCTGCCGTTCCGGACCGCCGCTGGACCCGCAGGTTATTTAAGTTATTTGGGGGGGGTTCGGGAGGGTGGGGGATTTAATTTAAAGGGTCGGGGGTGGGTTTTAGGGGGTTTTAGTGTGCCGGCTCACGATTCTAACGATTTATAACGATAAATCGTTAGAATCTGTATTGTATTGTGTTCCATAACGGTTTTAAGACGATATTAAAATTATCGGACGATAATTTTAATCGTCCTAAAACGATTCACATCCCTATTTAGTAATATAAGGGGAAAGCTTCACTTCAACCACTAACCTATTTCCAGGGTCACAACATCAACCCAAAGGAGGTACTCAGAGAGTCCTTCTGTCTTTCCCCTTAAGAACTTTTCTTTGTTGTGTTATGTGAATGAAATGTAGCAGGAAGGTTGATAATGTATACTTGATGTGCTCTGTCTGTGCATGTTTCTTGTGATAGTCTATGATTAGAGGTAGCATTTGTATAACATGTACTTAAGCTTGAGATGCTAATATTTGCTGAGTGACATGTTTTTCCTTTCTTTTGTTTTTCAGACCAAGGAGGGAGGAGGAAAGTAGGCATTAATTAGCTTCTCACTGTTGTGCTGGTGCTCATGTTCTTCAAAGTATAACAAGTTTTCCATTTTCTCCTTGCTTTAATGTTGGACGTTATTGGTTATAATGGTGTCAGTATTATTTTGTTTTATGCAATATTACATTTTATCTATCTGTTTATCTTTTGTTATCTCCTGCCTATTAGTCTCTTCTTTTATCTGTTTTCTTGCCTTCTTAGTAGAATTACTATTACATATGAATATTGTGTACTATTAGATAGTAAGGTTGTGCATCAATAAAGCTTTCATTTTGTTTTGTTTTTTACCCCTTTTTTCTTTTGTGCTTTTTTAAAGGTTTTTTTGTTTTCTTTTAATTTGTCATTTAGTATGATTATTTTGATTTACTGCACAAGATTTGAGTTAGTGCACACTGAATTAAAAATTACAAAAAATGAAATTTTGTGAATATTTTTAGCATCATAGTTTTGAAACAAAATCAACATTGCCTATGTCATTAAAAATGAAAACACATTCCTATTAGGAAAAAAAGAAGAATGGGCCTTAAGTAGATCCTTCTTATCAATTACTTCTTTTATTTTATAGTAAAACAATTACATATTGTTTCAGGAGCTGATGGAGTAGAAGCAGCCCCATATAGTCAGAAACATAGACACATAGAAATGATGGCAGAAAAGGACCGAGTGTCCATCCAGTCTGCCAAGCAAACTTCCCATGGTAGTATCTGCTACATCGTACAGGTTACCCCCATGTTTTACTTGATGTGTTTTGCTTGTGGACTTGGCCATTGAAGCAGTCCTGTGTTTTTACTTAATGTCTGAGCATCGGTACCCCAGACTGTAAAAAGGTAATGGCTTGAGAATCCAAATTTCTCTTTCCATTCAGCCCCCACCCCCTCCTTCAAAGCAGAAAGCAATGTTACAGTTGCATCAAAAGCTTCAAGGGTTATTGGTTAAGGGTAGTAATCCCATGCTTCTATTAAGGGTAGTAACCGCTGTTCTGTGCTGGTTACCCCCATGTTCATCAGTTCCACAGACCATAAAAGTTGGGATCCTCGATAGCTACTATCTAAATCCAATTCCCTTTTATACCTGCCATTGAAGCAGAGAGTAATGTTGGCATTGCAGCAAAAATATCAAGGTTTATTTGGTTAAGAGTAGTAACCATCACACCAGCAAGTTATTAGGGATGTGCAGAAGGGACGGATTCATTCAATTTGGTATTTGTATTCGTCGGGACCCAAATACATTGCATTTGTTTTCATAGGGAGAAACCTGATTCGTCCATTAGTTGAATTCAGTATTCGTTTTCCATTAAAGTTGGAAAAACAAAAAAAAAACCCTTCCCAACCCTTTAAATTTAATTAACTAAACCCCCCACCCTCCTGACCCCTCCAAGACTTGCCAAAAGTCCCTGGTGGTCCAGCGGGGGTCCTGGAGCTATCTCCTGCACTCGGGCCATTGGCTGCCAGTATTCAAAATGGCGCCGATAGCCTTTGCCCTTACTATGTCACAGGGGCTACCGGTGCCATTAGTCGGCCTCTGTCACATGGTAGGAGCTCTAGATGGCGCCAGCCGTCCATTGCTCCTACCATATGACAGGGGCCGACTAATGGCACCGGTAGCCCCTGTGACAAAGTAAGGGCAAAGGCAATCGGCACCATTTTGAATAACGGCAGCCGACGGCCCGAGTGCAGGAGATCACTCCAGGACCCCCGCTGGACCAGCATGGACTTTTGGCAAGTCTTGGGGGGGGTCAGGAGGGTGGGGGTTTTATTCATTAATGATACATTGCATTTGTGGGGGTTCGCCATAAGTTTCGGGAACCCACGAATGCAACGAATAAGGACCTATACGTTGCGGATTGCGCATTCGTTCAAAACGAATGCACATCCCTACAAGTTACCCCCATGCATGCTTTCTTCGTTTCCTTTAGGACTTGGACATAGAAGCAATCCTGTGTCTTTCTCTTATGTCTGCGTAAAAGTATCCCAGACCATGGAAGTCGGGGCCCTTGGTTGTCATCTGAATAAAATTCCACTTATCCCCCCTGCTGTTTAAGAAGGGGACAATGTTGCAGTTGCATTAAAAGCATCAAAGCATATTGGTTAAGGATAGTAATCATCATACCTTGACCTTCTGCTAAGGGTAGTAACTGCCATACCAGTAAGTTGCCCTCCTGCATGTATATCTCATTTCTATCTTCTAGCCTTTAAAGATTCACAGTGTTTATCCCATGCCCCTTTGAATTCTTTTACTGTTTTCTTTTTCACCACCCCCTCCAGAAGGGCATTCCAGGCCCCCACCACTCTCTCCATAAAGAAATATTCCCTGACACTGGTTCTGAGTCATTTCCCTTGGAGTTTCATTTTGTGACCCCTAGTGCTATTGTTTTCTTTCCAATGGAAAAGGTTCTAAGTCCATACATCATTGAAACCTTTTAGGTATCTAAAGGTCTGTATTATATCTCCCCTGCATCTCCTCTCTTCCAGAGCATACATATTCAGATCCTTCAGCCTCTCCTCATAGGTCTTCCGATACAGAGCCCATAGCATTTTCGTCACCCTTCTCTGGACTGCCTCCATCCTGTCTCTATTTTTTTTGATATGTGGGCTCCAGAACAGAATACAATACTCCAGGTGAGTCCTCACCAAGGATATGTACAAGGGCATCATCACCTTCTTTTTCTTACTGGTTATTCCTCTCTCTATGTAGCTAGGCATTCTGGCTTTAGCTATTGCTTTCAATGCCTTGTCACATTGCTTCACCATCTTCAGATCCCTTGATACTATCACCCCAAGATTCCTCTCTTGGTCCTTGCACATCGGTCTTTCACTCCCCCATCACATACATCTCTTTTGGATTAACACATCCCAGATGCATGATTCTAAACTTCTTGGCACTGAATCCCAGTTGCCAAATCTTTGACCACTCTTCCAGCTTTCTTAAATCTCTTTTCATTCTCTCTAGTCCTCTCTAGTCCTCTCTAGTCTATCCATTCTTTTGCAGATCTTAGTATCATCTGCAAATAGACATACTTTACCTTCTATCACTTCCTCATTGTCACTCACAAAGATCTTGAACAGAACCAGTCCCAGCACCAATTCCTGTGGCACTCCACTTAACATGGCTCTGTCTACAGAGTAGGTTCCATTTACCATTACATGCCATCCCCTATCAGTCAACCAGTTTGTAATCCATGCCACCATCTTGGTGCTCACTTCCAAGCTACTCATTTTATTCACAAGCCTCCTATGCGGGACTGTATCAAAAGCAGGGGATGACTTGCTCTACCCATAAATAGTCTACTCAGAAGAAGCAGAGGCATAGAAGTCCCTCAATGACCTATAAAAGGAATCTACTGCAAATCACCCATTTGTTTTTCTTTAATTTTGTTTATTCTGTAAATAAAACATATTTATTTTGCATATTTCTTATATCTATCACTTCCTTTTTCCCATACATTTCTTTAATGCTATGGAAAACAAGATATGACTGTTGATTACTCAGTTGTGGTGGAGATGGGGTATATGGTTTAAAGGAGGGGATGATTGATTTACATATGCCATAATGTGTGCTGGAAAGCTTCCTGTGTATCCCAGTGCTACCTGGTGCTATGAGCTGTTATTGTAAATGTCATATGTGCTTGCATACATACTGTATGTTGGATTACGGTACTGTATATATCTTGTGACATCCTTATAGTCCTGGGGAGACATAGTCCCAGAGATGTAGGCTGGGAGGTGAACTTTTTAAAAGATGCACGTGTAATAAACAGCAAGTGCACGCATAAAATAGTGCATACGTGAGCACATGTTGTTTTAAAAACTGTATCAATCACACAACTACCCACACACACCAACTGTGTATTCCAGTACACCACAATGTAAACAACCCAAACAACCAATGTACTGGTCTATCTTTATATAGCACACTGTCACCAGAAAACGTATGTAAGACCCTCTATTCACGAGCAGGCATGTATACTTCCATCTCGTTTATCATAGGGGTCTGAATTACTTTAATTGTAAATCCTATGTATATTTTGTTAAATTTTTTATAAAAATGTCTTCATGAAAATTATAGGGAGGAACTCCCAACTAGGCGGGTTGAAATTCAGCCTGCATTTAGAAAAAAGGAATTGCACGGATGTAATCACCGCGTTGGATTGTTTGAAGCGAAAGAAGGATTGATGAACTGGTTTCTGCTATTCCCCTGAAGCAGGACTACGGTCCGAAACATGGCCATGTCGGGATTATTGGGACCTTTTCACCGTGGATAAGTATCCTTATTAATATTACCCGTGTGACTTGATTGGTTGGGAGTTCCTCCCTATAATTTTCGTGAAGACATTTTTATAAAAAATTTAACAAAATATACGTAGGATTTACAATTAAAGTAATTCAGACCCCTATGACAAACGAGATGGAAGTATACATGCCTGCTCGTGAATAGAGGGTCTTACATAAGTTTTCTGGTGACAGTGTGCTATATAAAGATAGACCAGTACATTGGTTGTTTGGGTTATTTTAAAAACTGTAACATATGCATGTAAATCAAGGACCATGAGTAAATTTACATGTACAAGAAAGGGGAGTAGCAACCAAGAAGAATGATTGGTATAAACAAGGATGTGTTTATTATGTGGTCTAGTAGCGGTGAAAGCCTGACTCTGGCTGAGTTTCGCTCATTTGAACGAGCTGCCTCAGGGGCTGCAAAGTACTCTGAATGGTCTTTTAAAATATCACATTCTATCCTCCTTTGTTACCACAATACAATGTTGTATATAAAATGTATCAGCTCTGCTGGACGCCAAAGTCAGCATGTCTGGCGTTTCCATGCGGATAAACCAGAAACTGTCCTTTGAACTCTGCTTCCCATTTTTACTTGTCTTTATGTACCCTGATACTTTAATACAAAACCACACATTGAGAAGTTCCCTATGGGGTAGATTTTTTTAAAAAGCGCGTTCGCGTACTTTTGTTTGCGCACCAGGCGCAAACAAAAGTATGCTGGATTTTATAAGATACGCGCGTAGCCACGCGTATCTTCTAAAATCCTGGATCGGCGTGCGCAAGGCTGCCGATTTTGGGCAGCCGGCGCGCGCCAAAGCCGCGCAGCCTGTCACCGTTCCCTCCGAGGCCGCTCCGAAATCAGAGCGGCCTCGGAGGGAACTCTCTTTCGCCCTCCCCTCACCTTCCCCTCCCTTCCTCTACCTAACCCACCCCCCCCGGCCCTATCTAAACCCCCCCCCCTTACCTTTGTCCGTAGATTTACGCCTGCGAGAAGCAGACGTAAATCTACGCGTGCCAGCGGACTGCAGGTGCGCCGTGCTCCGACCCGGGGGCTGGTCCGAAGGCCTGGACCACACCCCCGGGCTGGCGCCACGCCCCCGGTCCCACCCCCGAAACGCTGTGCCCCGCCCCCAAAACACTGCATCATCGGGTCCCGCCTCCCAACACGCCCCCTTCCAAAACCCCCGGGATCTACGCTCGTCCCGGGGCTCTGTGCGCGCCGGCAGCCTATGGAAAATAGGCGCGCCGGCGCGCAAGGCCCTGCTCGCGTAAATCCGGGCGGATTTACGCGAGCAGGGCTTTTAAACTCCGTCCGTATATGTTTGCTAGTTGAGGTCCATGGACTTAGCAATCTGTTATGATTTTTGGGTATGTGGGCTCATGGCCCAAGATGCAAGTTGCTACTACCTGTGGGAAGGACCCCCACAGGTCTGCACCATTGGGAGGCGAGGTCAGAGACAGCGGAGAGCTCTGGGCGAGGCAATGGAGATATCCCACGGTACCGGAGAGGACCCCCATGGAGAGTAGACTAGAGGCATTACCTGGGCAGAGACTTTGAGGGGAGAAGTGCCAGTTGGACCGCAGAGTGGTGGGTGTGAGGCTTGGCCAATCAGGAGGTGCTCCAGAGGGCAACCCGAGGGGAGGAGCTGCACAGCATAGGATGATGATGTAACGCCATAGGCCAACCCACAGGACAGGGAAGCCCGAACTAAGCCTCTAGTGATGATGTAGCATCACCCCGAGGAGTGGGGAAGTGTTGGCAGTCTCAATATAGTACATAGACGCTACCCGAGGAGCGGGAAAGCTCTGCAGACACTGTAAAATCTAAGCATGGTCCCGAGGAGTGGGAGGTGCAGACAGTCTTGTTCAGGATGCGGCGCAACCCCAAGAAGCGGGGAAGCCCTTCTGTAGAACTCACGGATAGCTGAGGTGTCCCAGAGGTAATCCCGAAGAATGGGAGGCCTTGCAGGTTAGAACCCAGGAGACGCAGAGCCAGCCTGAGGAGTCCCCCAATGTGTGCACTAGCCCCTGAGGAGTGGGAACCAGACAGGGTCCAAGTCCAAAGGTACGAAGCGTAGTCTCAGGAACACGTAGGCAGTAGTCGAAGACGTACGGAACTTTGTGCCAAGTTGGCTAGCTGATAGTGAAGGTGGAGTTTAAATACACCGGTCTGATGATGTCATCAACCGGAGACACCACCGAGGTTCCTGCCGATGAGGCTTCAAAGGAGGGCCTGGTGGTGTGCATGCACCTAGGAAAACCCAAAGTCAAGGAGGATGGCGGCGGCGTCCAAGCCACCATGAGGAGTCCCAGAGAACGTGGCGGTGAAAGCTGGCCTGAGCCACGAGCAGCCCCGGGGAGGGCAGGAGAGCAGTGCAGGAAGTAAGTAAATGCGGTCACAGCTGTCTGCGACCAACGGGCATAACTGTAGAGACTCCAATATCAATGTTATCATTCATCTGTGGACCAATGACCTTGCTAGTACATATAGATTATAGCCTTGCAGTACAGTTAGATTTCCAAAATCTAGGAAAGAAGATTAGACATATGGAAAAGTCCATTGGCTTTTCAGAAGTATTGTTTGTTCATGGAAAGGGGAAAGAAAGGCACTACTATATAGATAATTTCAATGTATGGCTCAAACCATGTTGTAAAGCAAGTGGTTTTGGTTAAATAGCTGGTTGGGAGCAGTAAAAGATTATACTGTAAGGATGGTCTACATTTGTCCTTGGCTGGAAAGAGGATGCTAAGCATGAAATTCAAAGCATACATTATCAGGCATTTCATCTAAATGGCGAAGGAGGCAGGAGGTGGCTAATGAAATTGCCATGTCACCCCCAAACAACACAAGAATTGGGAGGTGAAAACAACAAAATCAATCAGATCAAAATAGCAGAAAAGGTGACTAGGAAGAGCAGCAAACCAAAGAAGAAAAGTTGGAAAGCTATGACCACAAATGCTCATAGTCTGGGCAATAAAATCCTAGAGCTGCAGGCCGTAATGGTGGAAGCAGACTTGGATATAGTTGCTATACAGAGACCTGGTTCACTAAGTTTCATGATTGGGATACGGCCATCCCAGGCTATAACTTGATAAGGAAGGACAGAGATGACAGAAAAGGGGACGGAGTAGCTCTTTATGTCAAAAACAATAAACAAGCAACTGAAATGCAAGGGATGTAGGGTAGGGAAGAAGCATTATGGGCAGTCCTAAAAAAGGGATGGTGCTTCCATTTACAGTGGTGTGGTCTATAGACCTCCGACTCAAACAGAAGAACTGGATAGAGACCAGATTGAAGACATTCAAAAGGTGGGAAAGAAGGGAGATGTATTGCTTATTGGAGATTTTAATCTGCCGGATGTGGATTGAAGTATCCCTTCTGCAGAATCTGCAAGAAGTAGAGAAATAGTGGATGCCCTTCAAGGGGCTTTGCATAAACAAATGGTAATGGATCCCACAAGGGAGAGTGTGATACTCAATCCAGTGCTTACAAATGGGGAAAATGTCTGAATAAGTGCTCACGTGAGCACTAGGGATCATCAGATGCTATGGTTTGATATTGCAAATAAGATATAGAGGAGTCACACGAAGACCTGAGTTTTGAAATCCAAAAATACTGACTTTGTCAAAATGGGGATGTTCCTGGAGGAAAAACTAGAAGAATGGGTGATAATGGGTGAGGAGGAACAACAGTGGGCCAGATTAAAAGAAAGTATTACAAAGGCAACAAATCTATATATTACAAAAAAAAAAAAAAAGTAAGAGAGAAAAGAAACTGATCTGGTTCTTAAAGAAGGTGGCTGAAAAAAGAAAGGCAAAAAGAACAACATTCACAAAATATAAAGTATCTCAAAAAGAGGAACACAGAGAAGCATACCTGGTAAATCTAAGGGAGACAAAGAAAGAAATCAGGAAAATAAAAGGTCAAGCAGAAGTAAAGATTATCAAAGAGGTAAAACAAGGTGACAAAACATTTTTCAGATAGAAGAAAAAAGATTCACTTTGAGACTTTTCTTTCGACTGAAAGATGTCTGCTTCTTAGGACAAAAAATTGCTATATTAAAAAGTAAAGTATTTCCTTTGAAGAAGCAAAGAGTTCTTGCCTTTGGGACTTCGTTCCTTTTGAAATTACCCTGTAGATATCTAATTAAGGTCCAAGGGAATAATTAGGAGTTTTGTGATCCTGTGCAGATGAAGAGCTTCCAAGTGAATAGGGAAATTCAATTAGGTGTATCCTGACATATATGATGGGATAGTAATAATATGCTGTTTTCTTTTTTGATAAGTTTCTTGAATTGTTCCTTCTCCGTTCATGTGGATTCCATTTACATCTAAGTTCCATTTATAATTATGGTTCTTGGATTGTATGTTTCTGTACAAAGTTTACTTTGGTGTACATTTAAAAATGCATAAATAAAGAGTTTAAAAAACCCATATTTTTCATATATATCAGAGAAAGAATGGAGGCCAGAAGTGGTATTGTGAAATTGAAAGGTGAAGAAGAGCCATGTGTGGAGAGAGATGAAGAAATGGCAGAAATGTTAAACAAATATTTCAGATCGGTATTCACTAAATAAAACCCTGAAGAAGGATTGTTGCAGGTAGACAAAACCAAAGATGGGGGTAGGGTAGACAAAAATCCATTTATGGAACAAATGTATGGGAAGAGCTAGGAAAAATGAAAATGCGATGGACTTGGTGCCCTGATGAGATACATCCCAGGATACTGAAATAGCTCAGAGATGTGCTGAATGACCTGTTCAATAGATCTCTGGAAATGGGAGTGGTGCTCTGGGATTGGAGAAGAGTGGTTGTTGTCCAGCTTTACAAGAGTGGTAGCAGAGAGGAGGCTGGAAACTACAGCCAGTTAGCCTCACCTCAGTGGTGGGAAAATTAAAGGAGATGCTGCTGAACTATCAACAATTGGGTAAGTTGCTGGAAGCGAGGCAGCATGGATTCACCAGGGGAATGGCCTGAAAGAAAAATATGATAGATTTTGTTTTGATTGGGTGACTCGAGATGTAGATCAAAGAAGAGCTCTCAATGTGATCTACTTGGATTTCAGCAAACCTTTTGATAAGGTCCTGCATAGTAGACTTCGCAATAAAATGAGAAGATTACGATTGGTTGCCAAGGTGGTGGTATGGATTACAAACTGGTTGACCGATAGGAGACAGCATCTAATGGTCTATTCTGAAGACAGAAACGTGTTAAGTGGAGTGCCACAGGGGTTGGTATTGGGGCCATTTCTGTTCATTATCTTTGTGAGCAACGTTGCGGAAGGGCTAAAACATAAAGTTTGTCTATTTGTGGATGATATTAAGATCTACAACAGAGTGGATATGTCTGAATGAGTTGAGAGAATGGAAAGAGATTTAAGAAAGCTTGAAGCGTGGCCAAAGATTTGGCAGCTGGGATTCAATGCCAAGAAGTGCAGAGTCATGCATCTGGGATAAGGTAATCCAAAAGAGCTGTATTTGAAGGGGGGGGGGGGTGAAAGATTGATTTGCATATACAAAAGGGATCTTGGAGAAATAGGGTCTGGTGATCTGAAGATGGAAAAGCAATATGACAAGACAACAGCTGCAAAAAGAGAGAAATAACAAGTAAGAAAAAGGAAGTAATAGTACAGGTCCTTGGTGAGGCCTCACCTGGAGTACTGTGTTCTGTTCTGAAGCCAGTATCTCAAAAATGATAAAAATAGGATTAAATGGACAATTTTCTCAGTGGAAGGGAGTGGGCAGTGGAGTGCCTCAGGGATCTGTATTGGGACCCTTACTTTTCAATATATTTATAAATGATCTGGAAAGAAAAATGACGAGTAAGATAATCAAATTTGCAGATGATACAAAATTGTTCAGAGTGGTTAAATCACAAGCAGATTGTGATAAATTGCAGGAAGACCTTGTGAGACTGGAAAATTGAGCATCAAAATGGCAGATGAAATTTAATGTGGATAAGTGCAAGGTGATGCATATAGGGAAAAATAACCCATGCTATAGTTACACAATGTTAGGTTCCATATTAGGTGCTACAACCCAAGAAAGAGATCTAGGCATCATAGTGGATAACACATTGAAATTGTCGGTTCAGTGTGCTGCGGCAGTCAAAAAAGCAAACAGAATGTTGGGAATTATTAGAAAGGGAATGGTGAATAAAACGGAAAATGTCATAATGCCTCTGTATCGCTCCATGGTGAGACCGCACCTTGAATACTGTGTACAATTCTGGTCGCCGCATCTCAAAAAAGATATAATTGCGATAAAGAAGGTACAGAGAAGGGCTACCAAAATGATAAGGGGAATGGAACAGCTACCCTATGTGGAAAGACTAAAGAGGTTAGGACTTTTCAGCTTGGAGAAGAGACGGCTGAGGGGAAATATGATAGAGGTGTTTAAAATCATGAGAGGTCTAGAACGGGTAGATGTGAATCGGTTATTTACTCTTTCGGATAATAGAAAGACTAGGGGGCACTCCATGAAGTTAGCAAGTGGCACATTTAAAACTAATCAGAGAAAGTTCTTTTTTACTCAACGCACAATTAAACTCTGGAATTTGTTGCCAGAGGATGTGGTTAGTGCAGTTAGTATAGCTGTGTTTAAAAAAGGATTGGATAAGTTCTTGGAGGAGAAGTCCATTACCTGCTATTAATTAAGTTGACTTAGAAAATAGCCACTGCTATTATTAGCAATGGTAACATGGAATAGACTTAGTTTTTGGGTACTTGCCAGGTTTCTATGGCCTGGATTGGCCACTGTTAGAAACAGGATGCTGGGCTTGATGGACCCTTGGTCTGACCCAGTATGGCATGTTCTTATGTTCTAGGATGGAGATTGTCCCAGAAAAAGATGACCAAAATGGTGTGGGTTCAGTATGGGAAGACTTACGAAGAAAGGCTGAAGGATATCAATATGTATACCCTGGGTGGAAATATGATATAGACTTTCAGATACCTGAAAGGTTTTAGTGATATACTCACTTTGAACATTTTCTATTGGAAAGGAAAACAGTAGAACTAGGGCTCATGAAATTAAACTCCAGGGGGAACGACTCAGAACCAATGTCAGGAAATATTTCTTCATGGAGAGGGTGGTGGATACCTAGAAAGCCCTTCCAGAGGAGGTAGTGAAAACAAAAACAATCAAAGAATTCAAAGGGGCATGGGATAAAGACTGTGCCTCCCTAAAGGCTAGAGGATGGAAATAAGGAAGAGACTGCATGAATGGGTCGGGATAACTTGCTGGTGCAGTGGTTACTAGCCTTAACTAACAAGCCTTGATGCATTTGATGCAGCTGCAACATCACTCTCCACATCAACAGCAGGGGAAAAGAGGAATTGGATTTAGTCAACAACCAATGATGGTCCTATGATAAACATAGGAATAACCTGCACGCAGCAGCAATCACCACTTTTAATAGAAGGCATGGGATTATTACCCTTAACCAGTAAGTCTTGATACTTTTGATCAACTGCAACATCCCTTTCTGCTTTGACAGTGAGGGAAGAGGAATTAGATTCAGATGGTAGCTAACATGAGCCCTGACTTTTAAGGTTTGGGATACTGATACACAAACATAAGGGAAAAAGCACAGGACTGCTTCTACAGCAAATTCCATAAACAAAGCACTGAATTTTCAAGAAGACTCATCACCCAGTACAAATGTTGCTAGCAATATATTTTTAATGGATTACATTAAGGCTTGGAGATAACTGCACGGTGCAGCAGTTGCTACCCTTAAGAAAAACATGGGAGTAACCTGCACGGTGCAGCAGATACCACCATAAGGAGCTTGCTGGGCAGAATGGATGGACCATTTGGTCCTTGTCTACTGTCATTACTATGTTGCCATGTTATATAAATCAGATTTCCTAAAAATGAACTGCTTTACATGCATTTGCAAAGCATATGCATACAAAGCAGTTTGTTACCATATCTGTGTTATAGAGGGTGAAATAACATGCTGTATTTATCTTTCATTATTATTGCATTAAGGTATTTACATCGCAGTAACCACCTAACTCAGCTAAGTAAATGAACCCCTTAGATTGTAAGTTCTCTGGGGACAGACAAATATTTTCTGCACCGTAATGTAACTAGCCTTGACCTCCCCGTGAAAAAGCACAAGCTAAATATACATAAGTAAACTATTTAATGATCAGACAAAGGTAGGAAGAAGACCCTATACTGCTGGGTTTATAATGTGTGCAGGCTACTGATGCTAAAAAAAATTGACATACATCACACATTAAGTGACTTTTTAGCATGCATGCGTGCAAGCTGATATATTTTTAGCACAGTTTTAGTCCATGAGGCCCGAATATATATTCTTTCATTTGTCAGCAAAAAAAAGCTGAAACTGGTGAGTGTTGATAACTTCTGGTTTCCTGACTACCTCTGGTGTTGTTTAAATACTTTGTTAATCTGAAAAAAAAAAAAAGAAACTTTTGGCCTTTATGACTTAGAATGCCACATTCACATGTTCAACTTGGTATGGAGTAGAACGTGTTATATAGAGAAAAAGGTAATTGTAATTTATGCATTAGCCTTTGTTAGGGACCGAGTTGCAGACATCAGCAGTCTCGCCTGACATTATTTCCTTCAGAAAGAGTGCGCAGCTACTACTTCAATCCTTTTTTTTTTTTTGCAGAATAAAAGGTGAATTAGATTGCCTAGTTACTGCAAACAAGGCAGGTAAAAGAGAAAGGAAAGGAAAGGAAAGATATGGGTGATACATTAAGCAGGAGAAACTTTCTGTAAGCTAAAGCTATCATGCCCCACGCTGTTGTGTGTAATTATTAGCTGCAAAATAGCACAGCTTGAACATTATTATTGCACATTAAAGAACATTTCACTTATAATTATGGAATGAAAGCAGGAGAATACAGCTCACCTACCAAAGTATTACATTTACACATGTAAGTAAATTATAAAAAAAAAAAAAAAATTCTGTTCATTAAAAATCTGCAAATTTGTGACTCTCTTCCACTTCACAGATCTTTTATCATCTTTTTACTGACACATTGCATTACATCTTAAAGTTTACTTTTAATTAAAGAATATAAAGCTGTGAGGAAGAAAATGGCAACTAAGAAGGAGACCAGTGTATATTCCAACAAAATTATTATATATGTATGTTGTCAGCTAACTCCTGATTCATTAGTTTGTTGGAAGAAATCACTGGCTGGACCAAACTGGTTGTTCTAATGAGAAGTCAGGGCAGTGACTAGGAAAGGAATAGTAAAATACAAAATCTGTATTTTAGACTTAGAGCAAGAATTTGTGGAGAACAGGACTTACTATTGTAGTCACCTGGCTAAACAGGACCCACAAAAAATACATTATTACATGTGGTTCTTTTTCATGGGGAAAGGAATATGTCTATGAGGCCTTACAGTTAAGTGGACCAACATAAAGACAAAGTTATGGTGGGCTTTCTCTTCTAAAAACATACAAAATACTCTGCTTCGGGTATTGATCTTTGAAAGCAGGGATCACACTGGGTCCTAGGGCACTGTCCACTCAACAACTCACTGTCCTGGGGGTCAGATTCTTCTCATGGGGGGGAGGGGTGGAGGATAAAGCTCCAAACCCCAAGGTGCAGCGAGTCCCTTTCTCTCTCATTTTCTCTCTCTCTCTCTTTCTCTTCCATGGGTGCTGTATGCCAGTGTGAATAAATATAGTGACTGGTAATAACATATAAAGAGGCAGGACCTTTGGATTGGATATTCCAAAACAAATTTTAACTGCTGCAGATCTTCAGTAATAAATATTTAGCAATATATACATTTGTTCTTGAGACAGCCAATGTTTATGTCAATTCTCCAACCTTTTATTTAGCTATAGAGGTGTCCCTCAGTGTTTGGGCTTCCAAAGATATGTCACCATCCAAGGCATGGAAAAGCAAGAATCCCTGGCAGGCAGGGGTACCTTAGATATGGTAGGAATTCTCTTCCTAAAAAAATACCTGAGGTGCAAAACGATATCCCACACTCCACAATTCTCAAATACAATTCTCCCAATGTGAAGACTCTAGTGGGAGGGGGGGGGGGGCCCAGATCAGCAAAAAGCTCTTGTTCACAGTTCTTCTCTTCAGATGGTAAACTCATTCTCCTCTCAGTAGGGAAAGACTCCTTCCTCACTTTTGGACAGGAAGGGTGATGACAAAACTTTCCCCCAAAACAAAACACCAAATCTTCATAGTAAGGCAAAAAGACAGAACTCCCCTGCAGTGAGTCACCAGTGGTCCATTCATGTTTGTAAGATAGAATACAGCAGAGTCTTCTCTATTTCTGGCCTTTCCAGGACAAGGGATTTCCCAAATTCCTCTACCCTGAGCCAAGAACCATAGGAAAAACTTCCAAAAAGTATGTCCAAAAAATCTCATACTCTAAACCTGGGACACCCGGACACATTTACTAGATGGTTTCTGTACCAAGAAGATAACTGTTCCCTATTTGCGAGGTCCAGCACACCAAGAATAGGGGAAAACCCAACCCAAGCAAAACAGTTCCTACTCCTCCAACTGCCAACCCAAAATACCACACAGTTCTATGATGCATCCTGCTCTTGAACAAGCTGGAGCCACCTCAGCCACCACACAGGGATGCTGTAGCAAGTTGTTTATCCACTCCTATGCTCACTACTCAGGATTTTGACTAGGGCCATAGCGGAGATACCAAATGGTCACCACCGTAAAAGGAAAATATAACAAGAAAAATAAGATGCCAGTCCAATTACTTTCCTCTGCTCCTCTTGGAACAAGGCAGGATGATATTAAAGTCAATATACAGGCATGAATTACTCAATGAACAATTTTCTAAGCAATTTAGTGGGTAAAAAGCACTTTGCGTGCATTAATTGGCTGTCTGAAAATTGTCCTTTCTCAATGTGGCTGCAACTATGCATGTACTTTTTGTTCCCTGCAGCGTGCTAGGTTGGAGTAGGAACACTTTTTGTGTATACGTTTCTAGAAAATATCTACCCACAGAGGAAAATCAGGTACAGGTGATAAGTGTCCTTTCAGTCTCTTACAGCACATGAACTGAGAAAAATCAGAAATCTTCACAGAAAAGTGTAAGTCTTTCCACCAATACAGAGGACCCAAGATGCTGTACACTGCAGTGCTTTCCAACCGTTTTTATTTCCTGGCACATTTTCAAGTTTTCTCAGTCCTCGTGACACACTAAGCCAAATGTTGCATGGTTCTCACCCTCTGCCTCCATCCTCTGCTGGCTTCAATCGGACATCTGAGCAGGCAGTGCCAACAAGCCCTGCAAGATTTCAGAGCCTCATTCATTCAGATGTCGGACTGAAGCCAGGAGAGGATGTGCTTACAGGTAAGAAGTGCTGCTCTCTTCCTGCTGGTGAGATAGAGCAAGGGAGGGAGGCAGGCTAAAGTTACCAGATTTCTGATGGGGGAAACTGGGACACTTTTTCCCTATAATGCTAATAGTGAGTGAGCAGTTTTATTTTGTTGGGGGGGGGGGGGGAAGCATGGGGACAGAAGTCTTGTGGACTGTCCCTATGGAAAATTGTAGTAATCTGTCCTCAAATTATACCTAAAGCACATTATTTAAGTTTGTTATTCCAAAATATTTTGGGGTCCAATACAAACACATATATGTCTAAATTAGTACAGTACAATCTTGGGGGTAAGATTTTTCTATGCACAAAACTAGTGCGGAATATCGAGGTGATCATGTCTAATGATCTCAAGGTAGCCAAACAGGAGGATAAGGCTACATCAAAAGATGCTTGGCGTAGGGAGAGGAATGTATAGCAGATAAAGGGAGTAATAGTGCCCTATAAAATTCTCGGTTGAGACCTCATTTGGAATACTGTGTACAGTTCTGGAGACCTCACCTTGAAAAGGATATAAACAGAATGGAGTCAGTACAGAAGGTGGCTACTAAATGATCAGTGATCTTTGTTGTAAAACATATGAGGACAGACTTAAAGATCTAAAGAAGGAATGTTAGCTGAGGTGTTGCACTTTGTGGATTCCTTGTAGCAGCAGGTGCAAGAGAGACTGAAACCTCTCACAGAAAACAATACACTTTGCGATCCACAGGTGAAAGGGAGTCTAGCCCTGCTATCCCAGCATCTCACCTACATGAAAAAGGTGCAGGAGAACAGGAGCACTAGAGGCTGTAGTGCAAGTATGAGCAGCACCCTGTCTGCTAGCACTTGCTCCCCCATGTCTACACAGGGGAAAAATGAAGGAAAATGTTAACCCGGGGAGATTTATTTCAAAATACACCCATGGATTATGTGACTGACTCCCTCGTGCACTTTCTGTGCAGCATGTGCTTCAACAGCTCCCAAAATCATGCCAAGCTGACCCTTGAACCATCATGTGACCAGGAGCCAAAATATTTCTAACATAAATTTCACATTTTTCCTAAATAACTAAGAAGTAGAGTGCACCCTAGACCAGGGATGAACAAACTGAACTACAGACTGCCTTTCATCTATTCAAGTGGTTGGCCCCTTGCCCCCAACAAGTCTGGTTATCATAGTAAATGACAGAAGAAAAAGACCCAAGTGGTCAATCCAGTCTGCCCAGCAAGTTGTTTGTTTGTTTTGTTTTTTTAATTTCCTTTTCTTCATTTCCATCCTTTAGCTACTATGGTTCCTTTGTGTTTATCCCATTCCATTTTGAACTTCATTAACATTGTTGCCTTCACTGCTGCTTCTGGGAGGGCATTCCCTGCATCCACCATCCTTTCCATGAAGAAATATTTCCTGATGTTGTTCCTGAGTCTACCCCCTTGGAGTTTTTTTATCAAGACCCTTAGTTCTACAGCTGTCTTTCCATTTGAATATTTTACACTTGTGCATTATTAATACCTTTCAGAAATGTAAAGGTCTGTATGTTATCTTCCCTATCACTCCTCTCCTCCAGGGTATTCATATTCAGGTCCTGCAATCTCATCTCGTATGGCTTTCATTGCAGACCCCACATCATGTTGGTTGCCTTTCTATGGACGGTTTTTATTCTGTCTCTATCCCTTTTGAGATATGTTCCCTCAGATATTCATATATATCCTGGATTCCTGGTCTGGTGCTAAAGTATATTGCCAACTATTCAGATTTTGTATGAGGCAATCAAACTGCCAACCAGTGGCTCAGACACTGCTCATATACTTACTTAGAGGGTAATTTTCAAAAGCATTTACACACTTAAAACTGGGTTTTACATGTGTAAATACACCTTACCATGTAAGTGGGCTTTTGAAAATTGCACAATATATGCCATTGAATTGTCAATAGGTTTTACCCACATTAAGTGCATTTAATGTGGATACATTAATTTTGAAAATTGCTACAATAATATGTTATATTTGCATGTGTAATTCACCCATATGCACAAGCATATGGATATTCATTTCAGGTTTTAAAGTTATACTCCCTTTGTTTAACTTTCTGTTCTTTTATTGGTGTTGTCTATGCAGTGTGCTATCTTTGTCCAGTGGTGTATATTGATAAAATCACACACGCTTTGCCTATTCACATGATTGAATATCAAAGTTGCATCATTCATAAAAGTTAGAAGCACCATTTTTGGAACATTGTAGAGTATTTCAACATGCTTTTGAAGACCTCATATTATTCAACTGAAGTAGCCACCTGTGCATTGAGTACAATACATTGCTATTGCAGTGGGAACAAAGATGGATCTTTAAACGTAACAATGTCAGTCCCTGCAATTTGAATACTGAAATTTATTAGGGTGGAGTTTTTTTTTAATTAACATGCCAACTTTTATTAATTTTCATTGAATGTGGATCCATAAATGAATGAAGAATGCTGATTGGTTAATCTAATGAGGGGTGGTCAACTCTGGTCCTCAAGAGCCACAAAAAGGCCTGGATTTCAGGATATCCATAATAAATATGCATGAGAAAGATTTGCATACAATGGAGACAATCATTGACAAGGTGTTCTTCTGCTCCACAATGGGAGCATGTCTGCTGGACTTGTTCTGCTTTGAATTCCTTAAAAGGTTTCCTCATTTGCCTCCTTCAATTGACGGTGCTCTTTCTTGCACTGCTCCTCTAGCATGCACTCACATTCTAGGTCTTCAAGCCATAAGCATTCCTTGTCAGCATGGAATTCTGTATTACAGTAGGAGTATGCCCACGGGCTCTATTCTCCTTTTATTTCCACTTCTCATACAAAGAAACATAGAAACATAGAAATGACGACAGAAGAAGACCAAACGGCCCATCCAGTCTGCCCAGCAAGCTTCACACATTTTTTTCTCATACTTATCTGTTTCTCTTAGCTCTTTGGTTCTATTTCCCTTCCACTCCCGCCATTAATGTAGAGAGCAGTGATGGAGCTACATCCAAGTGAAATATCAAGCTTAATTAGTTAGGGGTAGTAGGGGTAGTAACCGCCACAATAAGCAAGCTACACCCATGCTTATTTGTTTTCCCCAGACTATGTTATTCAGCCCTTATTGGTTGTTTTTCTTCTCCCCTGCTGTTGAAGCAGGGAGCTATGCTGGATATGCGTGAAGTATCAGTTTTACTTCTCCCCTGCCGTTGAAGCAGAGAGCTATGCTGGATATGGGTGAAGTATCAGTTTTTCTTCTCCCCTGCCGTTGAAGCAGAGAGCTATGCTGGATATACGTGAAGTATCAGTTTTTCTTCTCCCCTGCCGTTGAAGCAGAGAGCTTTTCTGGATATGCGTGAAGTATCAATTTTTCTTCTCCCCTGCCGTTGAAGCAGAGAGCTATGCTGGATATGCGTGAAGTATCAGTTTTTCTTCTCCCCTGCCGTTGAAGCAGAGAGCTATGTTGGATATGCGTGAAGTATCAATTTTTCTTCTCCCCTGCCGTTGAAGCAGAGAGCTATGCTGAATATGCGTGAACTATTAGTTTTACTTCTCCCCTGCCGTTGAAGCAGAGAGCTGTGCTGGATATGCGTGAAGTATCAGTTTTTCTTCTCCCCTGCCGTTGAAGCAGAGAGCTATTCTGGATATGCGTGAAGTATCAGTTTTTCTTCTCCCCTGCCATTGAAGCAGAGAGCTATGCTGGATATGCGTGAAGTATCAGTTTTTCTTCAGCCCTGCCGTTAAAGCAGAGAGCTATGCTGGATATGCGTGAAGTATCAGTTTTTCTTCTCCCCTGCCGTTG
Source organism: Rhinatrema bivittatum (assembly GCF_901001135.1). NCBI lineage: Eukaryota > Metazoa > Chordata > Amphibia > Gymnophiona > Rhinatrematidae > Rhinatrema > Rhinatrema bivittatum. Next base: position 539,539,105 of record NC_042616.1, on the reverse strand, counting down.
AAGCAGAGAGCTATTCTGGATATGCGTGAAGTATCAGTTTTTCTTCTCCCCTGCCGTTGAAGCAGAGAGCTATTCTGGATATGCGTGAAGTATCAGTTTTTCTTCTCCCCTGCCGTTGAAGCAGAGAGCTATGCTGGATATGCGTGAAGTATCAGTTTTTCTTCTCCCCTGCCGTTGAAGCAGAGAGCTATGCTGGATATGCGTGAAGTATTAATTTTTTTTCTCCCCTGCCGTTGAAGCAGATAGCTTTGCTGGATATGCATTGAAAGTGAAGTATTGAAAGTGAAGGTTTCCTCATTTGCTTCTTTATCATATGGGCAACATTCCTCTTTAAATTGCCCAGCACAAAGTGAGCAGTAGGAGAAAACATCCATAATCTTGTTACTTGTTTGAGCAGGCAACTTCCAAACTGCTGATTGTCCTCCATTAGAGGTTTTTCCTTTGCTAGTGGCTACTATAACTTTTGGTGCCAGTTGGGTCACCAGGCTGACTTCTTTTGTTTGCCCTTTTCATAACCACAGTTCCTGGTTAAGTGGCCCCATTTCCCACAGTTGAAACAAACAGAGGAGCCTCATGGCTGAGTGTTATGTACAGAGGCAGAGCTTTCCTGCTACAGGAACTGCTGTTGGAGTCCTGTACTTTCACTGCTGCAATAGGAAGCCTGGGTAGGTTGTCTTTTCAGCCTTCTCACTACTTCTGCCCCAGCTGAGTCTGATGGAAGGCATCTGCCACTTCTAATGTTTTCTCCAGGGTGAGCCCTGGATGTCAACAAACTCAATTCCACAATGGTCATTCCAGCCTGGCCAGGAACTGCTCCAGAAGGACTTGATTGGCTAACTTGAGGCTTGTCTTTGCCTCTGGTTATAGCCATTTCCATCCAGCATCTTTTAGCCAATGAAAGAATCTATGTGGGATTTCCCCAGGCTGTAGGGTACTCCTCTGGTATTGCTGTCATTAGGTCTCCATTGTATAACCTGCTTTTTCCAGGATGGTGGCTTTGACCATGGAATAGTTAGAGCTCTCATTAGAATTGGATGCTTGAAAGGCTGCTTGGCTCCTCTTGTTGGTGAGTAGATTTCTAAGTACGTGGTCCAGCTGGCTTCTGGCCAACCTGTAGGGCAGGCAGTTCTTTCAAAATTCTTTAAGAACACAACCAGATCTTCCTCCACCTTCATCTTAAACAGAAGTGGAGGTGGAGGGCACTCCTGCTTCATTGTGGTTTGGAGTGCTTAAGCCCACTGGCTAGTATAGTTTGCTGGTTGCTCATCAATAACAGATCCTGGGCCATTTGTTCAATAAGGGTGTGCACTACCCCCATGTTTTCTGCTGCCCTTTTGTGAGGGCCTGTATGGCTCACTCCATGCTAGCCTATTGGCTCTGGTATAACAAAGTTTGCAGAAGGGCCCTTCCCTGTTCTGGAACACTCAAACACAACTTTCTTTCTCTTTGCAGGAAAAAGAAATTAAAATAAAACCTGCCTGTACAGCACTGACTAATAAATATAAGTCCCTCACTCCAGGTGAAGCTATCCTTCTTAGCCTATTTGTAAATTAAACTTTCAGCTGCCAATGCAGTGAGGCTCAAATAATGAGAAAGTAATGTAATAAAAAAAAGGTCCTCTTTTTTTCTTCTTTTGGTGTGGTTTCTCTGCGTGTGCAAGGCTTAGTGAAGAAATCCCCAAACTGACTCCATATGTGGCACCATGAGTGGTTTTAGGGTAGCTAGAGAACAAATTCAGGCTGGACGCTGGCAAAAATTCTTCATAAACTTCTTTATTATTGACAAGTGACAAATAAAAAACAACTCTGCTATACTTCACAGGTCAACAAAACAAATTTAGTGTTACAACTTACAATTCAGCTGTATTCTCTTTCTCTAGGCTTCCTTCTCTCCCCTGTGCCCCCTGTTCCCTCCTGTGCCTGGCTAGTTAACACCTTCCTAGGGATCAACACCCAGACCAGTAGGTTTTAGCTGAATTGGGCCAGGTCTCTGGATCTGGTTCTTTAAGGTGTTTGTGGGTTTTCTCCAGCAAACTCCTTCACAACCCCATTTTGTGCTTTTTACATTGGCTCACAGTCCAGTAGTGGATTAATTATAAAGTCAGTGTAGCTGGGTTCAAAAATGTTTTTGGATAAGTTCTTGGAGGAAAAGTCCATTAACTGCTATTAATCAAGTTTACTTAGAGAGTAGCCACTGCTATTAATTACATCGGTAGCATGGGATCTTCTTGGTGTTTGGGTACTTGCCAGGTTCTTGTGGCCTGGTTTGGCCTCTGTTGGAAACAGGATGCTGGGCTTGATGGACCCTTGGTCTGATCCAGCATGGCAATATCTTATGTTTTTATATTCATTCATAAATTGATGAACAACACAAAAGTACCATAGATTAATTTCTTCTTATGTGTATATATATATGTATACATATATATACACCATCTAGGGATTTAAGATCTTCTCAACAAGGAAAGATATAAATCCCCTCAATCTGCCATGGCCATCTTATAAAGACTTGAGAGAGGGCATTCCTTGTAGCTGGCCCTAGAATCTTAATGAACTTCCTACCTTACTTCAGATTCTTACAGATTCACAAACTTTCAGAAAGATTTTAAAATATCATTCTTCAGGAATATGTACAATCTTTCAGAGTAGTTAAACAATCACGTCTCCTAATGCACCAGATTTTTCTATAAATCAGTTTTTATCGACTGCCCTTTGTCTGTTGCTGATTGTTGCATTGTCCTATCTTATATTGATATTATTATGTATATTTTACTTGTTTCCAGCCTTGAACAATTGAAAGAAAGCAGGCTATAAATCATTTTAAATAAATAAATAAAAGATTTGCTTAGAAGACAAATTCACCATTTTGAGCAGAGATGGCATAAAACAAGATTAAGCAGCATAGGTCAGTTAGTAAAACCTCTATTGAAAGCTATCGACAGAAGTTGATGAAAGTAAAACGGAAGTTTCTTACTAAGCAATTTAATCTATCATTCAAGGTTATTGCTAAGCTCAGTTTTCTGGGATTAAAGGAGACCTAACAGCAGACTTGTATTTTTTGTCTGCAGAATCTTTTGCTGATTTTTTGTGAATAAAATTGATGAGGAAGAATTAGAAATGAATAAAAAGAAGGACTCTTTTTTTCTCCTTCCTTGATTCTTACGCTGGAGGCTCAGAGAATAATCCTCAGGTGTTGGCCTTTTTCCCTGGAAGAAATAAATGGTCTTCTATTAATCCTGTAGAAGAATTGGAGGGGGGCGGGGTTTCAGAAAAATCTTATCCTCAATGAATAATTGTTCATCTTCCTTTGATCCCATCCATTCCTACAAATTTTATAAAAATCAAATGAATTTGGTTTAGCTAAATTTTTTAACAAAATTAATAATAGTTTTACTCATGGTGTTATAGCCACCTCTTTGAAGACATCATGAGTTTGCCCTGTTTTTAAGAAAGAAAAACTTGATCCCACAGACACACAACATTATCTAGTGTCTAATTTACCATTTGTTATGAAAGTGATGAAGAAAGCAGTATCCCTTCAATTAATGAATTATGTAGATAAAGTCAAGGCATTACATCCATGACAATCAGAGTTTTGGAAAGATCATGGTGATGAGACTGCATTAATTGCCTTATCTAATGAAATCAGACTGAATGCAGATGCTGGCAAGGATGCTCTCATGGTCATGATAGATAATAGTACTGCCCAGGGGCAGCTTGCAGACAAATATCAGCCCGGGGGAGTTTTTCAAAACCGTCCCGCAGGGTATCTGTGACTCACTCATGTGCTTTCTGTGCAGCAGTTGCTTCAACACCTCCCAAAAGTACATTGAGCTAATCACTGAGAAGTACATCATGTGACCTAGAGCCTGACAGAATTGAGACAAAAATTATCCAACATAAATTTCAACTTTTTCCTAAAAGTTGTTTAGTGGTATGCATGCTAGAAAAGTTGTACCTGAAAGTGGATGTGTGATGTGAAAGTAAAGCAGTATTAAAATATTTGAATGTAACTTTGTGTGATAAAGATATTTCTGTGTGTAGTAGTACAATGAGTACTGAATGTGACTGAGTTCTGCTAAGTAATATACCAGAGCTGCATAGCAGCACTATTTATTTTTGACACAACAGTTTTTTTTATCACCCCTTTGTTCTTCCTGCTCAATCAAAACCAGGCACCATGAACCTATTATATATTCTTCTGGTTAAACATGCTGCCAAAATGTCATTAGACACTTTTTCTTGAATGAAAATTTAAGATGGCAAGAAAGGGTAAGATGTCAAATATAAAATCAATGTAAATTTTTGCTGAAGACCCTATGATGCAGAAATGATTTCAAAACATGGACTGTGTCAGGGCATTCTGACAAAAAATTCAGGGATCAATTTTTTAAATCATGCACGTACATCCATGTGCACGTGGTTCCCGGAATGCGCACACAGTCGCGGTGATTTTATAACATGCGCGTTGGCACGTGTATGTTATAAAATATGATTCCCGCGTGTACATGTGTGCCAGATTTTAATATCCACGCGTGTACATGCGGGCAGGTGTCATCTCCCACGTGCAATGAGGGGTATTTTACAAAAATAAGCATGCAAGTAGGCCTTTCTCATTTCCCTCCCAGTCTGTTCCAATTAAAGAGTGGACTGGGAGGGAACTTCTTTATCCCCCTACCTACTCTGCCTCCCTCCCTTTTCCCTTTTCCCCTTTCTTCCCCAACCCCTAAACTAACCCAATCTACCCTAGAAATTTTTGTTTTAAAACTTACCCACTCCTCCGAGCAGGTGAAGTTGTGCATGCCAGCCGGCTGCTGGTGCACACTTCCCCAGGACACGGCCTAATGGCTGCTGTCCCAGCCAGCCTCCGCCCCGCCCCACCCTGTCCTGCCCCTTTCATCAAACCCGTCACTTCTGTGCATATCAGAAGATACGCGCACAGCTGGGACATTTTTAAAATGAGCTTGGTGCACAAAGAGCCCGGCCGTGCGCTTATGTCCCGGATTTTATGCACACCGGGCTTCAAAGATTCAGGCATCAGTGAGTAATTAGGATAAGTCATCTTATCTGCATTACAAAAAAATAAAAAAGGTTTTGAAATAATTGATTAACTATGACCATTTGATTAAAGAAAAGGAAATGAAGTTTTAAAGATCAGAAGTGCCTGTTATGATGGTTGATATCTTTATAATTGTGTATTGCTGAAGGATTTTATAGTTCTGTTTTACTTTGTTTTTCCTTTTCCTACACTACTTTTTGATGTATGATCCTTATTCAATGGGTAATTGCCAGGTTCTTGTGGCCTGGTTTGGCCTCTGTTGGAAACAGGATGCTGGGCTTGATGGACCCTTGGTCTGACCCAGCATGGCAATTTCTTATGTTCTTACCTTGATTACACCCACCCCCCTGAAGGTGCTATAGTCATTGCCTTTGTAGCATCCCTAGCTCCAGCTGACCCAGGGAGCAGGAGACCTGACTCAGTGATCAAACCAGGGATCTTCCACATGGCGGTGCTAAGCACTTGCCACCTGAGCTCCCAGACCACTCTAATGCTATTTGTATATGATATCCCCATACTCTTCAAAGGAGACATGATTCCATGGATAATTGCAGTCTGAGTACATAAGAGAAAAATATTTATAGAAAGTTTTACCTACTTGGAGAAAGAGTGTATAGTGTAATTATTATGGCGAGGACAATTTTCAAAGCAATTTACACAAGCGAAAAGTATTTTTCCCACATTGATTGGCTATCTGAAAACTATCCTCCCTCACAGGCTGATACAATAAGATGCATGCAACAAAACAGGCACTCATATTAAGCGCCTGTTTTCCTAACATATGAGCATCCACATTCCTTGTGCATCTGATCAGTATTCTAATGAAAAAGAAATCAAAGCAGCATGCAAAAAGGGCATGCTAAGGAGAAGTATGAGTTTCTGCTGCTCAAAAGTATATTGCATTGGGCGTACAGATTTCTAAATTGTGTGTTCGTAGCAAAAGTGCATCACTTACATGAAGTTACAGAAATCTATAATGCCTGTTATTTAACAAAAGGAAAGGAAACACCCACAGTTTTTTAAGGTGTTCTATAGCTAATCATCATGCTTTGCTCCACTCATCCCTATACACATTTTTTTTATTTTTTGTTCTAAGCCCAAATAACTAAATATTCAGGGCTGGAGGAACCACTAGGCGAGCTAGGCCTGTGCCTAGGGCGCTGAGACTTAGGGGGGGCTATGGCAGGTGGCAGAATTTTGAAAGGACAAAAAGTGCCCTTTCAAAATTCTACCAGCCGCCAATTCACCCTGCCTCCCCCCCGGTGCCACCCTCCCAACGCCCCCCTGGTGGTCCAGCGGAGGGACTGGGAGTGATCTGCCACTCCCGGGGCCTCGGCTGCCACTAACCAAAATGGCGCTGGTGACCTTTAGCCCCTACCATGTGACAGGGGCAAACCAATGGCACCGGTAGCCCCTGTCACATAGTAGGGGCTGAAGGCCACCGGCGCCTGGGGCAGATTGGCCTATCGGGGGATCGGGCTTCCCCCGGTGGGCCAGTCTAGCTGATCACGTGGTCGAAGTCTCCGGCTGTGCCGATCTTCTTTCTGTGTGTGTGTGTGTGTGTGTGTGTGTGTGTGTATGTGGTGTGTATGTGATGTGAGAAAGGAATGGAGCTTCTGTGTGTGTGTGAATGTGAGATAGAAATGGAGCTTCTGTGTGGGTGTATGTAGAGAAAGTAATCTGCCAGTTTAAAAAAAATGAAATGAGATAATACATATACCTCAACTTTTGTGCTGGAAGCGCAACTTTTGAAAAGTTGGATGAAAGATGAAATTACTGAATTTTAAGCATCCCTCTTCTGGAAAATAAAATTTAACTTAAAGTAGGTAGAGACAAATACTAAAGCAAAAAAAAAAAAAAAATTAGAGTATTTAAAATGTTTATCTCAGCAAAATCACAAATTTAAGATACTGATGCCAGGTGGGGTTTGGGTTTTTTTTTTTAAGCATAATTTAAGCATGAAGACTAGAATAGTTCCAATCTGAAACGGTATTGCTTTTTTTTTTATTAAGCCTTTAGAAAATGTATGACTGGAATTTTCCCATTTAAAAGGGAAACTGACTAAGGATGTTTTTCTGTTCCATATCTCCCACATGAATAATCATACGATTGATAGTTTTAAGAAAGACACTTGCTTTATTGCCTGAAAGCGTAAAACAAGAGAAGCTGTAAGGTGTGGGTGGCTGTCCCTTGGGAGGATAGAACCTGAAGGAAGGGTGTCATTTTGCCTTCTAATAGGAATGTGGTTTTCTTATTTAAGGGTTGGGAGCATCACTTTCACTTTTAGTAAAAGTGAAAAATCATGCAAGTCTGAAAGCAAGGTGCTTCTGTGAGAGTGTAATGTGTATGTTAGACAGGGAGGGTGCTTCATATATGTGAGACAGGGAGGGTGCTTCTGTATTTGTGTGGTGTAAATGTGAGTCAGGGAGGGTGCTTGTATGTGTCAATGTGTGTGTGCAAGACAGATGGAGCATGTTATTAGCTGGCTTGTGGCTGTGAGAGAGGGCATGTGTGTGATTGAACCTGTTTGTAAGTGAGATAGAACATGTGTGTGATTGAGAACTTGTGTGTAAGTGGAATAGAGAGATCATGTGTGTGAATGAAAGTCTGTGTGTAAGTAAAAGAGAGCGAGATCATTGTGTGATTGAGAGAGACTGGCCAGAGAGGTGACGTGTGTATGTGTGAGAAAGACTGATCAGGGAGATGACTGGTATGTGTGTGCTTGTGTGTGTGTGTGAGAGAGAGACAGAGAGAGAGAGAGAGAGAGAGAGAGAGACTGATTGGGGAGTTGATTGGTGTATGAGAGACCGAAACTGGTCCTGAGGGTGTGACTGGTGTGTGTGTGTGAGAGAGAGAAGAGACTGGTTGTGGTCCCAACTACTGCTGCTTCTGGTATGGCCTGCAAGGGAAAGGAGTAGGAGAACTGCTGGAGAGGATAAGTAAAAGTGGCTTTTTAAGTTCATTTTTCTTGATTGACTGCCATTTTAATTATTGGGTAGTAAGATATGTGTCTGCTGTTTGAAATATTTTATTGGTGTTTGCTAAAGCTTTCAAAATTTGCATGAGTCTTTAATTATTGGATATTCTATTCATCAGCTGTTTTGAAATTATTTCATTTGTATGATTTTATAAATATGATTAATGATTTATATATCTTGATTTTATTGATTTATTTCACGAGGAATGGTGAAATTTTTGTTTTTCCATTGTTACACTGTATAGAGTCTGGCATGATGCGTTTTACAGTTTAGTTTTTGTCTGCACATTTCTATTTATACTTTATGTGGCTTTATTCTGTATTTGGTGAGGGTTTGTGTTCTGCATGCAAAGACTGAGATGAAGCATTCTTATATCATGTGGTTTCTCTGTAGGGATCTGTAGTAGCTTGGCCTGTTCTGTTTTCCTGATAGGAGGTGTATTGATATTTTAGATTCTAGTGTAATATTTGTGGTATTATTTTTCATAGGTGGAGTTGTTATTCTTTGAGTGTTGGCAGATAGTACTGTGTTGATACGGGAGGACCATGCCGAAATATATCACAATAGGTATGATGCATATGAATTCCAAGATGCAAAGTTTTCTTGTTGGCATCACAACAGTGCATGAAATTATCACAATAACTTGTATATTAATTTTACCTCTGAATGTCATTTTTCATGTAAAATACATTATAAATGCATAATTTAAAATTGTGTATGGAGAGGGGGCACCAGACTGTAAAGTTTGCCTAGAGTGCCTAATACTCTTGCACCGGCCCTGTAAATATTATACTAATTTCTCTAAACAACCCTACCCTACAAGGGACAAATTTATCACTACACAGAGGACCACATTTTTTATGTTTCTCATGAGCTCTTGACCACAAGTAAACTTTACTCCATATCCAGAGTTGGAGTTAATTTTCAGGTGTAAAGGAATGAATGTTGGGTGCTCAGCCTTTGGCCACGCTTTCCTGCATTGGGCAGTAGTAGCTAATGTCTTCGTTTACATGCAATTTCAATACAATGGGCACTGTCTGATATGCTTTGGTTAGGGCTATATGGTGTTTTCGCATGAAAAAAATGCCTTTAATGCATGAGAAAACACCTTTAATGCAATGCAAATTAGAAAAAGGGGAGGAGTTTGGAGCTGGCTTCATAATTTGCAAAGCCATATTGCATGGCTTCAACTATACATTTTTCATTTGTGTAAAGCCATGTGATAGGGCTTTATTATGCTATATGATGTTTTTGCAAATGCTGTTTTATGCTTCTAGAGATCCAGCCTAGCTATCAGTGTGAGAGAGAGGCAGAGAGAGAGGCTATAATGCCCTTATACTAGGTAGGCATTTATACCTCTATATTAGGCCTTCCTAATCACTCAAGGTGAGGTTTAGGTATTAGTGTAGGGGTTAGGGGCCACTTTGACATTCAAAGTGAGACATACGAACAGAATAGTGCTCTCTTGTGAAAATTTGATGATCTTTGGAGTGAGGAAACTCACACAAAGATGAGATTTGTGCAATATTCTCTCAACCTAGCTTGATGTTACCCAGGTAGAGAGTCCATCAAGCTAGACTGAGAGAACATTGCACAAATCTCATCTTTGTGTGAGTTTCCTCACTCCGAAGGTCATCAAACCTTCACAAGAGAGCACTGTTCTGTTTGTACGTGTCACTTTGAATATCTAAGTGGTCCCTAACCCCTACACTAATACCTAAACCTCACCTCAAGTGACTAGGCAGACCTCATATAAAGGTATAAATAAATACCTACATAGTATGAGAGTATTATGGTTAGTCTCTCTCTCTCTCTCTCATATAGAAGGGCCCTGATAGTTAGGCTTATAATTGTCTCCCCAGTGGTTATACATAGGAAATACAACAATTCTGGCACTTATTGCAAAAAAGTTATTTCAGTTTGCACTAATATCTATGCAAAGCACTAAGATAGCACACTTTGCAATAAACTGCCTATTACCCTAAAACACACCCCTTTTCCTATCACATGTGATATTTAGTACATTTTGATAAATCCAGGCCTAAATGTGCTAATCTCCTTGCTGCATTGGACACTATTATTGAGCGCTCAAAATGCATGCTCAATCGGTAGTAAACCTGTGTGCTAGGCTGGGCATACCTTATTGCATTGACCTGTCAATACAGCTGAAAGTTGGCATGCATGCATGTTTTGAGCCACATTGAGAGAAGGTATTCCCAGGGGCATGTTTAGGTCAGGGTAGAGAAATAATGTGCATAGGTGCCACTTTCAATTCTACATGCATTATTTTCCATGAAATAGTACCTGCAGAAAAGAAGCAAGAGCCTGCAAGTACTTTGAATCTATTGTGAGTTTCAAAGCAAAAGTATGCACATAATTTCCCTTTCAAAATCAGTGCAACTTCTATAAGCAAAAAGTATCCATGCACATTATCCTAACGCAAACAGTTTAAAAATTGCTACCATTATATCTAATGAAATATATGTGTACATTAGAGAAAATGAACAGAAATAAAAGCATATTTATGCGCCTATATGAGGAAAATAGCAATGGAGTACATGTTATATAGGGAAATTTATGCATTAAAGTCAAGCCCAAGAAGATTTTAGATAGGAAGTATTGCGATTCCCTGTGGAAATGTGGCACTTCCTCCTTAAAAATGGCTTTTACAAGGGAAATTTAAAGCAATGTTTGTAAATAGCAAAAGGTTGGCAAAGTATTTTGGAAGTTGTTATATAATGGAATTAAAGAAGTCAGTTTGTTGTTGCTAAGTTTACTATTTTTCCATGAGCATAAACAAATGTTCAATTTGTCAAAAAAAAAAAAAATGTCGATAGAAGACAAGGAGAGCTACATGGCTGCAGCAGAGCTTGGCCCTGAACTTAAATCAGTCTAGAACAGGAGGTAAATCTATTCAGAGTTTGGGCCTTTGGCAGGGGAATTATAAGCATTTGTGCCTGGGGATAAACAGGAGCTTGTGGGCAGGTTTGTGTGTGGTCTGGAAGGTGTTGATAGAATGGCAGTGGTGGCTTTTCCTTCTCCCTACTTCAATGGCTTTCTTCAGGCAGAGATGTATATTTATTTTTGGTGATCTCTCTCTTTTTTTTTTTTTAATTTTACAACAGTTGTTATTTAGGAAAACATGACTATCTCTGGCTACTTGCCCTCCAGAGGCCGAAATTTTGAGGGGTAATACTGTGGTATTTTTTTGGATCTGGCATCCTTGTGAGGTTATCTTCTTCAAGTGCCCATTCAGCTCTAAATACTGATGCAAGAAAGGTAACTTCAAATGTATGCATTATGCTTATTTCTAGTAATATTATTTCCTCCTCCACCCAAAATGCTTAACTTTCAGTAGGGTAATATGACTCATATTTCAAGCAAATACCGGCAAAATGTCCTGCTAATGCAGCTTTCTAACCCCTGCCTGCTTATTTGCACTTTTCATCAAATGACCTTTTTGATTACCACCTGTAAGTAATCTTTCTGGTTTTGGTCACAGTTGTTGCTTTGATACTTGCCAATTTGGAGTTGGAAATCTAATGAACATTGTTTTGCCTCAGATAACAGTAAGAAGACTTGCAAACACATTTTTTGAGTTGGAACCCTATTTTAAATCTAGGGACTCATGCTAGCATACATCTCCGTCCAGGCGTGCATGTTTGCACAAGGCTGACATGCTGAAAGAGGGGACTCATTTCAAAGAAGGGCATGCATTATTACATTTGAAATGTGACTGCGTACATTCATTCAGGCCCCTTTGCCTAACCATTGCTGTCTATAAGATATGAATGTTTGCTTCAAGCTGCAGTGCCTAATGATGAGATATTAACATCTGTTGCTAATCAATAAAGCAGTTAAGGGAAGAAATACCATAATTATTTTTCAGTTCCTAAAATTCAAAAATGAATCACACGTGTTATCGATATAGCAATAATTAACAACTGAAATCATTTTCCATGAAACAAAATAGAGATCAAAAGAAGGAACCCTGCATGTTGTGACACAGGCAGTCATTTGTTAACTGGTTGACTGTGATGCACAGAGGAAGTGCCATTTGGAGGTGACACTGCAAGTGGCTTCCTCCTAAGACCTCCACCTGCAACATTCTAGAAAGAAAAATACAGGCGATTTTTATGGTCTTCAATTAGGAGCACTTTTTTTTTTTCTAATAATTCCCCTTGAAGGAAAGAAGCTTTGTTTAATCAACGTAACATAAATAGAACACAAATATTCCTGCATGGTTTTGGGTGTCAAACAAAATAATGATACCAATAATAGTAATAATAATAGACATAAATAATAACACTCATTTCACTTTGTCAGAAATGAATAGGAGTAACAGGAATTATTCAGAATTGCTCTGCAGACTAGCAGTTTGGGGCACGCTGCTGATTAGCACCAGGCAAAAGAAGTACTTTCCTGGATGTCAGAAAATTACATCAACATCAAGCCAGCTACTTATTATTCAAAGACATTTTCTTTTGTTGTGCATATTTTGTTAACAAAACAAAAATAACCATAGCTGAAAGTGAACTAAAATATTACTCTTGCATGTATATTTGCATGAATGCAGGGCTGGTGCTTCCATTAGGCAACTAGAGCACCAACATTTTGGGGGTGGCAAATTCCAGCCAGCACAAGGCCCAAAGGAGTGCTGTGCCAAAGAAAAGACTGTTGTGCTGGAATTACTGCTGCTGATGGGAGGGACTGCTGTGCTGGAGGTAAGCTGGGGAAGAGGGATGGATGACCGAAGGTTCGCCTAGAGTGCCAAACAGTTTTGCACCAGCCATGCATGAATGTGCATGTACAATATCTTGGCAAGCAAAGTATGAGGCAAGCAGTTATGCCGGTGTTGCTTTCATTCTAGCCCAGGAGTGGCCAATTCTGATCCTCTAAAACTACAAACAGACCTGGTTTTCAGGATATCCACAATGAATATGCATGAGAAAGATTTGCATGCACTGCCTCCATTGTACCAGACTTATAGGATTGGCAGGAGTTCTCTCTAATGCAACGTGAGTAAAGCAAAAAAGAAGCAAGAGGAGGGCGAATACCTCAAGGTTTATAAAGAGAATGCCAGCCCAGCAATAGTGTCATGAATACTTGATGGCATCAGGAAAGGCAAAGTGGCACCACAAATGGCATCAGGACCCTAAGGCACAATGAAGAAGAAAATGTGGCAGAAAAAATCCCAAGGTTCAGATAAAGGGACAAAGAATCATAAAGAGTGGTTTCAAGATTTCAAAAGCATAGGAGAGGTGCACAGCAGCACCCCAGATTGGCAAGAAGACCTCAAAGTGCAAGAGCTGGAGTATGCCAGTAAGGTGCAGTGGCAGTTAGAAGTGACAGCAAGACTGAGCAAGGCAAGAGGATCTGAAGGTGTAGGATGAGGGGCATAGCATTAAGGCAGAGTGGCATGGGAGATGTCAGTCATTCCACTGGAGCATAAGACAACCGCAGAGGGGGATGCCTCTTCCTGTCGAAGTATGGCTGCACCCGGCTGATCCGCCAGTCCTGTAGGATATGTTTGTGTCACGGAGTAAACCACACACATCCTAGGTAGGTAGATACCAAAGTGCACAGTACAGTGGAAATGCGAGTGGGCCATGAAATCTGTTACAGTTCATGGAGCAGTGCCACAAGTGTGTGAAAGAATGGATAGCCTTGGCAAGAGCAAGAGATGGCAAGAGGGTGAGTCTTAAAATCCTGAGAAGTGTTTCAGTAAGTTTGCAAAGCAATATATGGCTTAGGGCATGACAAAACGTGGGCAGGTACTGTAGGGGAAGGGGATTTGGCAAGAACCTTAAACACAGCTGGAGTAGTAGGAAGCATCCTCAGGTACCAAGACTGGCTTAGAATGGCAGAGGCAGCAGTGGTGCTGGTATGTCTTAAGAACATGAATGGTAGGAGCAGAGCAATGCTGCGAGAAGGTTATCCATATAATACCCCCAAAGCATTTTCCAATTCTTGTGCATGCAGAAAGCAGCGGAGCGCGTGATCACCATAATGTGGCAAGAATGGCTTGCAGCAGCGGCAGCAGCAGAAATGTTGTCAGTTAAATAATTTTAAAACATTGGAATGGGAGGAGCAAAGCAATGCAGCTAGAAGTGTAGCAGTAACACCCCTAAAGCTGTGGTGCTGTCAGTTTCAGGTCCATGTAGCATAATTGAAATACCTTTTCAGGTTGAAATGGTAGCATTCTTAGGGACTAAAGTTTATTGGAAATTATTAAGGATCCTGAGCCCCCTATAGTGTCAGATCCAAGTATTGATGTTGGGGTCATGTCAAGAGGAAGCAGGAGGGAGCAGAAGGGAGCACTGAGAGGAGAGGATCACCTTCCTGGTGGTTGGAAAGAATCAGTAAGCGCTGCCTGGAGAAATTTTTAAAACTTAAAATTATTGGGGAGAAGTAAATAATTGGGGTATATTATTTAGTGTGTTCATGTGTTTTGTTTTAAATAGGTAGTCAGAAAGTCAGGCAACAAACAGAAGCTTGTGTGTTTGTATTTCTCAACTCACCCACCCCTAGCTCATCCTTTGATTTATAGGTAGGTGTCACTTTCACACTTAAAAAAAGAATTCAGCCTTTTAACTTAAACTCAGAAATTTCCAATACTTTATTAAGAGTTTGATCATTCCCATGTAGGTCACTACCAGATATATAGTGAATACACTAATACATTTAAAGGACCCAAACTGTATGCAATCCTACACCCATAGCAACCTAAAACTTAACTAGGAACTGAACAAATTTAAGATGAAGGCAGCAGTCCAGCAGCAAGAGGGGTGCCTCCTAGTCTTTTGCATCGAGTGTCACATGTATGATTTTTTCCCTGCCAATGAGAAGTTGTACGTGTGCATCCGATGCAAAGAGCTCCTGTCTCTCAGAGAATGAGTCCGATCTCTGGAGGCTACAGTGGCAGACCTGGAGGAGCTGAGGCAGACAGAGAGGTATATAGATGAGAACTTCAGGGACATAGTAGCCAAGTCCCAACTCCAGTCTAGCATCCCTGGTGCTGTCTTGGAGGAGGAAGTTCTCATGATCGGAGAGCATCAACCTGGTGCAACAGAAAATGATCCTGAAGCAAGGACTTGCTCTCCAGGTGGTGCATCATCCTCTCACACCAAAGATGTGTCTCCCAGGGCTTCTGCCAAGAAGGGAAGGGTTAGGTTGGCCATCATAGTTGGTGATTCAAGTATTAGGAAAGTAGATAGCTGGGTGGCTGGTGGGCGTGAGGACTGCCTGGTAACTTTCCTACCTGGTGTGAAGTTGGCAGATCTCATGCATCACCTAGATAGGATTTTAGACAGTGCTGGGGAGGAGCCAGTTGTCATGGTACATGTGGGCACCAACGACATAGAAAAATGTGGGAGGGAAGTTCTGGAAGCTAAATTTAGGCTCTTAGGTAGAAAGCTGAAATCCAGAACCTCCAGGATAGCATTCTCTGAAATGCTCCCTGTTTAATGCGCAGATCCCTAGAGGCAGGCAGAGCTCAGGAGTCTCAATGTGTGGATAAGACGGTGCAAAGAAGAGGGATTCAGTTTTCTATGGAACTGAGGAACCTTTTGGAGAAGGGAGAGTCTTACTTATTTAATTTATTTAAAATCTTTTCTTTACCGACATTCATATAACATATCACATCGGTTTTCATGGAACTGGGATAACATAACTCAGAAAACAGAGGCAAAGTTAACATAAACAGGGAGAAATAACTTGGATGTAGGAAGAGACAGAAATAAATTGAGATCAAAATAGTAAAAAGGTAAGGGGTGACTAGCTGTTGGTGATCTGCTCCCCAGAGGGGAGGAGTTAGCAATCTGATGTAGATCTGCTCCTCCAGAGGGGAGGAGTTGGCAATCTCTTGTAATTCTGCTGCTCGGAGTTAGCAATCTGTTATCGAGCTCCTCCAGTAGGGGGAGGAGTAGCAGTCTGTTATGGATCTCCTCCTGGCGAGGGAGGAGTTAACAATCTGTTATCAATCCCTGCTACTAAGAGTGGCAATCTGCTATAAGTCCGCCAGAGGGTTAGCAATCTGTGATGAATCCCCCTGCCAAGGGGAAGAGCTAACAATTGTAATACTCTGTAGATGGAGTTAATGATCTGTGGTGGATTGGCTTCCCACAGAGTGGCAGTTGTATAATACCGCTCTAGTAGTGTAAGGGATGATACTGAGATGAATTGTGAATCCCTGGGCCAATGGCAGATGACAGCACCCTCAGGAGGATATCCTGAAAGGGACCACCGGCTAGGCTGGAGTATGGAGACAACACAGATAGTTCTTTATTAGACAGGAAGTAGAACCACCAGAGGTGGCAGTAGTGAGCTGATGTGCCCAGCAGGGCTGAAGTCCCTTCGATAGTGGAATTGCGGTTTCTGGGTTGCTGAGCTGTAGAGAGAGACCATAGGTAGTGAGTAGACAGGGTATGCTGGATACATAACCAGTAGAAGATGATACACTCACAATTGTAGATATCTGTAATGGCTTCTATGCAACAGAGTCTTCAGTATATTCAGGAACAGGAGCCGCAGGCGAGTGCTGGTTCCTATATGCAGTCTGAAATGAGAACTCACATTATCTGTGTAGGAGATGGCTTGTAGAATAGAGAGTCTTTGGAGGGTTTTAGGAACATATGCCCTCGTGGAGCGAGTACCGGTTCCTATCTGCAATCTAATAGTAATGCACCAAATAAAGGTATATAATAACTTCTGATATAGAAGAGAGTTGAAAAGGGATTTAGGAACATGGGCCCTCATGGAGCGAGTACCGGTTCCTATCTGCAATTTATAATAATGACTCACGATCTCCGTACGTGCGATAACATCTTAGACAGAAGGGAGTCTTCAGAGATTAGAACATAGGCCCTTGTGGAGCGAGTACCGGTTCCTTTCTGCAATAGAACTCACTGTGTTCACGTCTGCGATCGCTTCCAGGTAGTAAGGAGTCTTCTGAGCATTCAGGGACGTAGACCCTTGTGGAGCGAGTACCGGAATCCGTCCTAACAATCTGAAATCAAGAAGAGAGAGAGCGGGCCCCCCTAGGAGCGGGTACCCCTGGGTAAGGTGGTGGAGGCAGAGCAGTGGAGAAAAATTTGCCCTTGCTAACTCGATTCAAAGTAGACTTAATTGGCTTCTCAGAGACATGGTGGAAAGAAGATAACCAATGGGACAGTGCTATACCGGGGTACAAATTATGACAGAGAAAAGCATCTTGGTGGCAGGGTGGTGCTTTATGTCCAGGATGGCCTAGAGTCCAACAGTATAAAGATCCTGCATGAGACTAAATGTACAATCAAATTGTTATGTGTATTGGTCATTGTGTATTGGTGAAAAGAATAGTGATAGGAGCATTCTACCATCCATCTGGCCAAAATGGTGAAATGGGCAGTGAAATGCTAAGAGAAATTAGGGAAGCTAGCCAAACTGGTAGTGCAGTAATAATGGAAGATTTCAATTATCCCAATATTGACTGGGTAAGTGAAACATAAGGGCATGCTAGAGAGATAAAGTCTCTCAAATTTGATCATAATATGATCAAATTTGAATTAATGACTGGAAGGGGGACAGTATGTAAATCACGGCTCTAGCACTAAACTTTCAAAAGGGAAACTTTGACAAAATGAGAAAAATAGAAAAAACGGAAAGCTACTGATACAAAGGTAAAAAGTGTAAAACAAGCGAGGACATTGTTAAAAAAAATACCATCCTAAAAGCACAGATTAGATGTATTCCATGCATTAAGAAAGGTGGAAGGAAGGCAAAATGTTTACCGGCATGGTTAAAAATTGAGATGAAAGAGGCTATTTTAGACAAAAGTTCTTCATTCAAAAAATGGAAGAAGAATTAATCAGAAGAAAATAGGATAAAGCATAATTGATGGTAAGTTAAATGTCATATATTAAAAAGACAGGCTAAGAAAAAATGTGAAAAGAAGGTGGCCATAAAGGTAAAAACTCACAATAAAAACTTTATAAAATATATCCGAAGCAGAAAGCCTGCAAGGGAGTCATTTGGACCGTTGGATGATCAAGGGGTTAAAGGGGCACTTAGAGATGATAAGGCCATCACAGAAAGATTTAACAATTTCTTTGATTCAGTGTTTACTGAAGAGGATATTGGAGAGATATCTATTCCAGAGAAGGTTTTCATGGGTGATGATTCAGATCGACTGAACTAGGGGTGTGCATTCGTTTGCAACGTATTGGCAATCCGCAATGAATATGCCATATTCGTTGTATTCGTGGGGGTCACGAAACGTATGGCGAACCCCCACGAATACAACATATCACTAACGAATAAACCCCCATCCTCCTGACCCCCCCAAGACTTGCCAAAAGTCCTTGGTGGTCCAGCGGGGTCCTCGAGAGATCTCCTGTACTCGGGCCGTCGGTTGCCGGTATTCAAAATGGCGCCGATAGCCCATGTGACATAGTATTGGCAAAGGCTATCGGCGCCATTTTGAAAACGGGCAGCTGACAGCCCGAGTGCAGAAGATTGCTCCAGGACTCCCGCTGGACTACCAGGGACTTTTGGCAAGTCTTGGGGGGGGGGGATCAGGAGGGTGGGGGATTGTAGTAAATTAAATTTAAAGGGTTGGGATGGGTTTTTTTGGGGGAAATGAATACATATGTAACTAATGAATGGATCGGGGTCCCCCGAGAACAGACGCAACGGATTTGGTTCCCAACGAATACAAATACCAAATGGGATGAATCTGTCCCTGCTGCACATCCCTAGACTGAACCAAATCACAGTGAACCTGAAAGATATGGTACGTTTGATTGACAAACTGAAGAGTAGTAAATCACCTGGACCAGATGGTATACACCCCAGGGTTCTGAAAGAACTAAAAATGAAATTTCAGACCTATTAGTAAAAATTTGTAAGCTATCATTAAAAGCATGCAATGTACATGAAGATTGGAAGATGGCCAATGTGACCCCTATATTTAAAAAGTGATCCAGGAGTTATCCGGGACACTATAGACTGGTGAGCCTGACTTCAGTACCGGGAAAAATCATGGAAACTGTTATAAAGAATAAAATCTCAAAACATTTAGATAGACATGGTTTGATGGGACACAGCTAGCATGGATTTACCTGTTGTGTGTTCTGTCCACGTCAGGCCCGCGTCTGGGCCCACTTACCCTCGGCTTCCAGCTCCCACTCCCGGTTCGTCCTCCCTCACAGCAGTAGGCAGCTGCCTACGTACCCGAGCTTCCTCTGCTATCTGCGGCTCCTCCGTGGACTTCCCGGTTCCTTGGCAGGTCTCCCCGCATGTGCCGTGGGGACACCCCACCATGCAGCGCCATGCCGCCCACTAGGCGTGTGTGTGTGCCTTGCCGGGTTTTAAAGCGGCTGCGGTGGGAATCCATCCCACAGCCCCGGATGATGACATCACAGGGCCCTAGTAAATAAGGCAGGGCCCAGCCATTAGATCCTTGGCTTGGCAACAGGTCTCTACGCTTGTCACGTGCTTGCTGCTTGTACCTGATCCTGTCTACATTCCTGGTTCCTGATCCTGTCTGTGCTCCTGGTTCCTGATCCTATCTCCATTCCTGGTTCCTGTTCCTAATCCATACTGGTCCTTGCCTTCCTCATTTGGATTGACTTCTGGCTTTGACCCCTGTTACGCCTAACCACGTTTGGATTGACGTCTAGCTCTGACCCTTGCTTCACCTGACCACGCTCAGACTGACTTCTGTTTTTGCCCTTCGCTCGTTTGACCACCTTTCCTCATCCGCTACCTGCTCCTAATCCAGCCTGCCCTTCACCACTTCCTCTGGTTTCACCCTGGACTTGGCCTTTCAAGCTCCGGCCTTCTATTACTTAGGCACCATATGTCTTTGCTTCTGGTTCTCCATTGGCGCCTGGGTCTCTGGATCTCTGCCTCGTTTGGACCTGATTCCACCTTCCTGTTATCACTGCTAGCCTCTGACTGAGTACTACGTCGTCTACTGGGAGTCATCGGACGGAGGCCTGCCTAAGACCAGCTGGCCCTGGCATGCAAGGGCTCAACCTGCGGGGAAGATAGGCTGGTACTGGCAAAGCTACAGTCGGCCTCTGTCACTCAGCCAGCTCCACCATCTGATGGTGGGGATCCGTAGGGCTTGCCCTGCGGGAAGCCTCAACCCCACCTCGGGCCAAGGGTCCACCTCCGGTGCAACAGGTTGCCAAGGCCATGGACTTGGTGGACACTTCCGCCATCCTGGGCCTGGCTTCCAAGGTTCAGGAACTGCAGAGGTTTTTGGAGGCTCTGGCCTCTTCCATTGAACACCTTCATGCCCAATTTGATACCCACACAGGCCCTTCAGCACAAACGTCGGTTCTTCAGATGATGCTCCATCCCAGAATTACTTAAGTGGCCCAGTTGCTTCCCTCAGCTGAAGTCTTTCGCGCAATAATTACAATGCTGAAAGCATAGGTCCTCCCTAATTTTAAAATGGCTCCAGATCACAGATTTATTTCGTGATCCCTTGCCTCTAGCTGCATCCTTAGGGATAAATGATACTGCTGGCACTGAAGTGACGGTGAAGACAGATGGAGCCTGAGGAACTGGAGCAGAGGATTCACTCATCCTCTCTTCCTCCACTGTCAGTTTAGCCTACTCTCCCTCAACAACATCAGTTCCTGCCTCTCTTTCCTCTGTCAGTGAAGTGGAAGCTAGCACGGTACTGACTAAACCACCTAATACTGACTCTTCAACTAATGTCTCTCCCACCTCTATTTCAGGAAATCCTTTAAAGGGAGATTCTTCAAACTTTGTTTCAGAGGAAAAGGATGACAAAACTGGTTTTCTGGCCTCTGCTGCACTAAGGGATTGTGCTACTGGTGCTTTAGGTTTCACCACTTGTACTTCTACTTCTAAAGGTGGTTGTACTCTGTGGCTGCTACCTGTGCCTTCCCTTTCCCTCTCCTCTGACACAACAGTAAGAAAATAAATTAATCCACAAAGTGGCTGGCTGTACCTGTGGTGGTGACTGGCACAGTCTTTGTGGATACACTTACCCTTGTTCATAGTACACGCAACCTAGACACAAAGAGTTAAAACAGCCCGGGAAGAAAACATTTAGGGCAAATTGTTAGGGTCTGTCTTGGGGAAGGAGGAGGGAAGAAAGGGGAAATTGCTGGAGTCAAACCTCTAAAGGGGTGGCAGGAATGAAGAGAATGCAGAGATCCATTCTGAGAATGGGAGGATTGGGAAGTGGGGTGAGGACAATGCTGTGGTTCATTCTGAGGAGGGGTTGATAAGAGGAAAATGCTGGAGTTTTAAAAATGGGCCAGTTACAGGGCAGTCTTGTGAATGGCCACAATCAGCACATAACACCACTGGCTTTTGCCCGATGCCACACTACTGTGGTGCACCTGGGAAGCTACCACACAGATCCAGTTCTGGGCCACTCTAAGTGCACATGCTCATGTATAGCACCATTAAGAGCCCCGCAGCAGGAACTCTCTTCTGGCACTTCCTGATGATGTGAGCCAGCCTGTGAAATTTAAGGATCAGCTGTCCAAATAGTCTTCAGCAACAAGTTGCTCTGCCTTGCAGTGTGTGTTGCTAGTCATGTTCTATGCCTTGCCTCCTCATTGTCTCCTTGCTTCCTTGTCTCCTCATTGTCTCCTTTCTTCCTTGTCTCCTATCTGATTCCTTGCTTCTCCTTGCCCTGCTTGTGCCTTCCTCCAGTACCTTGTCTTGTTCCATCCATTTGTCTCTGCCTTCCACCTAGTACTGATCTTTGCTATGGACCCTGACTTCTCTTGTCTGCCATCTGGTTCTAGTCCCTGCTACGGACACCGGCTACTCCTTGTACTCTGCCTGCCCTGATCTCGACTTGTACCTGGATCCTGTCTCCGAGCTGCTAGCCCTGACTATTGCCCGCACCTGGACTTCTTCTGCTTCTCAAGGGACATTTGCCTAAGCCCTGCTGGCCTAAGCCCTGCTGGTGAATGAGGCTGGTATAGGTGAAGCTCCAGGTCTAGTCCCAGTAAGGGTGTGTCCACCATGCCACAGACCAAGGATTTACATCTGTGACAGATTTACACTGAGGAGGGGAAGCTGAAAAGGGGGAATTTGCTGAGGTTCACCCTGTGGAGGGGGATGGAAGGGTTAGAATGCTGAGGTCCATCCTGGGGAGAAGGAGAATCATAGGATTGTTCTGAGGTAGGTTGGTGGGAAGGAGGAGAATATACCCAATTATCTTAAGGCGAGCTAAATAACTTAACTGACTAACTTTAGCACTGCTTCTCGGTACAACTGAAGATAGCCAGATAGGTTATCTGGTTATCTCTGAATATCAGAGTTAGCTGGATATCTTATCTGGCTAGGAACACCAACCCCATAATGCCCTTGAAATGCCTCCAGGTTATCTTGTTAAATATTAACCAGCTAACTACTTAGATAAGTAGGAGGTTGGCAGCTGGCTGGGATTTTCAAATCCTGCCATTTGTCCAGCTAAATCCAAAGTTATCCAGACAAATGGCACTAAATATTGGACCCCTTAGCTACAATAACCCCCCACCCCACACACACACACACACACACCACCACCACCATGAGCTAATATTAGTGTGCTAGATCCCTGTGGTTCATCACAGTCACTGCTCTGCAGAATCTGGAAGTGTGCAAGAAAATCACAGGAATAAAATGGAAACAAATATTCCCCGAGCTTGTCCAAATATTATTTTAAACTTTGAGAAAATGCCACCCACTCAATAATTCCAGATATTTGGCCATCTGTGTAGCTTAGAAATTTTCAGAGCAAAGCTAATGTGACAACCCTCGCCCCCACTCCAGAAGAAGCTACAGTCAGTAAAAATAACAGTTGAGAAAAGGGGCCTTATGGAGTGGTTTCTGAAGGATATTTCTACAGAATGAAAAACATTTGGTTTCAAGAAGTCATAAGCAAGAGGTGCCATGAAAGTCTGAAGAATAAAAAATGCAAGTTAAGATGGATTTTAGAGATGAACAAAAAAAAAATCCACTAACCACAATACATAAGCTGCCTGGGCAGGGCTGGTGATATTTTTTGGTTGATAGTGATTTCCAGTTCTGACTGTAATTATAAATTGATTAGTGAAGCTCCATTTTAAAACAATAAAAATCCTTAGATTTTTTGGTTTGATGAAATGTCTATTCCAAAATTTTGATATTAATTGATATCAGAACTGGATTTTGTCATCATTGAACACAATACCAAATGATGTCCTCTCAGATCATGAATCACGATTTGTGACTCTCTAGAGCCATCACTAATGGGTTGCATCCTTAATATTCAGGAAAGTCTGTTATTTTTATTTATCAAATGTTTTCCTCACCCTTTTACATAGTCACCCCTAGAGTAAGGAACAGCAGCATATAAACAACACAATAATTAAATGGAAAGGATTTAACCCAATAACAAATAGCTACAGTAAATGTAGGGCACAGGACTAGGCAATAATCAGAAACAAACAACAAATGGATTCAGTGAGATTAACATGAAACAAATGAATTGTATATTGAAAGCTTTCTAAAGGATGTGATGTAAACAAGAAGAGGGAGAAGAAATTCACAGTCTGGAGATTATAATTTTTGTTATATACACCAAATTAGTTTTCTTTTATTCCTTAGAGAAACATTGAGTTTCCTGACAATAACTCAATGCTTCCCTACCAGCATGCAATATGATTTCATCTGCTATGCAGCCTCATCGTACCCTGACCATGATGCCTTCCCACCAGCAGAGGTCTCCTCGAAGCTCCATCTCGTGCTGCCCCCATCAACTCTTCATGACTCATAGAGCTCAGCCTATGGTACAGCTTCCCAGACTCCAGGAGCCCTCAGTGAGCTTAGCCACCTGCCCTGCTAAACTCCTTCTCCCTGCCTGCACCACACCTAGACTCCAGCCCTACATAACCCTGCCTTATCAAACACAAGATGCTTCCACATCAAGTCACCCTTAGCTCCTTGCTCTAGCCATTGTTGCCTTGTGGCCTACCCAGGTCTATGCTTGTCATGCCTTGTGGCCATCAGGCCTTCTACTCCTAGCCTTGCCTTGCTTTGTAGCCATCCAGTCTCTGCTCCGAGCCTTGTTTTATGGCTATCTGGACTCTGCTCCTAGCCTTGCCTTATTTTGTGGCCTAGGGGGCCTTCTTGCTCTTTGCCTTGCTTTCTGACCTATCTAGGACATGTCTTGCACTGTGGTCTATCTAGGCCTTTCCCTGACTTCTGGCCTATCTAGGCCTTGCTTTGCTCTGTGGCTTATCTAGGCCTTTTCTTGCCTCAACCTCGGCCTTACCTTGTCTAGCCTCTATGGGCTTCCTGTATCACTGACTTGGGGCCTGTATGTTCCATGTTCTGTCTTGTCCTTGTTTTGTTCTGTCCTATCCTGTCCTGTCTTTTCTTATTCTGTTCCTGTCCAAGCCTCAGTTTCAGCATTAACTGCATACTGTTCTGGTCCAAGCCTCAGTTCCAGCCTTCCTGCACACTGTTTCTGTCCAAGCATCAGTTCAGCCTTACCCACTCTCTGTTCCTGTCTAACCTTGCTCCAGCTTTACCAGCCTGCCCAAGACTTGCCCCAGTCTTACCAGTCTGTCCAAGCCTTGCTCCAGTGTTACCAGCTTGTCCAAGTCTTGCTCCAGACTCACCATGCTGGCCTGGTGAGTCTGGAAGCCAAAGGTAGGCTTCCATAGCCTAGGCCCAATGCCAGGGCCCACTCCATGGCCACATTCTGTTGATGAGGCCCCTGTACTGGGCTTGGCCCGAGGTCTGTTCTTGTTGCTGATGAGTGGATTTAGTTCCAGGAACAAAGTTCAGTCTTATCACTGGAACTAGGCCTAGGCCTGATATCAGGACCTAGCCTAAGGGCAGTTCTTATCACCAAAGCCCAGGCCTAGGCTTAGCACTAAGCCTAAGCCTGACATTGGGGCTTGGCCTAAGAACCAGACTCATCACTGAAGCTCCAGGCCTGAGGATGGTTCCCATCACTGACACCCAGGTCTAGGTCCACACATGAGGCTGGGTCCCATCACCAAGGCACAGGCATAGGCCTAGACCAAGGCTTGGAGGCCTAGCTGAAGGCCTTCAGCTATCTTATTTCTTCTTCTGTTGATGAAAAATGTCACATCTGCCTGAAGGTTGCACTGTAGTGATGCCACTGTGGTGCCTTCCTTCAAAGCGATGGTGCCATTTTGATGTACAGCCAATGAAATGAATTACTATACATCAACAGGGTGGCATTTGGTCAGGTGGAAGGTACTACAGTGGCATCATTGTGGCACATTATTTTGGCAGACACATCATTTTTAGTTGACATAAAAAGAAAAGACATTGGAAGACCTGATCCTGCCTTGAGTTGGACCCTGGCATATGGCCTGGGTCTAGGCTTTGGCCTCAATTATGAGATCCAGCCTCAGGCCAGGTCCTGATATTGGGACTGGATCTAGGGCTGAGCTTAGGAATAGAACTTTGTGATGGGACTCAGTCTTGAACCAGGTCACAGTATCTGACCTAGGCCCAGACATCAGAAACAAGACCTATCCTCAGGCTTGGATCTGGCATTAGGCTTCAGCAGAGTCCCAGATCCAGGCCTCAGCAATGGGACCTCAAAACAGATCAGGTTCCAGTGTTGATCTTGGCCTAGGTCTAGGTCTCAGTGACCAGGCCTTTCTTTGGGCACCAATATCAGGCCTAGGCCTAGGCCCAGGCTTGGGCTTCAGCGATGAAACCCAGCCATGAGCAGTGCACTGTTTTATGCTTTGGACTAGACACGGGCCTAAGCGAAGAGACCCAGCCTTGGGCTGGGCCCGAGTATCAGACCTGGGCCTAGGTCTATTGTTTCTTTCACATTGAATTAAACGAGGCCTATTAATTGCTTTCCCCCATTGCTAGCAATTTAAAACAAAAAGAAAAATGACACAAGCCAACAATTTTTTTTTTCATTTCAGACAAACCTAATGAATGACTGTGACCTACAAAATGATTGAACAAACTGAAACACATGTTTTGACACTGCAGACCCCTAATTCACAGTTCCTACCTGGATTTTCAAAGATCTGCATCTTAGGTTCAAAATAATATTTATATA
Source organism: Rhinatrema bivittatum (assembly GCF_901001135.1). Lineage (NCBI taxonomy): Eukaryota > Metazoa > Chordata > Amphibia > Gymnophiona > Rhinatrematidae > Rhinatrema > Rhinatrema bivittatum. The sequence goes on along the minus strand of NC_042616.1, from coordinate 539,513,005 downwards.
TTTTTAGTTTCAATTATAATAACAATAATGAATAGTTTCACAATTTACACATAACTATTTTAGATGTTTATTTGAGTTTCTTCCCCTCTTATTTTTGGCATCTAGCATTCATTTCCTTTGACTGTTACCATTATGGACATTTATCTAACTGCTGATGACAGTGCCAATTCTAAGAACATAGGAACATAAGATATGCCATACTGGGTCAGACCAAGGGTCCATCAAGCCCAGCATCCTGAGTCCAACAGTGGCCAATCCAAAACACAAGTACCTGGCAAGTACCCAAACATTACATGAATAGATCCAAAGCTAGTATTGCTTAATGATTAATAGCAGTTATGGACTTGTCCTCTAGTAACTTATCCAAACCATTTTTAAACCCAGTTACACTAACTGCTGTAACCACATCCTCTGGCAATGAATTCCAGAGCTTAATTATGCGTTGATTGCAAAATAACTTTCTCCAGTTTGTCCTGGAGTGTTCCCTAGTCCTTCTATTATCTGAGAGAGTAAATAACTGATTTACATTAACCAGTTCAAGTCCTTTCATGATTTTGTAGACCTCTATCATATCCCGCCTCAGCCATCCCTTCTCCAAGCTGATCACCCCTAAGCTCTTTAGCCTTTCCTCATAGGGAAGCCATTCTGTGCCCCTTATCATTTTGGTCGCCCTTCTCTGCACTTTCTCCAGTGCAATTATATCTTTTTTAAGATGCAGCAACCAGAACTGTACAGAGTATTCTACGTATGGTCTCAGAATGGAACAATGAGGAGACAATGCAGAGACATCCACCATTTTATTCACTCTTCCCTTCCTAATAATTCCTAACATTCTGTTTGTTTTTTTGATTGCCACTGACAATTTCAATGTATTATCCATTATGACGCCTAGATCTCTTTCCTGGGTGTTAACTCCTAAGATGGAACCTAAGATAATATAACTTCAGCAAGGGATATTTTTCCCTATATGCATCACTTTGCACATGCCACATTACATTTTATCTGCCATTTAGAAGCCCAATCTTCCAGTCTCACAAGGTCCTCCTGCAATTTATCACAATCCGCTTGAGATTTTACTACTCTGCATAAGTTTGTGTCATCCGCAAATTTGATCACCTCACTCATTGTACCTCTTTCCAGATCATTTATAAATATGTTAAAAAGCACCAGTCTGAGTACAGATCCCTGAGGCACTCCACCGTTTTATCTTTTTCCATTGTGAAAACAGCTAAAAAATAAGTGAGTGGTGGATAACAGTTAATCCACGTCTTTCCTTCTGTCTCCAGGAACAAAGTGCTCTGTATCCTGACTGTTCTAGTAAGTGAAGCCAAAACTTGCTGCAAAGTCACTAGGAGGAGCACCTACAATGCTATATCAATTTCCAATTCAGTTAAATTAGACGCAGTCATATCACAATAAATAGAATAATGACATTTTAGCCATGAGTGTATCAATGCACCCTGTCTGAGGCTGGAAAGGAAGCTTTGGTGAATAGCAATTCAAAGGGTTTGGTGAATATTTTACATGCTGGTTTGTTTGAAAAATCAACCACCATGAATAGTGGTGAATAGGCTGATAATGACCATATGAGAAATTTTTGGAAAAATCTCTTCCTGGCTGAAAAAAGAAACAAAAAATGCATATAACATTTCTTGACAATGATATCAGTAAGCATAAACTAATTGTCAGAAAGCAAAAACACTTGCCTACACATCAATCATTACACCATCTAATTAGCATATTCTCTGAAACACTTATTCAGCCAGGATCCATAGATAAAATGGAGAAAGAAAGAGTAGCAAGATGTACATATGAATGTAAGGCCCATAACTAAACAACTACAATATATAACCCAGAGAACTGGTGAGTTTCAGTATTCTGTAAAATAGTGTGACTATTGCATAGTCAACTAAAGCAAGTGGAGAACATCTAGTGATGTCAGGAAGTAATAGTGAGAAGTAGCAGTCAGAGGGGAGGTAGAGAGATAGCAGATACAGTGTGCATGCAGTAGCCTAGAAGAGAAGGAAAACAGCCAGAGAAGTAGAGTTGGTTCTCTGTACTTACCTTTATAAACAGAAAGAGTGTGAAAAGAAAGACCTGTGCTTAATGGAAAGAACAAGAAATACTGTATTTCCAAGAAAAGTAGAGTGTTAAGATATCTGAGCTTGAGTAGGAAAGACCCAAGAAAATGGGGATCTCTAGGACACTACAATATAGGAAAGTCTGTAATAATGTTGATCTGTGAAAGGAGAAAATGTCATTATGAGCTATGGATGACCAGGCTATACTCATCAACTGAATTTGAATGGGTGGAGGACAGTGAAGCTCCATCGTAGAATACTTCTACAACTATTTGTCTGCTGAGGTATCCTTGACTGAGGCAGTCCTTGCCTTAACCAGTTTTTGGATTTGATTAGAAACAGTATCCTTATACTGGGGATTGAAAAATTATCCAGACATTAGCACATTGAATAGATTTTATATAAACTGTAAATATTCTACCTCCTGTAAAGATTTCTTTCTGCTGATCATCATTTTCAGGTAAAGAGAATCATATAAGAACATGTGCCTGTGTTGCTGTGATTTATTCAAGGGCAGTTGGAAGTGCTATGCTAATAACCTCACCACTAGGACTTTGAAGTATAGTTTCTCCCTAATGGAAAAGAACCCCAGTTCAACCTTTCTTGAAGAGAGCATAGCAGAAAGGGGGGTACATGAAAAATGCTTTTTTACAGTACAAAAAAATAGAAGTGGCTTCGCAAACTAGAGAGTAAGAATAAATGCTGGCATGGAAGGTCATCATCTTTTAAAAATATTATGAAATGTTCAAATCAACCAAGAAAAGGCAAAATGCTAACACACACACAATCAAAACACATGCAATAGTGGTATAAACTAGTACATGTCCCAGGATCAATAGATATCAGATTCCTGCTATTTAGGAACTTTTGTGGCTCAAGTGGGACCAACATCTGGGCATGAGCACTCAGGCTAGACCGTATAGGATCTGGGAAACTTCCAGGAGTCAAGAGGTTCACTCTGGTTGACAAAGACCTGGGTCTTGGAGTCAGCAGGTTACAAAGGTTGGAGCAAAACTGAATCCGGACCTTAGCTTCAAGCCAGGAACTGGAATCAGCAGGCAGTTTACGAGGCTGAAACAGAACATATGAATTGCAATACTGGATCAGACCAAGGGTCCATCAAGCCCAGTATCTTTTTTCCAATAGTGGCCAATCCAGGTCACAAGTCCTTAGCAGGATTCCAAATACTTGATAGATCCCATGTTGCTTACATCTAGGGATAAGCAGTGGCTTTCCTCAAGTCTCCCTGATTAATAACAGTCTCATAAGTTCTTCCTGCAATTTCTCACAATCCACTTGTGATTTAACAACTTGGAATAATTTGGTATTTTCTGCAAATGTGATCATCACACTCATTCTCTTTTAAAAAGCACTGGCCCCAGAACAGATCCCCATGGCACTTCACTATTTACCTTCCTCCATTGAGAAAACTAACCGTTTAGTACTATTCTTTGTTTCCCCCGCAATCAGTTTTCAGTCCAAAGTAGGTTATTGCCTTCTATTCCATGACTTTTAAATTTTCTCAGGTGTCGCTCACTGGTCAAGAGTTTCCTAGATCAACCCTGGCGTTATTGTAAAGATACAATATCCAGTTTTAATGATAGGTTACAAATGAACTCTGGTGTGTATACCATCTGGGTCTCGCAATTTGTTGAACTTTAGTTTGTCAGTTTGCCCTTTTGCATCTTCATCATGGTTTATATCATTTGCTCCAAATCATTACTATTAAATATAATTCTCCAGCAAGGGTATCTCTCAATATCCTCCTCCATAAACACTGAAGCAAAGAATTAATTTAGCTGTTCCACTAGGGCCTAGTCTTCTGTAAGTGCCCTTTTTACCACTCAGTCATCTAACAGTCCAATTGACTCTCTCACAGCCTTCCTGCTTTTGATGGATTTGTTATGAATTTTCCAGCTTTAACTACATCTTTTTCAAAGAGAGAGAGAGAGACTAGCCATAATGCACTCATACTAGATAGGTATTTATATCTCTATGGGAGGCCCACCTAGTAACTTGAGGTGAGGTTTAGGTATTAGTGTAGGGGTTAGGGGCCACTTTGACATTCAAAGTGAGATGTACGAACAGAACAGTGCTCTCTTGTGAAGATTTGATGATCTTCAGAGTGAGGAAACTCACCCAAAAATGAGATTTGTGCAATATTCTCTCAACCTAGCTTGATGTTACCCAGGTAGAGAGTCCATCAAGCTTGGTTGAGAGAACACTGCACAAATCTCATCTTTGGGTGAGTTTCCTCACTCCGAAGGTCATCAAATCTTCACAAGAGACCACTGTTCTGTTCATACATCTCACTTTGAATGTCAAAGTGGCCCCTAACCCCTACACTAATACCTGAACCTCACCTCGAGTTACTAGGTGGGCCCCCCCATAGAGATATAAATACCTATCTAGTGTGGGTTGTTGTGGCTAGTCTCTCCCTCTCCCTCTCCCCTGATAGCTACGCTGGCTCTCCAGGGGCTTAAAAACTTTTAAACATGGTCTCTTCAATGGTTGTATGTAGGAAATACAACAATTCTGGCACTTATCACAACGTGCAAAAAAGTTATCACAATTTGCACTTCACATAGGGGCAGACTTTAAATACTTGCGCGAGCGTGTACTTTTGTTCGCGCAGCAGGCGCGAACAAAAGTACACGCTCGTAGCCGCACGTATCTTAAAGTACGCTCGTAGCCGCACGTATCTTATAAAATCCGGGGTCGGCATGCGCAAGGGGGTGCACATTTGTGCAACCTGCGCGCACCGAGCCCAGCGCGCGCTGCCTGTTCCCTCCGAGGCTGCTCCGATTTCGGAGCGGCCTCGGAGGGAACTTTTCTTCGCCCTCCCCCCACCTTCCTCTCCCTTCCCCTACCTAACTCATCCCCATGGCCCTAGCTAAACCCTCCCCCTTACCTTTGTTGGCAAAGTTACGCCTGCTGAAAGCAGGAGTAACTTTGCGCGCGTTGGCTGGCTGCCCCGCTCCGTGGTCCAGTCCCGGGGGCTGTTCCGGAGGCCGCGGCCACGCCCCCGGAATGCCCCCAGGCCGAAACCACGCCCACGTCGCCGCCCCCGAAACGCTGCGCCCTGCCCCCTAAACGCCACATCATCCCGACACGCCCCCGACATGCCCCCGACACGCCCCTGACATGCCCCCGACAGGAAGCCCCGGGACTTACGCGCGTCCCAGGGCTCTGTGCGCACCGGCGCGCGAGGGCCCTGGCGCGTAAATCCGGAAGATTTACGCGCACAGGGGTTTTAAAATCCGCCCCATAGGTATTAGCACATATTGCAATAAACTGCCTATTACTATAAAATACATCCCTTTTCCTCTCACTTGCAATATTTAGTGCATTTTGATAAATCCAGGCCTTAACTTGTTAGACTGAAAATTGGTGCTAAGCAGATAAGTCATGAACCCACCCTGGGGATGTCCCTAGAGCTGCTGCCCATTCTTCAATGAGCTAAACTGATGTGAATTTAATTAGTTAAATGTAATTGGTCAGAGGGATCCAATTTTAAGTAGCCAGGTTTAAACAGCCAACTCCCAAAGTTAGCTGCTTAAACCTTTTGAAAATGAACCCCTAAGCATGCATAGAAGAAGAAGCAAAATCAAATAGACCCTGGGAATGACCAAGGCAGGAAGAGAGAAAAGAGCAGCAGAATAATAGTAGAAATCAGAACAATTCTCCAAGTGACAATTTTGTAACCAATATCAGTTGATCATACAGCAAAGAGAAAAAGGAAAGATTATACCTTAGAGAACATTTCTGATTGTGCAGCATGTGCCATGTAACAGCAGAATGAAGCTCCCACTTCCACCATCAGAAAAATACAACAAACATGCAAAACTCAATCAACCAAAGTTTACTTTTGCAGATGCCTCAACAAGGAACAATAAGCATTATTGTTCAACAATTCAGCTGCATGTGCATGCATGATACTAGGAATGTGCATTTGTTTCATTCGTTTCCTACACAAGCATGTAATATTAAACGAATGAAACAAATGCATATCTAATTAGCATGTAATACAAACAAATGAAACAAATTAAATAAATGAAACAAATGCACATCCCTACATGATACAAACATAGCTGCCATGCTATCATGCAAGTATATACTATAACTTGAAAGTGCACAAAATTGTACATGCTACCAGAGATATTAGGGATGTGAATCGTTTTTTGACGATTTAAAATATCGTCCGATATATTTTAAATCGTCAAAAATCGTTAGAGCCGCGATACAATAACAATTCCCCTGATTTATCGTCAAAACATCGTAAATCGGGGGAAGGGGGAGGGGAAGGGGGAGGGCGGGAAAACCGGCACACTAAAACAACCCTAAAACCCACCCCGACCCTTTAAAATAAATCCCCCACCCTCCCGAACCCCCCCAAAATGCCTTAAATTAGTATTACCTGGGATCCAGAGGGAGGGTCCCGGTGTGATCTTTTACTCTCGGGCCTCCGGTGCGTTGTAGAAATGGCGCCGGCGCTACCTTTGCCTTGTCATATGACAGGTCAAAGGTAGCGCCGGCGCCATTTTGTTTTTTGTCCCCCAACGTCAGGAGCGTAGGAGATCGCTCCCGGACCCCCGCTGGACCCCAGGGACTTTTGGCCAGCTTGGGGGGGCCTCCTGACCCCCACAAGACTTGCCAAAAGTCCAGCGGGGGTCCGGGAACGACTTCTCCTCTCTATGAACAAACTTTGGAGGTGAATTGTTCCTGAGACCAGGCAAACACACTGAAGTGAACAACATTACTTTTATTAAAATTGATAAAAACATTATTTCTCTGTAATTGGGGCACCCATTTAATGGGAACATAAGAACATAAGAAATTGCCATGCTGGGTCAGACCAAGGGTCCATCAAGACCAGCATCCTGTTTCCCAAAGAGGACAAACCAAGCCACAAGAACCTGGCTAGTACCCAAACATCAAGAAGATTCCATGTTACTGATGCAATTAATAGCAGTGGCTATTACCTAAGTAAACTTGATTAATAGCAGTTAATGGACTTCTCCTCCAAGAACTTATCCAAAACGTTTTTGAACCCAGCTACACTAACTGAACCTTTGTAACCATGTTTCTCAATGACTTTGAGATTTGTGGGTTCTAGCGAACGTTAACACAAAATGTTTGTTTTAATTATTGAATATCTGTGATGGAAATCAATGCACTTGTTCTCACAAACAAAATGTTCTCCATGTTGTTAGATTGATCCGGTGACTCTTCAATTAATTAAACATTATCCATTTTCTCTTCAAAATATTTCATAGCTCCTATCCTTCCCCCTAGAATTAGAATGGGTTTCATATACATAGCCTCTACAATCATCAGAAAAGTAAAGCACATCATTACTGCAGACTCCTCCCAAATCTTATGATTTGTACTTAGTGGGGATATGAGATGCCACCAAAGTACTTTTTACAAGTTTTTCTTGCAGAGCTGAGGGCTCACCAGTCTGATCCTAGACCAAGCCCACTCAGTCTCCAACAATACTCTCATTTTCTCTCAAACTGACTCACATATGTTATGTGGGGTCTCTTTTCCCCAAACATGCAGGACACATATCAAGTTATGCAATTTCAAATGGAGAACTCTTGGATTGGAATACAGAAATATATTCATTTCCCCCCAATATTTGGGAAAAGATTTCACTAAAGTAACATTAGAAATATTACAACTATCTACAGTATATATTAGTCAATTGGCTATAGAATTTTCTTTTATTACTCTTTTGGAGAAATTCTTAGACAATAGCAATCAATTCTATTGTACTATTAGTATGTAAGTTGACTTATTTAAATGAATGCACTATAGTGGTATCTCCTGTGCAATCTTATTTTAGTATTAATATCTCCTCTTATTGCTGGTTAGCTGATATAAAAGCCTGTGCTGGCTAACTGATATAAAAGAAAGGGTGATGATTCAGATGAATCAAACCACAGTGAACCTAGAAGATGTAGTAGGCCAGATTGACAAACTGAAGATTAACAAATTACCCCAACCGGATGGTAAATACCCCAGAGTTCCGAAATAACTAAAAAATCAAGTTTCAGACCCATTACTAGTAATTTGTATCTTATCATTAAAATCATCCATTGTATCTGAAGGCTGGAAGGTGGTGAATGTAACCCCAATAATTAAAAAGGTCTCCAGGGTTGATCTGGGAAACTATGGACTGGTGAGTATGATTTCAGTGCCACAAAATATCGTGGAAACTATTTGAAAGAACAAAATCACAGAACATATAGATAGAAATGCTTTAATAGGATACAACCAGAATGGATTTACCCAAGGCAAGTCTGGCCTCACAAATCTGCTACATTTTTTGAAGGGGTTAGTAAATGTGAATAAAGGTAAACTGGTAGATGTAGTGTATTTGGATTTTCAGAAGGTGTTTGACAAAGTCCCCGATGACAGACCTCTATAAAAGTTAAAAAGTCATGGGATATGAGGCAATGGGAATTAGATTCAGACAACAACTAATGAAGGCCCCAAATTTTATGGTCTGGGGAACTGATAAGCATGGAGGTAACCTTCAGTGAGCAGCAGTTACTACCCTTAACAAAAGGCATGGGATTACTACCCTCAACTAATAAGCCTTGTTGCCTTTGAAGAAACATCACTCTCCAGTTTGACAGTGTGTGGGGGAGGAATTGGATTCAGATGACCAACATGGGCCCTGACTTTTACGGTTTGGGGTACCAATATGCAGACATAAGGGAAAAAGCAAATGACTGCTTCAATGGCCAAGACCATAAGCAATGCACATCAAGCAGCACTGTTTGAATTTTCAAGAAGGCTCATCACCCAGTAAAAGAGAAACATGAAGACATGAAGGTAACATACACAGCATGGCTGACACTACCATAAGAAGCGTGCTGAGCAGACTGAATGGACCATTTGGTCCTTTTCTGCCATCGTTATTATTTTACAATGTTAATGTACTTTTATGGATTGCAAACTGGCTGAAAGATAGGAAACAGAGAGTAGGATTAAATGGTCAGTTTTCACAGTTGACTGAGGTAAGCAATGGAGTGCCTCAAGGATCTGTACTTGGACCAATACTTTTTAATATATTTATAAATGATCTAGAAAGGAGGTTGATGAGGGAGGTGATCAAATTTGCAGTAAATACAAAATTATTCAGAGTAGTTAAATCACAAGTGAATAGTGATAAATTGCAGGAGGATCTTGTGAGACTGGAAGATTGGGAGTCCAACTGGCAGATGAAATTTAATGTGGACAAGTGCATGTACATATAGGGAAAACTAGCCCATCCTATAGTTACACGGTTAGTTTTCATGTTAGGACTTACCACCTAGGTAAAAGATCTAGGCATCATAGTGGATAATACATTTAAATCATTAGCTCAGTGTGCTGCGGCAGTCAAAAAAGCAAACAGAATGTTAGGAATTAAGATGTGAATAGTGAATAAAACAGAGCATATCATAATGCCTCTGGATGGCTCCAAGATGAGACTTCACCTTGAGTACTGTGTTCAATTCTGGTTGCCCCATCTCAAAAAATATATAGATGCTCTGGAGAAGGTACAGAGAAGGGTGATCAAAATAATAAATGGGATGGAACAGCTCCCCTATGAAGAAAAACTAAAGAAGTTAGGGCAGTTCAGCTTGGAGACGAGATGGCTGAGGGGAGAAATGATAGAGGTCTACAAATCATGAGAAGACTAGAACAGGTAAATGAGAATCAGTTGTTTAGTCTTTCAGATAATAGAAGGACTAAGGATCACTCCATGAATTTAGCAAGTATCATATTTAAAACAAATCTGAGAAAATTCTTTATCACTCTACATACAATTAAGTTCTGGGATTCATTGCCAGAGTATGCACTTAAGGCAGTTAGTGTAGCTGGTTTTAAAAATGGTTTAGACAAGCTCCTGGAGAAGTCCATAAACTGCTATTAGTCAAAGTGACTTCGGAAAGAACCAATGCTTATTACCGGCATTAGTATTAGCATGGGATCTAATGAATGTTTGGGTACTTGCCAGGTACTTTTGACCTGGATGGGTCACGGTTGGAAACAGGATGCCTGGCTTGATAGACCCTCAGCCCGATCTAATATGGCAACTTCTTATGTTCTTATTTTCCTAAATTTTGTGCTAAAAAATATTTTTTCCATGTGTTTCTAAAAAATGTGATTGAATGATAAAATACCATTTAATTGGCTATTCACTAAATGTTAGCAGCATGGATGTGTAAAAAACTATCCTCAATAATGTGTTCACAAAAGTATCATTAACATTAAGCCAAAAATGTACATCATCTCAATGCTTTACTCAAATGAACATGAAATAGCCTGTGAAAGTTACACTAAGAGTATGTACTCACTAATCTGAATATGCTCAGTCTGCTATTCCTCATCGTTCCTCCTCTTTTTTACTTAAAAATGGTATAAAAGGAAACCTGGCACAAGGGGCTAGTTTTCTGTGCTGACTGAAAAAGGAGGAGAGTGATTGGACCACAGGAAAGGAAAAGTCTAAGAAAAGAAAAAAAAAGACATCTGAGTGACTTGTATTATAACTTTTGTGTCTTTTGAGTAATACTTTCACAATGTTTGTGCATTGTAACAGATGTTTTATTAAGAAGGTAAGCAAGTAAGGAAGTGTTTCTGTCCATTTGTCTTCTCTTAAATTTAGTCTTGAAAGAATGGAGTGAGAGAGCATAGTTTGGAGAGAACAGATCATGAAAGAAGACAAGCAATTAGAACATAAGAATATAAGACCAAAGGTCCATCAAGCCTAGTATTCTGTTTCCAACAGAGACCAATCCAGATTGCAAGTTCCTGGCAGGATGCCAAAAGGTTGATAGATTCCATGTATTTTATCCAGGGATGCATGCTCATCAGATGAACATGGGAGGTGGCCATGTCTGTCTGTGAATAAATTTGTATGTGTAAAAAAGGGGTAGGCCAGGGACATTTTAGAGTGGGGCCAGAATTTACATGAGTAAATTGTTTATTAAAAGCAATTTACACATATAAATTTGGCAGCTTACTCGAGTATATTTATTCCTACTCAATATCTGGAGTAAGTGATCGTAAATGTTTTAAAAGTGAAATAGTGACTGGGTGGGGCATCTGGGTAAAATGGAGTATTTCAGGCTGAAGACCCAGGAGGGTCTTGATGACCTGCAGATGGACTGGGCAAACTGGTAGATTAATAGGAAAAAATGGTAATTTCATTGCCATGCACATGCTAGAAAATCTCCTGACTTACGCATATAAAAGCCAACTTACATGCATCTAATTTACATGTGTTAATTCTACTTATCTATCACTTTAAAACTATATGTAAAAATATGCGGGTATGCCAGTTATGCACCCTTATCTGGCTAAATTCCAATTTAACAGTCGAATAAAAGAAGCAGGCCATACCTTTGCCCTTGTACTCACTCTACACAGTCTACTCCAAGAGCTCTAAATCAATAACATCAAAACTACCCCTCTATTTTGGACAGGCCACTATCTAATATGTGGAAATGCAGCCACTCTAAACCATGTCAATCCCTAAAATAGCAGTCACAAAACTGACCAGGCCATTCTTAAACCTGAACCATGAAGCCTTTTTATAAAGCCTTCAGTGATTAGAATCTCACAGTCCCCCTCCACCCACTAAAACTAACCAAGGAGAATACTCAGAACCACACTAGTAGATGCCTTGAGCTCAAAAATCTCAAAAACCATCGACAAATTTGTCCCAGAGAAAACCATCCACAACCAAAATCCCAAACCTACTCCATGATTCTTATCTGAATTAAAAGAGTTAAAACAAATCAGTAAAAGACTTTGGTGGAAATGGCAGAAATCAAGAGCAAAAATGGACAGAGACAACTGTAGAAAACACCAGATGATCTAACATATGAACATGCCATGCTGGGTCAGACCAAGGTCCATAAAGCCCTGCATCCTGACAGTAGGCAGTCTAGGTCTCAAGCACCCAGCAAATCCCAAAGCCATCACCAAATCAAAAAAGACCTACCTCTCCAAAACAATTGCCCAAGCTAAATCTTGGCCTTTTAGCTGCTTCTTGCCTATCATCAATAGCTCACTATTAAAAAGTTACCTACCAAGTTGCCTAAAAAAGGCCATAGTAAACCCTACTCTGAAGAAATTAAACCTGGACCCCAAAGACTTGTGCAACTACCTACCTATCTCCAACCTCTTCTCTCTCAACACTTTTATTGAAAAAGTAGTCCTGGTACCATGAACTGATTTTTTACAAATCACTGACCTCCTAGAGACCTTCCAATCTGACTTCAGACCCCAGCACAGGACTAAAATTGCATTAATAAGCCTGTTGATCTGTGACTCTTTGTGGATCATGGTCAATCTGCACTCCTAGCACTCTTAGACAAATTAGAAACATTCAAAATCATAGACTATGAGATCCTCAACATTGGCCTTGTTGACCTCAGCCTCACTGGCCCAGTACTAGATTGGATTAAATCCTTCCTTCAGAATCAAATGCAGACTATCTCCCTGGATAGGCATCCTCATATCCTCACTCTGTCCTATATGCGGTCCCACCTTTCTCAATCAATTTTTAATATCTACATGACCCCACTAGGCAAGCTACTCAGAGAATCCCAAATTCAATGCCATATCCATGCAGATGACATCTAACTTCTGTGCCCCCTGAGCCAGGACCCTGACTAGACAATCTCCAAACTAAACAACTAAATGATTTCAAACTGGCTTCTTTACAACAAACTGAAATTGAAGCCTCAAAAAAACAGAAGTTTTATAGATCTGGAAAACAGACCATAGTTGCATCCAATCAAGGGTGATCATAGCAGAAACACCATCAGGGCTTGGCTATGACCTGAATTCTAAACTCAATACTGAAGCCCAGATACTAGCAGTAACAAACTGCTCCTTTCTAACTACACCAGCTATACCAGCAATTTTCAACCGGTGTGTCGCAACACACCAGTGTGTCGCTAAGAACCGGCTGGTGTGTCACAGCTCCCATTGTCCCCCTACACCAGTTGTGCTTCCCTTCTACCCAGGGGCAGACTGGCCTATCAGGGGATAGATCATCCCCCAGTGGGCCGATGCAGTTAATAGTCGAGTAACGCTGCATGCCACCGCCAGAGGCCAGGCTGACTGTGGCTGAAGAGCAGAGAAAATAGGCGCGCCGGCGCGCAAGGCCCTGCTCACGTAAATCCGGGCGGATTTATGCGAGCAGGGCTTTTAAAATCCGCCCCAAAGGCAGCTACAGGAAGCCAGTATATATAAACAAAGAAAATAGTGCGCCATTTTTAAAATGATGTGCAACTCTTAAAATGACATGTGACATATTAGTGTGCTGTTAGGCTTTTTAAACTTGGCTGTGAAGTGCAATATTCAGCAGCACTCAAATAAGTTTGTGCAATCCATATTATCTACACAACAAATTTGTGCAGGTAGATTTTGCTAGATACTTAGTGGCAATTTTAGCAGGATAATGCTGCAGAATCCATATAAACATAACAGGGGAAATGTATCCAGTCACCTTACCCATTCATCAGTCTATTTAATATTGACTTCTAGGCCTCTAGATCACTCTGAAAATTAGTGCCATAGAGTTTCTGTGTGAACCAAAAATAATTTAATCAAAGCTTCTGATTTGTGGATTGAATTGACCATAAACTATCTCTGCTAGAATGTTTTTGGATTATATCTGCAAATCCCCAAACAAACCCAAATCAAGATATGTTCAGATTTTATAAAAAAAAAAAAAAAAAGATTGCAGTCATCTTTAACAATAACTTTTTTATAATGAGTTTATGAAAAAGTTTCCTACTTCTCTGGTTCTGTCACTGAAATGACTTCAGGATTGCATACTACTTGCAAAGGATTGCATACTACTTGCAAAGGTCACCATGTCCTAGCTTCAACTGTTGCATTTCTAGTCACTATGCAGCCTCCCCTCCACCAAAGGACCCTGGTGAGCCCAGTTCTGAACTACATTCTCCAGCATGTCTCTGGTTCCTGTCCTCAGCCAGTCCTACAGCCTCCACGCCAGCAGCTCTTTCCCTGGCAGGCCAAACCCTTCTTTCCTGCCTGTACCCAGACTCCAATCCTACTTAACTCTGTCACTCTGTGCCTCAATGCTTTGGCAGTGAGTTCTCCTTGGCTCCCAGCTCTAGCCACTCTCGCTTGCAGCTTTCCAAGGCCTTTTTTCTGGTATTTCTTCATGGCCTTAGGCCTTCTGTTCCCAGTCCTGCCTTTTGTGTTCCTGTGGCCATTGGGCCTTCTGATTCTGCCTTTCCTTGTTGTTGACTTCTGGTCATGGGGCCTTCTTCCTTGTGCCTTGCTCGCCTTCTGACCCTTCTTTGTCTTGTGGCCTACTCTTGGCCTCTCTGTTTCGTGGCCTAGCTCTGAGACTTCTGGGTCTCTTCTATGTTACTAGGCCTCTCTGTTTCCTGGCTTCTTGCCTACCCTGAAACTTCCTTGGTCTTTTCCCTTTTGCAAGGCCTCTCTCTGCCTAGCCCCTTGGAGCTTTCCTGTGCTGAAGCCTTCTGGCTCTGTTTTTTATGTTCTGTGTTTGTTCTTCCTGTCTAAGTCCTGTGTTCCAGTCTATCCCTGAGTTCACGCCAACCTCTACTCAGCTACAGTATTTTCCAGTTCACTCTTCCCTCCATTCAGCTCCAGTGTGTTCCAATTCACTCATACCTCCACGCAGCTCCAGTTTGTTCCAGTTCACCCTTACCTGCACTCAGATCCAGTCTATTTCATTCATTCCAATCCTCTCTTACCTATACTCAGATCCAGCCTGTTCTGTTGTTCCAGCCTTCCAGGACTTCAGTTCAGCCTGTCCTCCAGTCCAGACCTCCACTGCAGCCTCTTCTCTATTCCTGAGCTCCAGCCCAGCCTGCACTTACTCTTCCTCCAGTTGTACCAAACTGCCCACTCCCAGTCTTGCCATCCTGCACCACTCCAGGAAATGGTGTCTACAACACCCCTTCTCTGGCTCCCCTTCACAACATCAACCATCTACCTTATTTCATCACTGAAATGTCCTATCCTCTAGGTGGAGAGATCTGGCCTTTCAGCAGTTGACTATTTCATATACTTTATTTCTTTCTTGTTAGTCATGTCCATACCTGGGAACTCTTCGGATGTAGACAAATTTCCAGGGCACCGCTATTACCACATATGTATATGTGTGTGTGTGTGTGTGTGTGTGTGTGTGTGTGTGTGAGGGAGAGGGAGAGGGAGAGGGAGAGGGAGAGGGAGAGGGAGAGGGAGAGGGAGAGGGAACTAATAAAGGTAAACACGATTACTATATATACACCACAGTAAGAGCACGCTTTCAACCTCAGGGTGGGTGGGTTGGGCAGGGTTTCATTGGTCTGCCTCATGATTAATATTACATGTTGATACTGATTATATTGATTGAATAATAGTGAACTGAATAATAGTGATGAATTTGTGATTAAAACAATGATTATGAATATATGAATGATAATTAATGATGGTGATTAGTGGCCACTCCCCACCCCCATCCCCCACCCCTGCTAATCTTGAGAAATCTCAGGGTGAGCAGGATTCAAAATTTCCTAGGTATGGTCATGTCTTTATTGTCCAGCTGTCTTCCCAAAGGATAAAAATACAATTACATTTTATTCCTCCTTTCAGCACCTCAAAGTGAATTACATTCTGGTACTGTCAGTATTTGCCTAGTCCTAGAGGGTTTACAACCTAAAGAGTAAGTTTCCAAAGGTGTTATGTGCCTAAAATTAGTAAGTGTGTGTAGGTAGCTTGTACTCATGCACATAAAAATACATTAAAACTATGAGCATATTTTTGGTTTTGCATGCACATTTACCTACACAAAAAAAGAGGTGGTCTAGGGCCATTCCATGATGGGGCCAAGAGGAATACGCGGAAGTTACTATTTCACAAGAGATTTCCATGAATACATTAGACAACTTTGCTATTTATCTAGTGCAATTGATATCAGACTCATCTGTTATCTGCTAATGGCTGAGTGGGAGGTCTGAGAGAACTGGGGAAAGTTCAGGGTGAAGTACTAAGAGGGCCCTGATGAAGGAGTGGGTTAACTGGTGGAGCTATCGGCAAACTGGTGATTTCAATTATGCACGCGTTTCAAAATATACTGTCTTCTGCGTATAAATAAGGGTTTTATGCAAGCAAGTGCAAGGTGTTGCATATAGGAAAAAATAACCCTTGCTGTAGTTACAAGATGTGAGGTTCCATATTAGGAGCTACCACCCAGGAAAAAGATCTAGGCATCATAGTGGATAATAATTTAAAATTGTGTGCTGCAGCAGTCAAAAAAGCAAACAGAATGTTAGGAATTATTAGGAAGGGAATGGTTAATAAAACGTAAAATGTCATAATGCCTCTATATCGCTCCATGGTGAGACCACATCTAGAATACCTTGTACAATTCTGGTCGCCGCATCTCAAAAAAGATATAGTTGCAATGGAGAAGGTACAGAGAAGAGCAACCAAAATGATAAAGTGGATAGAACAGCTCCCCTATGAGGAAAGACTGAAGAGGTTAGGGCTGTTCAGCTTGAAGAAGAGACTGCTGAGGGGGGATACTTGCCAGGTTCTTCTGGCCTGGATTGGCCACTGTTGGAAACAGGATGCTGGGCTTGATGGACCCTTGGTCTGACCCAGTATGGCATTTTCTTATGTTCTTATGTTCTTATGTTCTTATATGATAGAGGTCTTTAAGATCATGAGAGGTCTTGAATGAGTAGATGTGAATCGGTTATTTACACTTTCGAATAATAGAAGGACTAGGGGGCATTCCATGAAGTTAGCAAGTAGAACATTTAAGACTAATCGGAGAAAATTCTTTTTCACTCAATGCACAATAAAGCTCTAGAATTTGTTGCCAGAGGATGTGGTTAGTGCAGTTAGTGTAGCTGGGTTCAAAAAAGGTTTGAATAAGTTCATGGAGGAGAAGTCCATTAATGGCTATTAATCAAGTTGACTTAGGGAATCGCCACTGCTATTAATTGCATCAGTAGCATGGGATCTTCTTAGTGTTTGGGTAATTGCCAGGTTCTTGTGGTCTGGTTTGGCCTCTGTTGGAAACAGGATGCTGGGCTTGATGGGCCCTTGGTCTGACCCAGCATGGCAATTTCTTATGTTCTTAAGAGGTTTTTTATGCTTCAAATATACATGCAAATGTTTATAAAATAGGTAGGAAAAGTATGCGCTTTCAATGCATTGCTGATATTTATGCATAACCAGACATAGGTGTATTTCATGATCTGTGCATCCCTGATATGCTCAGGTTCTTTTATTATATATATATATATATATATATATATATATATATATATATATATATATATATCATCTTCTTTTCGCCCCTTCAAAGCAGATTACATTCAGGTACTGTAGGTTATAAAATACGAGAGTAGATCTCCACACAGCCATATACGCAGAGATTTTGAAACTTAGCCCAAAATTATTGAACGCACTACGAGAACACTTGAGCTCACAAAGTAACATTAAATCTTTTGAAAAAGAGCTCAAAACATGGATATTCAGTCACACATTCAAAGACGGTATTGATTAATATTACTCAACACAGATAATGCATATCCTTTTAAGTTACGCTATAGCACTACCAAGACTATGACAGAGTCCGCTTGATGCCTGAAATTACATCATTTATTTTCCTTGTTCCTTTTTGTTCACAGATATACACTGTTATAAATGTTGATACCATTTGTAATTTGTAAGTTTCTCTGTTTAAGTTATACTGTTAAATGTAATAATTTGTTGCAATTGTAAACTGGAGTGAAGGCCGCTAGCTATACCTCGGTATAAAAAAACCACTTAATTAAATAAATAAATAAATAAGCAAATAAATAGGTAAATAAATAAATAGATAGGTTTGTACCTGAGGCAGTGGAGGATGAAGTGACTTGCCCAAGGTGCAAGGAGCAGCAGGTTTCCTCTGTCTTTTGCCCTGCTTCTTGGTCTTTCTTTGCTTTTCTAGGCCTCAGAAGGTATGGCTGCTTTGGGTGGAGCGCTGTCCTTCTATGACAGAATATACATTCGGTACACAGCCAGCACTGATGCAAGAGTAGTGCAGAAAAATTAAACTACCTCAGCAGATTTCAGATATCCAATCCCTATCCCCCTCCCTCCCCCTTCCCAGAGAGTGAGAGAGGAAAGGCAGAGGATAAAATGCAAATTCCAGCATGCTATGAGATAAAAACATAACACATTGGGGGTATTCTCTAAAGAGATGGGTGGGTGGAATAGTTTAAGAGAAGACAGATGGGAAAGAAGCTTGGGAGGTTCATGCAGCTGCCATTATGTGAGTATTTTGAACTGTGTTTGACTGGAGTATAAAGCTCCAGATTATCCTGTTATAGCCAGCCAGAAATGATTAAGATGTTTTAACTGTACATTTTGCCTGGAGGAAGTACAAGGCACAAAGATGTCCTGTTGTAGCCCAAAGCAAACTGAGATGAGTATTTTTTAACAGTGCATTTAATCAGCATGGAGACAGCGCAATGCTCCATGTTATCCTGTTGTAGCCACTCAGGATTGGCTAAATTGAGTATTTTGATTTTTTTTTCCTCTTATGTTTTGTTGATTTCTGTCTAAAACTACTGAACATAAGACATCAAGTGCAGGGATCATCACATAATAATAGAAAAGTGAAGTTTGAGAGAACTGAATCAACAGAAAAGAGGACTTTGGGAGACTCAGATCTGGAAGACCTTGACATGTGACACCTCTCTGTCTTCACCCAGATACCCTGACTCAGGGTGAATTTTTAAAAATCTTTTATCTCTTTTGTAAAATTGTATTTGTATTGTTTTTACCGATTTGCGGGATTTGCTGTTTTTGTCCCTGCTGTATGGAACTTTCTGACCAACTGGTCTGTTTATCTTTTAGGGCATGTATGTTCCATCACAATGTTAATTAGATTTGAAAAATAAACAACAAAAAAACAATGAGATACAGTAGTTTACTCAAAAGAGGGGGAGGATTAAAATTGAGTTTGTTTCCTTCCCCTTTAAAATTATCTATGCAGGAACTGCTCACCATCTTGGGTTAGTTTATTATTAATTATGGTAAAACTCAATAAAAAGATTTGAACTAAAATTTTCTGGGTAAATGCATTTTTTTATTCACCTGAACAGATGTAAAGCAAACAGAATAACCTAAAATTTAAATAGCTGAATGTTCCAGCTAAGCAGTACTGTTTTAGAACTCTCTAAAGATAATGTGAGAAACAGGATAGACTAAATTTGCCTTCATGTCACAGATAATGAAAGTGCAATAGGAATCCAATCCATCACTCAAAGTCCTGTGAAAGCATAGTCATTAATGGAGAGTACTGAAGCATAAAAAAGGTACATTATGTACATTAGTTACCTTCTGATCCCTAATATTTTGATTTAAGAGAAAGACTAGTTTGTGCACATTGCAGAGACATATGCAGTCTTTGGAGATATATTCCTTAAACAGAGGACCTCATGCATCTGACATTATTTATTTCAGGGCCCCTTTAAATTATCCAGTTGCAACATTTATATACAATGCTGGGTTCCATAGTAGAAGTTTCCATCCAGGAAAAGGACCTTGTGATCATTGAGGACAACAGGTTGAAATCTTCATTTCAGTTTATTTCAGCAGTCAAAAAAGCAAATCGCATGTTAGGAATTATTTGAAAAGGAATAGAAAACAAAACTTGGAATATAATATGCCTGAATATTGATCCATGGAGTGGCCACACTTTGAGTATTGTGTGCAATTCTGTTTACTGCACCTCAAAAAACAGTATAGCAGAACTAAAAAAAAGTAAAGAAATGGGCAACAAAAATTACAAAATTATGTGTGGTAAAGAATAGGTTAATAGAGAGAGGTTATTTACACTATTAAATAGTACTAGGGCTAGAGCACACTCTCTGAAAATAACAAGTAGCAAATGTGTCCCAGGCCCTAAATTCTGGTCATATGCCATTAATATGCCCTTTACCTTGGTCTAATATTGTCACTTTTGATTATATTGTGATTTTGGTGTATTAAAGGTGTATGATATTGTTTTCTTTGCCTATCTCTTTAAGTAATGGTATATATGGAAGACCTTTAGGGGAAGAATGACTTGTGATATATAAGACTAAGCTCTTAGAGTTAATTGGAGGACTTTGAAGGAGGATTGAGAGGAAACAAACTAGTGAGTCTGGGAAGTCTTTTGGGGCGTTCTCATTCACCTAGCCCAGCAGGGCCCCCTGTCACCATAGATGCCGGAAAGCAAATGATATGCTTGCTTCTAGGCATTTGCCAAGAGGCATCTGGGAGACTATGGATCACAACTACATTGCTCTTAATGGAAAACCCTACCAGAATCTGTCAAAAGCCTATCATGTACATCCACTTTCAGAAAAGTAGAAAGAGACTTTAGAGGTGAATTTTAAAAGCCTGGCATGTGCCAAAACCGGAAGAAATGCGAGTATGTCCATCCGGCACGCACCATGAGGATTTTAAAAGGCACCTGAATATGTGTGTATCACCCAGTACACACACAAATAAGAAATTGCATAAAAAGGGAGGAACGTGGGATTGGTCTCGGCGGGGCATGGGTGATCTGGGGCTTTAACATGAAATGTGCGCGCATTTATGCACACAAGCATATGCCGAGGTCCCTTGCTTTGTAACTTTACTAATGCTTTGGATGGCGTATAAGTAATAAAATAAAAAATTCTAGGTTAGCCAGAGGGGTTTTAAGGGTTGGGGCTAACATGTAAAAAGGGAGGCTATTTAACTAGGGGGTTAGGAAGTCCTATCCTTTACTTGGGTGAACTGGGAATGAACTGGGGAAACTGGTAATTGCATCAGCGCAGGGACTCCCAGTCAAGTGTGCCCTGAAAGTGATCTGTTAGCCAGGATGTCAGCCGCAGTTTATCTTGACAATCATGGAGGTACACGAGTTCTATTGAAGCTGGGGGGGGCTGTGCATTTTGGCCCCATCCTAGTCATTGTGCCATGTCAGACAAACGTGTATCTCTAGAGGACATACTGCAGAACAGCCAGAGACATGCACAATCAAACTATGAGTTTGATGTCTTTCTGTAATGACATGTGTGGCAGCTGTGATGTACAGCTTCAGTGTTAGAGGAGTGCTAGAAATGGGTAGTGATAGGTTGGTTGTGAGTGACATGGACACAATGTGTAGGAACCCCATATGCAGTTTTCCATTCACGTAGATATGACACAGCATAAGCAAGTGCTACAATATACATACAGTGTCAGAGTAAAAGGTGGCATGAACTTTGGTTTCAGAAATAGCCTTTTAAGGCTCATGTCAAGTTAGAGTTTAGCTTCTAGTATGTAGCAGCATGCTAGCAGTTGGCAGAGATATCACAAAGTGATAGAGGTGTGAGTGATGCAGCCACTCTCTCTTTTCCGCAGGAGATTCGGGATTTGGTTGCAGGACTTGCCTTCTCACACCCGTTGCTATTCCCAATATGCTAACAGAGATGAGTTACAATGAAGCCTTATGTTCTACCTGCTGTGTTGTAGAATGCACCTTCAGAGTTCTCAAAAGTAGATCTCTCTGTTTGGACAAGAATGGGGGAATTTTAATGTATGCTCTGCCCAGAGTCGCTGAGATTGTGCTGCTCTGCTGTATATTACACAATCTAACTCTATTGTAAGGTATCCAAGTAGACATCATTCCATATCTACCTGAGGATCCCCCATGTCCCCCTGCAGAAGCTGAGGAGAACACACAGAATGGAAGCCAGCTTCAGCAAAGTGTTATACAATGCTACTTTGCCTATTATTCCTCAACTAGTCCTTCTCCTTCCATGGAAGAGAGCCCAGCAGAGTGGTTTAAACTGGTCTCATCGCTATCTTTCTTTTACTCACAGGTCTTCTGCCGGGGTCAGAGTGTAACACCCAATAGCTAAAGTACAGCTCTAAGGTTAGAGCTGATGCCAATATGACTATATGATGGCAAGAGAAGACCCAGACAGTTCAAATTGAAAAAGTACATTCAAAGGGGAACACTCTAATGGCCACAGCAGCACATTTTAAGAAGAAAGCCCAGATAGTACATGTTGAAAGAGTGCACTCAAAGGGAAACAGCCTAACAGGAAAAATTTAAAGCACACTAAAGCTGAGTGATATGTGAGTATTCTTGGCCAGTGCTTACCACACGGATTTTAAGATGTGCTCAAGGCCACGTGTATCTCCTGGTATGCGCACAAATGGGAAAGGCCAAAAAAGGGGAGGGGCATGGGTGGGGTTTGGGAGGACATGGATGGGATATGAGTGGTCTGGGTATGTAACATGATATCTATGCATAAGTATTTACATTTACAAGCACACTCTAGGGTCCCTACCATATAAATTTACTTCTTCTATGGTTGGCGTGTAAATAATGAAGCAAAAAAAAAAATGAGGCTAATTAGTGAGTTTTTAAGTGTTGGGGCTAAAAGGGTAAAATGGAGGCATATTAACTAG
The DNA here is from genome assembly GCF_901001135.1 of Rhinatrema bivittatum. Classification (NCBI taxonomy): domain Eukaryota; kingdom Metazoa; phylum Chordata; class Amphibia; order Gymnophiona; family Rhinatrematidae; genus Rhinatrema; species Rhinatrema bivittatum. The sequence goes on along the minus strand of NC_042616.1, from coordinate 539,490,440 downwards.
GGGGGGGGGGGGTTAGGAAGTCCTATCCTTCACTTGGGTGAACTAGAAATGGACTGGGGAAACTGGTAATTGCATCGGTGCACATATCTAATAAACTAATTCTCCCCACTTATGTGATATGAGCCGGCATTTGGGTACACATGCACGTGTTCATATAAAATTGTACAGACACGTACATGCATACAGCTGATTTTACATCACACACGCATACATGCACGTATGTTATAAAATGACCCCATCTCTGGGTGCGAGCCAGCATACTTGCATACATGTATGCAAATGAAGCTGTTTGAAAGTTAATGTCTATGGGTCACAGCAGCACAGATCAAGAAAAAAGCCCAGACAGTCCACGTTGAAAGAACACACTCAAAAGGAGAAAGCCTAAGGGCCACAGCAGCTCAGTACAAGAAGAAGGCCCAGACAGTCCATGTTGAAAGAGTGCACTTGATGGGGGACAGCCTAAGAGCCATGGCAGCAAAGTTCAAGTAGCAGGCAGCAGGACCAGAACCAGTCAGCCCAATATGGAGGCAGCAGGACAAGGACCATAGAAAGCAGTGGGATTAGGACCAGAGAAGGCAGCAAGGATACAGGAGGCCCAGGACTAGAGAGCACAGCCTGGAGGCAGGAGCCCCAGGAGATGAGACATCAGCTTGGAGGAAGCAAAAGAATGAGATTAGAAGAGACACCAACATGGAGGCAGCAGAAGGATGAGATGAGATAAGTAGGGATGTGATTTGGTACCGGACTAATTTCTGGTGTCGGGTTCAGGTAAAAACCATGGGAAAAATTAATTCCTGCAGTTTTTACTGGTTTTTGTCGGCTGTCTCGTGCCGAAAAAAAAAACCAACCCACCCCGACCCTTTAAATTGAATTCTTTCGAATCCCCCACCCTTCCGACCCCTCCAAACTTTTTTAAAGTACCTGATGGTCCAGCGGGGGTCCCGGGAGCGATCTCCCACTCTCGGGCTGTCGGCTGCCAGTAAACAAAATGGTGCCAATGGCCCTTTGCCCTTACCATGTGACAGGGATATCTGTTCCATTGGCCGGCCCCTGTCACATGGTAGGAGCAATGGACAGCCGGCGCCATCTTTAAAAATGGCGCGGGCCATCCATTGCTTCTACCATGTGACGGGGCCGGCCAATGGCACCGATAGCCCCGTTTATCTGACGATTGAAAATATCGTCCGATATTTTTAATCTCGTCAGATATCGGGGGTCCCCGATAGTGATAGGAAACCCCATGATTAATTTCGTGGGGTTCTCTTATTGTTTTTGGGGGGGCGGGAAGAAAGGGCACTTAAAAATAACCCACCCTGACCCTTTAAATTGAATTCTTTTAAAGGCATGCAAGAATAAGAGAAAACTGCATTCCTTGAAACTGCTTAAGTACAAAATCCAGGCCTCAAAGCTGATCAAGTGTATTAGGACTAGAGAGAACAATTTCGGCAAGGGAAAAGCTTCACGTCTAGGTTACATTGGTAGATTATAAAAAACTACTGAACAATTATAAATCTCAAAAGCAACAGTTTTGCAAGAAAACATTAAAGTCTTGTTCACTTACTAGAAAGGGCTGTGAGGTTTTAAAACTTCATACTATAACACTTTTTTTGTTGGTCCTGTAAGGCTCCAATGAGAGCTTTACTAAGGGGTATGTCCGTGCAGAAGGGTCATACTAAGCAGTGTAGATCAGAGGACTGTCTCATCTGTTCACAGCACCCCCATTTCAGGTTGTTATATTGGCCCAATCCAGGGTCTATATTGGTGAGTGACTTCTAGTGGTTTTTGTGGAATTTTTATGTAGTTGAGTTTTTTTAATTCAGTCTCGTCTGCAAATTTTGGTCTCCAGGCTGAATTCCTTGGTTCAGAAAAGAGCTGCTAGCCCACAACAAGGGGTTGATGAGATGGTCTCACATGTCTGTTTTGGTTTTCTTAAGGGATTGTTTTTCTTCCTACTTCTTTCACAGAGAGCGAGAGGAAAGAGGTTGCCCAAGACTTGGATGAAAGCCTTCATTCCTCAAGGTCCTTGTCCTTTGTGGGAAAGAGCTAGATAGTATTTTTGGAATAAAATGAATTTTGTTTTTGCAATTATAGGTTGCCTTAGTGTTTTCTTTTTGGGAACCTTGCAGCTCACTCCATGCCACTCATCCTAAGGGACTAATGCCAAAATGTCAGAAATCTTTTTGAGAAGTGAGTACCAATCTGGTGCCACTTTGGGAAGGGAAGAACATCAAGCTCACCCAGCAAAGTCATCAGAGAATGTGCCCACATGGTACACTGAGGAGAAGAGTTGATGTGAAGTTCAAGATTAAGCAGTAGATTCCAGTATCAAAAGGGGAAACCAATTTCGAAAGAAGGAACTTTGCTAGTTACCATCGGGAAATCCCTAAAATCTAGAAAGGAAAAGAAGAGAACCCAGCTAGAGAGTTAAGGAATCACAGAATTCACTATTGGATGTCCAATTGTGAATGATGGATGATATAGGAAAGAAATGTTCATTGTGCCAAATTATTTCTGTTGAAGAAGTAATTCAGTAGTTTTATGTAGAAACACCATCAAGGAATCCTGACTATATATTGCCATGCAGAAGTTAAGGAAGCAATTAGCACCCTGGACCCTGAAGGTAAATCTTTCCCACCACTGGAGAATCCACACAGGGTTTATAGTGAGGGAATCAGGACTAAGCCCTGGTACTGAGCATGTGCCCCTCAGCCAAAGGAAGACCCACAAAGGATTTATACTCCATTAAAAGATACCACAGCTAGCAAGGCCTACAGTTTTCTGTGACCCATACAGCTTCTAGAACTTTACAAATAAGCCATAGGGTGAGGGTGCAGATTTTTAACTCTGCATTGAGCATAGAAACGTCTAGTTACAGCTTTGAGTTAAATAAGTGTGTGGAAAAGTAGGACAGAGAGATAATAGTGTAGGAAAGGATAGAAGGGATTCAGGGAAGGAAGGAGAGGAAGGAGAGGAAATGTCAAGAAGAACAACATTTCAAAGGGCAAAAGAGATGTGGTGTTAATGTGGGAAGGAAAGATACAGAGAGTGTAAGGATACATTAGGGAGAAGCAGGAAAGATGATTGTGAATAAGCAAAGGCATAAATGTGACTATGTAACATGAGGGCAGAAAGCTGTGTTGGAGCAACTGTAAGTCAAAGAATGTGTGAAGTAAGGCAGAGTAGGACAAATATAGTGTAGAAAGACAGGACATGAAAAAAGATGGAAGAGTAGTGATCATGAAATAATGGAGGATCACATTCCGGGATTCAGTACGTGAAAAAGCAAAATCGTGGATGATGGGGCGAGAAGGAAGAGGAAAGCAAAAAAAGAAGGAAAAAGATGGTAAGAAGGGGGATGCACCATGGGGGCTGTATAAGGTGATTTGGGAACTGTGGAAGCAAATATTATATAAGAAAGGGAAGGGAAAAGGACAAGAGGGCGGGAGTTGAGATGCATTAAGGAAATGAAAGGTGGAGAGGGAAGGAAGAAAAAGATAGGTGTGTTGTGTACCTCCGGAAGGTCAAAACTTGCAGATGAATCAGAAGATGACATTAGAAAGAAAACAAGCACTTTGAATTTCTGCATAGGAACAAAAAATGCAGTATACAGAATACCACCATGCTCCAAAACTGAATCCAAAATTGCCACCCCGCCCCATGCTTCGGGTTTCCTTAAAGGGGACACCACACTCTTTTCACAATTTCTAACAGCTCCACTTCCAGACAAATCTGTAACAGTCATTGTCACCATAACAAAGCAAAGCCAAGTGTGTCATCTGGTTCACCTGGCTGCTAAGCTGGCCTCTGGCTTGAGGTCCGGCTCGAAAGCTGATCTTTCTGGCTCCAGTCAAGCCCTAGGAAAGATTGTGCTCGAGGTTATAGGAGGTACAATGGCAGATGGTCCCCAGACCCATCATTCTTGTGACCTACATCTAGGTAGGATAGCTGCAAGTCCCCATCTCCATCCTTAAGCAACTTCCTATAACATATCTGGTTTATATGAACATTTTAAACAAAATATACAACATCCTTTATAACTGCCCCAAGTTTCTTAATGACCAATGTAGGGATCCATTTTACATGGTGGGGCCGCCTGACATATCCATATCACACTCTGCACAGAAAAAGTGCAATTGGGACTGGTTTTGCAGCTCCATTTGGATACCTCATCTCTGCAATAACAGAATCATTTCCCACAGTAGGTGCAGCTGCCTTCCCAAAAACATCTCTCCCAGTGTGCAACCAGTTTTTCCATGGGAGGAGGTGTTCCTGTAAGCAAAGAAGAGGAGGGGGAAAAATCAGCAGTGCTTGCCAAGGATTCAGGTGCTTGGTCTGAAGCAATTTTTACAGATATTTGCCCCTTACATTTGAGGCAGAGTGATAGGAAGCCAAAATTGTCTGTAATACCCCATGGTGAATCAAGAACTTTACCCATGCTGAGGATTGAAAAGATAAGCCATTGCCGATCACAATCACTTTGGTTATACCATAAGCTGCTCAGGCTTTTAGAACCCAAAGCACCAGGTCTGCTGTTAGGATAGGAACTTCTGCCACTTCAGACCAGTAAAAGTACGCATCCTATGCCACCAAGAAGTGGATCCATTGACACTTCCCAAAGTCTACATGAATGCATTCCCAAAGATCTGTCATAGAGAAGGCTCCCTAAGGGGTGCCACCTGCCCTGCCTGACAAGATTTAAACTTGGCCTCCTCTATGGCCCCATCCATCAGAAATGGCTTCAAGCCAAGGCTTTTGTCTTATTATTTCACCATGACCTTCATATTTGGAGCAAAGAACACTACTGTACCATTGTGGAAGAACTACCACTCTATGTTCTCACACAATACACCCTCAGAAACAATATAGTTTCTCTTTGCAATACCAAAAAAGGGTAAGATACATTAGGGTAAGATCATGGCCAACCTTGGATAACTCAACTGTAGACATGATATAATCCATGGTCAAGCCCTGTGTCCTCTACTATGTCTTGGTGCAGCACAACCGAGTGCTCCAATAAGCATATAATGGGTCTGCACAAGTGTGATCCTGACTGTAATTGCAAAGGTAATTGGAGCAAGACAACTACATTTGCATTTTCTTTGGAGGGCTTATAACATAAAGAGTATGAGTATGCTGAGAGCAAAAGTACCCACCCCTGGAATGTGCACTGTGCAAGAGGCAGTACTCCCACTGTGGTTCATCCAAAGTACAAGGCTATTGCCATACAGATACTGAGGGAAATGTTTAACTGCAATCATAATAGCTAGCTTCTCTTTTTCCAACTGTGAATAATTTTGCTCTGTGACTGACAGCATCCTTAATGCATTTGTATTTGGGTATTTGTCCTTCCCCTTCCCCCAGACAAATGTGTGCCATAACAGCTCCCACTCCCACTGGGGAGGAATCACAGCCTACTATAATTATCCAAAGGGGGAGCAGTGCTGTTGCGCTGGAGATGGACCCTTGGCCTGGTGCAGGATTGGTATGGCCCTCTGGTCAGACCCAGAGAGTGCCTACCACGCCTGCTATAAGTTAGCATGTGGCACATTTAAAACTAATCGGAGAAAGTTATTTTTCAATCAACGCACAAACTCTGGAATTTGTTGCCAGAGGATGTGGTTAGTGCAGTTAGTGTAGCTGTGTTTAAAAAAGGATTGGATAAGTTCTTGGAGAAGTCCATTACCTGCTATTAATTAAGTTGACTTAGAAAATAGCCACTGCTATTACTAGCAACAGTAACATGGAATAGACTTAGTTTTTGGGTACTTGCCAGGTTCTTATGGCCTGGATTGGCCACTGTTGGAAACAGGATGCTGGGCTTGATGGACCATTGATCTGACCCAGTATGACATGTTCTTATGTTCTTAACTTAGAGCATACATATTGGGGAAAAAAGATGGATCGCTCCATCCCTGCATCGACTACCGGGGTTTGAACGAGATAACCCTGAAAGACCGCTATCCACTACCTTTAATTTCTGAACTTTTTGACAGGCTCCAGGGAGCAAAAAATCTTCTCAAATTGGACCTCAGGGGAGCCTATAATTTAGTTCAAATCCACAATGGAGATGAATAAAAGACAGCTTTTAATACTCGAGACGGCCACTTTGAATACCTTGTGATGCCGTTTGGCCTTTGTAACAATGCAGCTGTCTTCCAGAATTTAATGAACGAGGTCTTGAGGGATATGTTATACCAATGTGTTGTGGTGTATCTCAACAACATTTTAGTATTCTCCAAAGACCTACAGAGCCACCACCATGATGTCTCTCGCATCCTCCAGCATCTAAGAGACAACCAGCTCTATGCCAAACTGAAAAAGTGTTCTTTCCAGCAGGAGACCATCCCTTTTCTTGGCTACATAGTCTCCAGTCAAGGTTTCAGAATGGACCCTCAGAAGTTGAAAAACATTGGAGATTGACTTCAGCCTACGGGCCTTTGATCCTTACAAAGATTCCTTGGCTTTGCCAATTACTACCAGTCCTTCATCCATCATTACTCCACTCTGACCACACCCCTCACAGTCATGACTCGCAAGGGAGTTAATCCTTCCCATTGGTCACTCGAGGCCATGACCGCCTTCCAGGATCTCAAGACCGCCTTTCTCCGTGAGCTGTGCCTCCGTCATCTGGATCCCAGATGCCCATTTATTGTCAAGGTCGATGCCTCTGACATGGGAGTAGAGGAGGTCCTAAGCCAGTACTTGACTACTCATACCCTACAACCATGCTCCTTCTTTTCCAGACTCTTCTTCCCCGTGGAGCGTAACTAGGCTATAGGGGATAAGGAGCTGCTGGCTATTAAGCTAGCCTTTGTGGAATGGAGTCCCTGGCTCGAAGGAGCCCAGCATCAGATCAAAGTGTATACCAACCACAAAAACTTTGAGTATTTACACCATGCTCAAAGCTTGAATCAATGTCAGGCCCGCTGTGCCTTCTTTTTTACCCGATTAAACTTCCTGCTGTACTACCGACCAACCAACAAAAATTGCCAGGCCGATGCCCTCTCCAGGTCCTTTGTTTCAGAGGATGTTCCAGATGCCCCACGGCATATAATTGACCCTGCTAAGGTCATCTTGACTGCCACCTTTCTGGTCCCACCTGGGAAGATGGTGGTTCCTCACCAACTACGCCGGAGGATCCTCCATTGGGTTCACGACTCCCTTACTGCAGGATACCCTGGACAGTCCTGGACTCTGGCCAATCTCCAGTGATTTTATTGGTGACCTACCATGAAGAAGGATGCACAGGCCTTTGTGGATTCTTGTCCCACTTGCGCATGCCACAAGCCTCCAGTGAGACGGGACTCTTGCAACCTCTGCCTATCCCTGGTGAGCCGTGGACTCATATCGTGACTGATTTTATTGTGGACCCCTCCAGGGGCAACAACACCATTTGGGTCACAGTAGACTGCTTTTCCAAAATGGCCCACTTTGTGGCTCTCCCTGGCCTTCCATTGGCACCTCAACTCGCACAATTGTTTATCCACCATGTGTTCCGGCTCCACGGCCTTCCAAAACATATCTTTTCGGACCGCAGAGTCCAGTTTACTGCCTGATTCTGAAGGTCCCTCTGCAAAAAGTTCGTCTCTCTAGATTTCACCTCTGCTTATCACCCCCAAGCCAATGGGCAAGCAGAGAGAATTAACAGGACTCTTAAACAATTTCTTCAGGCCAATGTTAACCTCTGGCAGAATGATTGGTCCGACCTCTTACACTGGCTGAGTTTGCCTTGAATTCTCACCCGTCTTCATCCTCTGGTTCATCACCTTTCCAGGTAGTCTATGGATGTCAGCCTCTTTCACCACTACCACTGCCATTATCTGTTCCCTCACCAGCTGCCCAGTCGACCACCCAGGAGTTACATCAACTCTGGAACAGCACAAAATAGTTACTACAGCAAGCAGCTCAAAGGGCTAAAAGGTTCTTTGATGCTCATCACCGTGAAGCTCCCCAGTTTAAACCAGGCGACAAGGTGTGGCTCAGCACCCAGTTTATCCGGATCAAGCTTCCTTCGTCTTGCTTTGCTCCCAGGTACATCTGTCCCTTTCCGATGTTCCGTTGTTTGGGTCCAGTCACCTACAAACTCCGGTTTCCCTCCTCTCTCAAGATTCATAATGCCTTCCATGTATCCTTACTAAAACCTTTAGTATTTTCTGGATTCTCCAGGAATCCACCGGACCCTCAACCATTGTCATCCGAAGCAGATGTGAGATACCAAGTCCAAGATGTCCTTGATGTGTGGAAATGTGGAAAGAAATGGGATTACCTCCTGTCTTGGGAGGGCTTTGGGCCAGAAGAAAATAGCTGAGAGCCTGCCACCAATATCCTTGATAAGGATCTTATCAAGCAATTTCATGCCACACATCCTCTGAAACCCAAACCCCCGGGGGGGGGGGGGGGGCGGCCCTTAGGAAGGGAGGTATTGTTAAGACCGTCGGTTGTGGCGGTCCGCAGTCAACCCGACTCATGTCATGTCTTGCCTGGCTCTCCACTCTTGGTAAACTTGCGGCTGTGGCAAGCCACTACCACTGCGCTCCTCCTTGCTCTCCGTGCCCCACGTGGCAGCTAGGACGCCGCCGACCTACGCTCTGACTCCGGGCCTCCTTAGGCGCATGCATGGACCATCTGCCCTCCCTTTAAAGGCCCAATGGCGGGAACTCCAGGGTCGTCCCCAGCTGATGACATCACTAGCCTGTGATATTTAAGCATCTCTTTTGGCCTACGCTAACCGACTTGGCAATAAGTTCCCTCAGCTCCTCTGGTGCTTGTTCCTGCTTCTCCGAACCTGAGGTTCCTGCCTTGGATCTCTGCTCTCGGATTGAGGACTCTGGCTCTGGGTACCCGCTCCTCAGGGGCCTGCTCTGTGCTTCCGTTCCTGGGGCTCTGTCTCTGCGCTACACCACTCCTCAAGGTAGTCGCTGATCTACTTCGCCAGAGATCCTGCCTCTACGCTTCCCCACTCCTCAGGGTAGTTTCAGTGCTACTACGCCAGAGATCCTGTCTCTACGCTTCCCCGCTCTTGGGGTAGCCTCAGCACTATTACACCAGAGATCCTGTCTCCACGCTTTCCCGCTCCTCAGGGCAGCCTCAGCGTTACCACATCAGGGGCCCTGACTCTGCACTCCCTGCTCCTCAGGGCCTGCCCCATGCGCTTCTGCATTGGACATCCTTCCTCTGGTGTACCCTCTCTCCTGACCTGCCTAGCGCTGCGATACCATTGAATTAACTCTCTCTGACACCGCTCCTCGAGGCATCCCACAGTATTGCTATAGTGCAGGAGCCTGCGATCACGTGGTTGTGATGCAGACTGCTCTTCTACACCTCCTTTCTCCATGGGGCCACAGCCCTGGTCCTGTTGCCTTGTTTCCAGTCTAACCTCCCGACGGTGGGGACCTGTGGGGCCCAACCCCTCAGGTAGTGTCAACCCCCACCTCAGGCCAAGGGTCCACGAAACCTACAAAACCTAACACTCTGCCTAGGATAAGTGTCCCCCACTCTGGCTCTGTCTATGAGGTTCCTTCTCATTCCACTTCCCCTTCCCTTTCCACTATGGTACCTGCCAACTTCTGTTCTTCCCCTGGACATCCGTTGCCCTGAATGCTTGTTGCACCACTCTGGATTCCCTTCATGCAACTCCAGATGCCACTTGACTTCTAAAATTTCATGGAAGCATATGCTACTAGTAGAATGAGCAGAGGGTAAGACCTTGTCTCCGTCCATGTTGGGACACACCACCAACCCTCAGTTTTGTCCTAGATTCGTCTGGCCGAGGCCCAAGGGCACACTAAAACCCTTCAGCTGGGCTCGCTCCCAAGCATTCCCAGAAAATGTAACACTGTTTTATGGTTCATTTTCTTCTATCCTTTCAGCCCTAGCCTGGTTATCCCACCCTGTTTGATAATGATACTAGAATGGTTTATCCACAAATTCCCTTAGCAGGAAGAAATATAAGCAGAAAAGAATACATAGAAGAAAGTAATTATTTACATATTCTGAGTGTGGTTAGAGTTTAGGCTAGGCAGATTTACCTTATGCAAAACCAGAAAATCACAAAATAGAACAGCCAGACTTCAACTACAGACTATGAGAAACAGTTTCTAAAAAAGAGCAACCCTCACCACTTTCCAGGAAAACCACCCTACAGTTATTAGTGAAACTATTTAGATGTCCTGCCTGTGATAAGAGGCTGCTTCAGGAAGTCCAGTTCCCAAGGAAATCAATATTCCACCCAGCAGCTAGATCTAGTTCCAGGATGGAATATAATCAAAGCTTACATCCAGAATATGGTTATCACAGTTCATTCTCTTGTACTGATTCTAATTGGCAAATGTGCTTGAACAGAATGACTGACATCTCCCATGCCACTCTGTCTTGCTGCTATACCCTTCATGCTACACCTTTAAGATCTTTATGTTACTCAGCCTTGCTGCCATGCCCATACTTTATACCTTGGGGTTCTTTCTGCCACTGTGCCTTCCTGCTGTACCAGAGACCTTTCACCTTGAAGTGATTTTGTCAGTCCGGGGGAGGGCTTGTGTGCACCTCTCATGTTCCTTTGAGGTCTTGATGCCACTCTTTATGCTGCATGGTCCTGTTATCAGTGCCTTGAAGGCTTTCCTGCCACCTTTTCTGCTTTGTTCCCCCTTCATGGTGCCTTAGCAGGCTGATGCCACTTTTGGTGCCACTTTCCTTCTCGTGATGCTATCAAGGGTTCATTTTACAATTGATAGTGCCCTCTGTTGGAGATTTGGGTTGTTCTTCCCCATCTTACTATTTCTTTGCCTCTATCACAGAGCCTTGGAGAACTCCTACCAATGTCAGACTTAATTTGCCCCTTTGCATTGACTTAGGCTATTCATATACTACTTTTAGTGCCACTTTGCCACAGTCTAGGTACCTTGCAGTTACTTCCCTTCAGATGATTTTTTCCCACAGGTTTCATGAGAATTGATAAGAAAACCACAATTCTGGAGCCCAAATTAGGCTGCAATACTTCCTCCATTGATTGTAATGAAAAATGAATGAACTAATGAAATGAATAAATGAACATTTTGTTTTCCTTTTGAAACTAATGATACCAATTTGGATCCCAATGAAATGAATGAATGAACTGAAACAATGCTTTTTCTTTTGCACATCCATAAGATTTTTTGTATAACAAAAACCTACCCAATTTTCTTTCTCTCTTAATGTCAGTGAATTAGAATGAAAACATGCAAACTAAGTCACACAGAATGTGATACTTTTATAGAGACTTTAAAATGATATTTGTCTGAAAATTGAAATGACAATTAGCAATCTGCTTGATTTAGGAAAGTCTCTGTAAAACTATCCCATTCTTTGTGTGTATGTTTTTGTTCTAATTCACTGACATTGAGAGAGAAGAAAACTTTGGCTTGTTTTTTGTTATATATCTGTAGCCACCTATCAGTTAGGGATTGTTGTATAAGTGATCATAGGAAATACTTTTTAACAGAAAGGGTGATAGATGCCTGAAATGCCTGCCTAGAAGATGTGTTGCTGATGACAAGAATGGTAGTGAAATTCAAAAGGGCATGGGATAAACACAGATTATCCATAGTGACTGGAGGAAAGAAATGAAGAACAGAGATAACAGGAGTACTTTTGGTGTAACATTTCTGCAAGGAGTAACCTGCAAAGAGCAGAAGTTACAATCCTAGACATTTTGCTGGGCTAACTGGAGAGACCTTTTTTTTTCTTTATGTGCCATCATTTGCTATGTAACTATCTTTTTTTATTATTATTATTTTTTTTATAAGTTTAACAATTAAACTTCTTGTTTGAAAAATAGAGAAACATCATGGTAAATATCTTAACTAGGTAATAGTACATCACAAATTTAAATATACAAGCCCATTTATATCTCAAATCAAAGTCCATAAAATAGACCACAAGACTGAAACCTGAGGAAAGAAAATTGTAACTTACAATTTACCTTTTAAATGAAAAGAAGCTTACATATTGTTGTTTAAGCACGTTGTTACTCATTAGCTGTTGCGTTCGTGCCTGTTCTCGCCCTCGCTCCACCCTCTCTACCTTAGAGGCGACTCCCTTTGGGTCTGACGGACAGATGCTGCCACAGCTTCTCCTCGCTGCTTCTCCCCGGAATCCCCGGGCTGGCCTGACGCTGCGGATCCGCCATGTTCTGATGACGTAAGGGCGTGCACGCACGCGTGCTCCAGAGTTTGTACCAGCAAGGGCGCGAACCTCGGGGGCGTCCCCCCATAGTGACGTCATCCACTTCCAACTTAAAAGGTCTTTGTTTGCAACTACGAATCGAGTTAGCAAGGAGTAGGAAGGAGGACTTCTCTCTCTGCTGCTCTGCCTCCACAAACTTACCTAGGGGTACCCACTCCTTGGGGGCCCCGCTCTCTCTTCTTGATTTCAGACTGCTAAGATGGGATCCAGTATTCGCTCCTCAAGGGCCTACATCCCTGAATGCTCAGAAGACTCCTCACTGCCTGGAAGCGTTCACAGACATGAACACTGTGAGTTCTATTACAGATAGGAACCGGTACTCGCTCCACGAGGGCCTATGTTCCTAATCTCCGAAGACTCTCTTCTGTCTAAGACGTTATCGCAGGTATGGAGATCATGAGTTATTATTGCAGATTGCAGATAGGAACCGGTACTCGCTCCACGAGGGCCCATGTTCCTAAAACCCTTCACCAACTCTCTTCTAACTCAGAAACTATTGCATACCTATATCTTGTGAATTACTATTACAGATTGCAGACAGGAACCGGTACTCGCTCCACGAGGGCCTATATTCCTAAAACCCTCCAAAGACTCTCTTCTATTCCAGAAGCCATCTCATACACAGTTATTGTGAGTTCTTATTCCAAACTGCATATAGGAACCAGTGCTCGCCTACGGCTCCTGTTCCTGAATATACTGAAGACTCCCTGTTGCATAGAAGCCATTTCAGATATCTACAACTGTGAGTGTATCATCTACTACTGGTTATGTATCTTGCATACCCTGTATTCACTACCTATAGTCTCTCTCTACAGCTTAGCAACCCAGAGATCGCAATTCCAGTATCTGAAGGACTTCAGCCCTGCCATGCATATTGTTAAAAGTGGTAACCTCTGACTAATTAACTAAATGAATACCAGCTTCAAATAGTTTAAAAGATTTATTAATGGAGGAAAGCATTAGTTCCTCCATGGAGAAGCAACACAAAACAAGTGGAAAATGATTCTAAGCTTGCTCAAAGATCTAACATACGTGCTCAGCCTTATAAGGGATTCCATCAGCCCATCCCAGATGTCTGCAAAAGCCAACCCATTTACCTTATAGCCAATCAATATATTTTAGCATGTGTGTGCGTGCTCTTACTGTGGGCCGGAGGCCTCTTGTTATCAGAAGTAGAGAATAAGGCAAAGTTAGTTCCGTCCTCCCAGGAATGATGTCATCTGTGCTGGCTAATTCTCTGGTAAGCTTAGTTATCATAGTGTTTCATAGTGCTAGAGATACATGTGCAGGATATATGCAATTCACTATTCTACATTATCAGCTCACTACTGCCACCTTTGGTGGTTCTACTTCCTGTCTAATAAAGAACTATCTGTGTTTGTCTCCATACCTAGCCGGTGGTCCCTCTCAAGATATCCTCCTGGGGGCGCTGTCATCTGCCATCGGCCCAAGGATTCACCAAATTACATTAAAGTGTTCATTCCTTACACTACTAGAGCGGTATCATATTAGACTGCCACTCTGTGGGGAACCAACCTACAACAGATCACTAACTTCATCTATGGAGTACATCGGACTGCTGGCTATTCTCCTCAGGGGAGCAGATTCCATAATAGACTGTTACTCCTCCTCTTTGGGGGAACAGATCTACATCTCTGCTAACTCCTTGGGAGGAGCTAATCGATAACAGATTGTTAGCTCCTCCCCTCTGGGGAACCAGATCCACAACAGATTGCTAACTCCCTAGCAGGTTCCTCAACATTAGCGGACTAGATATCATACTACTTAGCTTTCACTCTATGGGAGAAGAACTTCCTGGTAATATATTTTTCTCCACTAAAAAAGCTGTAAGTTGATTAGGTTGTTAAAAAACATATGACATTCCTTGATATTTTATGAGGCACTTACAGGGATATTTAATCAAGAACATGGCACCAATTTCTATAACTCTGGGTCTTAACAGCAAAAACTGTTTCCTTCTTTTTTGGGTGGCCTTTGAAAGGTCTGGAAAAACATTCACCTTTAGGCCCAGAAAATTCTCTATTCTATGTCTAAAGAACATTTTTAATGTCCATTCTTTATCTGCTTCAAGCAGAAATGTAACCAATAATGTAGCGGTAATCTGATCTTTCTGAGAAGTTTCCAATAACTCAGTTAAATTTAACTGTAATGGATCAATTATAGAAGTAATATTACTCTCTTTACCATTTGTAACTTTCTTACTCTTACTAGTTGGAATATAATAGATTCTCAAAGTTACTGGTAAAGCCTGATCTGGGATCTTTAGTAGTTCAATCATGTATTTCTTCCACATCTCCTTCGGAGATATGAGCTGACTCTTGGGAAAATTGATAAACCGGAGATTCCTCCCTCTTAAAACATTTTCCACATTTTCTAATTTACTATTCAATATAAGATTTTCCTTCATTAAAGCATTTTGAAAAGCTAAAGTATTCCCCAAATCTAATTTAACTTTAGAAATACACTCTTTATCAACTATAATTTCTTTTTCCATATTCTCAATTCATATTTCCTTTTTTCCCATATATGTATATATGTACATACTGGTGCCATCTGATTATAGATGTCTGCATTTAATGCCTGTATAGCATACCAAATGGATTCAAGTGAAATAGTAGGGATGTGAATCGTGCTTCTGACGATTGAAAATATTGTATGATATTTTCAAAATCGTCAGAAATCGGGGGTTCCCCGAAACCGATAGGAAAACCCCACTAAATTGTTTGTGGGGGTTCTCTTATCGTTTTGGGAGAGGGGGGAAAAACAGCACACAAAAATAACCCCTAAATCCACCCCAACCCTTTAAAACTAATCCCTTAGCTTCCTCCACCCTCCCGACCCCCACAAAATCTTTTTACAAGTACCTGGTGGTCCAGTGGGGATCCCAGGAGCGATCTCCCGCTCCTGGGTCGTTGGCTGCCACTAATCAAAATGGTGCCGATGGCCCTTTGCCCTTACCATGTGACAGGGTATCCGTGCCATTGGCTGGCCCCTGTCACATGGAGGGAGCACTGGATGGCCGGCACCATCTTTAAATTTTGTTCCATATTGAGAAATGGAATTAACATTAGCCAAAACCTTTGAATTAGTGTCTATAAAGATCTTCTTAAGATCTTCTTAAGATTAGAAATAGAAGATTCCAAAGACAATAGCTTGCCATAAAACTTCCAATGTTATTTCAAATCTGCACCACCTCTGCTCCTTATTCCACCCTCAAGCTGATCCAATGGGGTATAAGTTCTACTGACAGTTGGAGAGATAGCCCCTTCCAAAGCTTTTTTTTTCAGGGCTCAGTCCTCCTGCAACACCAAGAATAGATTCAGGCTCCACGATGTTCAAATTCCAATCAGGGATAGCAACTGCTTGCCCCAGTCTTAGATCAGCTTGGCACAGCTCCTCCATAGGCACTGGCAGTTGTTCAAAAAGCTCATGTTTAGGAGGAGAAGGTGTGGTAGGCGCCCTGGGGTCAATGATGTTATCTCAATCAGTAGGGATGACATTTGCCCAGTGTCAGCCCTGCAGCATTCACTTCTGGAGCCATTTTTGGGGTGGGAGAAAAGAACCCCTCAATCCGCGGCTATTGATTTTCCAGCAACGGGGGTTTATGCTGGCAACCTGCAGCTTAGACTTATGCTTTGTATGTGGCATGAGAAGTTCAGAAAGGTAATGAGGAAAATTGTAGTAGAGGAGCTCTTCTCAGCGTTACTCATCAGTGGCCATCTTGACTCCTCCCTCCCCCCAACATTCTACCCTGACCAATTTCTGTCACCTATCCCATTCTTCTTTTCCTCTCTCTCCCTACCAGTCTCTCTCTCGCTCTCTCTCTCGACCAGCCCAACCTCCACCAGTCTTCCTCTCTCCTTCTCTCTATCCACTAGTCCATACCTACCAGTATTTCTCCATTATTCTTTCTTTCTTTCACTTTCCCTACCAGTGTGACTCTCTCTGTCTATTAGTCTTTCCTTCTCTCCTCATCAATCTTCTCTCCCTCTCCCAGCAGTCTTTATATCTGCATCAGCCTTTCCCTCTCTCTTTTTTCTCTCCACAAACCATCCCATCTCATTTTCTCTCCCCACCAGTCTCTCTCTTTCATTCACATTCCCTACCAGTCTCTCTCTTTCCCAAAAGGCTCTTTCTGTCTCCCCCACCCCACCCCCACCTGTCCATCCTCACCAGTTTCTACCTCTCTTTCCACCAGTGTTATTCTCTTTCTCTCTCTGGCCCTTTATTCACACCAGTCTCCAACTAGACCCTCTCTCTTCCCCAACAATCATTTTCTTTCCACAACAGTCTACCCCATCAGTCTCTCTTACACAACCTGCCTTTCTCTTTCTCTACCCTACCAATCTTTCTCTCTCTTTCTACTAGCCCAACCTCTACCAGTCTCCCTCTCTCATTCTCCCTCTCTCATTCTCCCTATCTACTAATCTACCCCCACCAGTTTCTCTTTCTCACTCCACCAGTCTCTTTCTCTCTTTCTCTTTCTCCACCAGTCTCTTTCTTTCCCCACCAGTCTCTCCCTCTCCCCACCAATCTTTCTGTCTTTCCCTATCATTTTTTCACTCCCCTCCCCTTTATTTCTCTTGCCATACCAGTGTCTCTTTCTTCTCATCTGTCCATCTCCACCAATCTCTAAATCTCTATATCCTCACTACTCCATCCCTACCAATCTCTCTCTCTCTCTCTCTCCCCAATAGTCCTTCTTTCTCTCTTTCCCACCAGTCTTTTCCTCTCTCGCCCTACCAGTCTTTCTCCTCCTCTCTCACTATCCCCATTTGTCCATCACCACCACTCTCTCTCCATACCACTCCATCCCACAAGCATCTGGCTGAACACTTACACTGATAGCTTATGCTTCCAGCATGTCTATTGAGACCATGTTGGAAGTACCTGAGATCAAATCTTATGGCGATCCTGGACCTGGAAATGGGGCAAAAATTAAGATACTAGTTCAGTGAAAGGACTTGGGGAGAAGAAGGGCGTAGCATAGGGAAGTAACAAAGTGGCTGAAAGGATAGTGGAAATGAGGAGCACAATTTTTGTTATTCTCTGGGAAAGGAGGAGGAATGCAAGGGAGCATCGGCATCATTATTAGGAGGTTTTTTCATTTTGGAGAGGTTGGTAGGGCTCTGGCATAAGAGGTTTAAATGAGTAACAATGGTGGGTGGATGAAATCGGGCTAGGAGACCCTCGGTTTAGGGTTGGTTTTTTTTTTACCTAAAGCATCACCACTTAATCACATATCTTTTGAAGATATATGGTTAAGTGGTAGGTTATCTAACCACACAAGACTGGGTAATTTTAGACCTAACCGATATATTCAAAATTTTGCACTATATGTAGCTTCAAAACTTTAGGTGAATATATTCAGTGGGACATTTATCCAACTGAATACCTGGGGCAAGTTATCCAGCTAACTTTAACTGAATAACTTGTTTCATCTGAATATCAGAGTTAGCAGGTCAGGCTGTTGTGACTGTGGACTTTTGGACCGGGATGAGGGTTGGTACTACCACTGAGGGATGGCCCCCAATGGATCTCATAACTGGCAGGTGGTACAGGTGAGGACAACCCGGCTGAAGCTTCACCTATACCAGCCCTTGTTCCCCACAGGTTGAGCCCTTGGGTACCAGGGCTGGCAGGACTTAGGTGCGGGTTGCCTCAATGAGGACAGTAGTGAGAGCAGGCTAAGACAAAGTTGGAGGTCTGGGTCAGGGCTGGCAGCAAAGGTGCAGAACAAGAGTCCAATCCAAAGATCCAGGACAGGCAGCAAACAGACAGAGGCGAGGAACCAAGCCAAGGGTCAAGACAGGCAGCAGATAGGCAGAGATGAGGAAGCAACCGAGGTCAAACCAGGAGATCAAGCTGAGGAAGGAACACAGGAATTGGAGGACGAGGAAAGACCGGAATCAGGAACAGAGGCACAATCAGGAAAACAGGAACTGGAATGCCGGGACTGGAGTCAGGAATCAAGGACTGCAGCTGGAGCAGGAACGGAACCAGGATCAGGATCAGGATCAGGAACTGAAGACAGGAACTAGAAGACATTTGGAACAGCAACTAGTACTCCGAGGAGATGACCTGTTGCAAAGGCAAAGAACTGGAGTGAGGCAGGGTTTAAATACCCCTCAAAACTGATGTCATCCATCGGGGCCGGGCTGAGGTTTCCCGCTGCAGCCCCTTTAAGAGGCAGAGTCTCTCTCATGTGCTCACCAAGGGAAATCCCTGCTGAAAGGAGGATGGCGGCGTTCAGCGCCATGTGGGAGTCCACGGTTGGCCGGCCCCAGAGTGGGGCACGCCGCACTGGGCAGTGGTGGTATTGGCCAGCATCAGAGGAGGTAGGTGGGACCGGCTGTGGCCTGGCGCAGCAGGGAGCCACAACAGTACCCCCTGCCTTATGCCTCCGCACAGAAGGACCTGGATTGCTGGGGTGAGTGCAATGAAAGTGCTGGAGCAGAGACTTATCCAGGATATTCGATGACAGCTCCCAAGAGTTCTCCTTAGGACCAAATCCTTCCCAGGAGATCACTCTCAATGTCTGTGATTCCTACAAACATCTAGGATCTCCTTGACTTGGTAGACAGGGTCTTCTTTAGAGACCATCTCTGGAGTCTTGGGTAGAGTAGCATGAAACAAAGAGAGCACAAAAGGTTTTAATAAGGATACGTGAAAGGAGTTATGTATCCGTAGGCTGGTGGGAAGACGCAAGCGGTAAGTCACCGGACTCAGGCGTTCGTTGACAGAAAACGGTTCAATGTATCTTGGGGCTAGCCTTATTGACAGAACCCGAAGACGAATGTGGCAGGTGCTGAGCCACACCCGGTCCCCTGGGCTAAACAGTGGAGCTGGATGACGGTGTCTATCCGACATGCGCTTGGCTGTGTTGGTGGCCTTTAGAAGGTTAGCACTGGTGGTGTCCCATAATTCGTGCAGTTGTGGGCTGTGAGCTGGCCGCCAGAGAAGGCATGGTTAGAGGTAAGAGCAAGGGGGGTATAGGTTGCTTGCCAAAGACCATCTGGAAAGGAGAAGTCCCAGTAGCGGAGTGCACATGTGTATTGTGTGTTTGTTGGTCTCAGATGGCTTCAAACTTTGTTCCTCACCTTTCTCTCTGCTCTCCCTGCTAGCCTTGGGAAGATGGCTACAGCCGCATCTGTATGCCACTCTCTCCGGCGTCCCCGGAACAGCAATGGCAAAGCTTCACGCTGTGTTTCTCCTAAGGGCCTCCTAGGGTGAATGCGCGCATGCCACCCACGTCTTTATCCACGTCATGGTGGGAACCTCGAGGGTGTCCCCCTCGAGTGACGTCACACCATCCTGGTATTTAGCATGCCCTTGTTTGCTAGCTCATTGAGTTAACAAGGAGCATGAATGGACGGAAAGCCTCTGGTCTGAGCTACTCTGCCGCTTCCTTGCTGCCGCAGGAAGCTCTCTCTGCCCTTCGGGGTATTTCTCTAACCTGTGTACCTGCTCCTTGGGGGCCCTTTGCTTTCTTTCAGGTGCCTATCTGGGATTAGGTACTCGTTCCTTGAGGGCCTGCTCTCCCTGGTTCGGTGCCTGTATTCAACTACTTCTGCCTGCTGGGATCTCCACCTATACAGCTACCAACATACGGGCCGATTCAGTAAAGTCCGCGGGAGAGCGATTCTGTATTTAAATGAGGCCCGGCTGTGCGTGCGATTCTGTATTTAAATGAGGCCCGGCGGTAGAAACAGGCAAAAGGAGGCACTAGGGATACTAGCGCGTCCCTAGCGCCTCCTTTTGGCCCTGAGCGGCAGCTGTCAGAGGGTTTGACAGCTGATGCTCAATTTTGCCGGCGTCGGTTCTGGAGCCCGCTGACAGCCAAGGGCTCGGAAACCAGACGCTGGCAAAATTGAGCATCCAGTTTTCGACCCGACAGCCGTGGGCCGACTTCAAATTTTTTTATTTTTTTTTTACTTTTTTTACCCTTCGGGACCTCCGACTTAATATCACCATGATATTAAGTCGGAGGGTGTGCACTTTCCCGGTGCCTGAAGAAATTTGTGCCTACCTTTGGGTAGGCGCTAATTTCTGAAAGCAAAATGTGCGGCTTGGCTGCACATTTTGTTTTCTGAATCGTGCGGGAATACCTAATAGGGCCATCAACATGCATTTGCATGTTGAGGGCGCTATTAGGTTCGGCGTGTTGGACGCGCGTTTTCGGCCCCTTACTGAATAAGGGGTAAGGGAAAACGCACGTCCAATGGCGGGTTAGCAGTGCGCTCCGTCGGGTGCACTGCCTACTCATGAACTCTGCCTACTCACTACTCACGTCATGAACTCTGCCTTCTCACTTTCTACAGTTTCTCAACAGCTCAGCCATCCTGTTGTTCCAGTACCTGAGGGACTGCAGTCCTGCCGGGCATATCAGCTCACTACTGCCACCTCTAGTGGTTTCTAATAACCTGTTTAATAAAAGAACTAATATGTGTCTGTCTCCATAGTGCAGCCTATCTGGTGATCCCTCTTGGGCTATCCTCCTGAGAGCGTGGTCATCTGTCATCGGCCCAGGGATCCACCCACATCAGATTCATTACAGATTGCTATACCTTAGCAAGACGATATCTGAGACACTACAGATTACTCCTCCTATCTGATTGCTCCTCCCATCAAGCATCTTCCCCATTACGGATTGCTACTCGAGCAGCAGATATACAACAAATTGCTAACTCCCTAGCAAATTGCTATCAGATCACTAACAGAGTGCTAACTCCACAGTCTATCTCATAACAGCTGTTTTGGACTCTATTGTTACCACTGTGGGTTTTGCGAAGCATTAGCGTCTTTTGGGGGTTTATCTCCCAAACCCTTTTTGTTTTAGACTGAATCCTTGATCCAATTGTGTTTTGGTTAAGGTTCCATAGAAGTAGATCTCCTACTTGGTGCCAACATTTTAGTTTTCTCAGTCAGTAAAGATTGTGCTGGCAAGTGAGTCGGGGCATATGAACCCGACAAGTCATTTCTTAATTTTTTCATATTTTCAGCCCTTTGCCTTTGAGCCCATGAAACATCCTGCCACAGTTGCGACAGGAGGCGGTCCAGAGAAGGGTGACCAAAAAGGTGGAAGGTCTTCATCAAATGACTTATGAGGAGAGATTGAAGAATCTAAATATGTACACCCTGGAGGAAAGGAGGAGCAGAGGTGATATGATACAGACTTTCAGATACTTGAAAGGTTTTAATGATCCAAAGACAACGACAAACGTTTTCCGTAGGAAAAAAATCAGCAGAACCAGGGGTCACGATTTGAAGCTCCAGGGAGGAAGACTCAGAACCAATGTCAGGAAGTATTTCTTCACGGAGAGGGTGGTAGATGCCTGCAATGCCCTTCCGGAGGAAGTGGTGAAGACCAGAACTGTGAAGGACTTCAAAGGGGCGTGGGATAAACACTGTGGATCCATAAAGTCAAGAGGCCGTCAATGAAGAGTGGGTGGCTCGCCAGAATGACGGGTACTGCCTGGAGATAATACCCTTATTCAATAAACATACACATGGTTACTGTGACTTCAACATCGCTCTAAGCTTCAACAGCAAGAGGAAATGTGGAAAAAAGGATTTGCACTCACAAAGCGGGGAGTAGCTGGCTTGTTACGGTGGTTACTAAAAACCAAATAAGCCTGATACTTCACTTTCAATGCATATCCAGCATAGCTCTCTGCTTCAACAGCAGGGGAGAAGAAAAACTAATACTTCACGCATATCCAGCATAGCTCTTTGCTTCAATGGCAGGGGAGAAGAAAAACTGATACTTCACGCATATCCAGCATAGCTCTCTGCTTCAACGGCAGGGGAGAAGAAAAACAACCAATAAGGGCTGAATAACATAGTTTGGGTAAAACAAATAAGCATGGGTGTAGCTTGCTTATTGCAGCAGTTACTACCCCTAACTAATCAAGCTTGATATTTCACTTGGATGCAGCTCCATCACTGCTCTCTACATTAATGGTGGGGGTGGAAGGGAAATAGAACCAAAGAGCTAAGAGAAACAGATAAGTATGAGAAAAAAAGTGTGAAGCTTGCTGGGCAGACTGGATGGGCCGTTTGGTCTTCTTCTGCCGTCATTTCTATGTTTCTATGATTGTGGTCTGGGCCGAGGCAAATGTAGCAATAATTATATCCATCTGTGATGGACATAATTTTGCCACAGTGGCAGAAATTAAATCCTTGTGCCTTCAGAGCTTAAAAGTGCTTTTAAGAGTGTGTGAAAAAGCCTAAAATAGAGGATTAGAGAGAATAAAAGGTGCAAGAGAAAAAAGACCATGACTGTGAGCTAAGTGAGAGAAACAAAAACTGATGAGAGGGGAAGGATTGCGCGAGAATGGCTGCTCAGGCACACAGAGCACAGCTCTATATACTTTGAGAAAGTTCCATGTCAGGCCACCTGGAGGACATCCCAGAGACCATGGCTAATTCAGCCTACTTATCTATGGGAAAATTTGCATGTACAAAGATATGTCTGCCCTCAAAAAGGTATAACTTTGTACATCTGTGCTGTGTGGGCGTTGTGGGAACGTTTGAGGCGATCCCATTTCTGGGATTTCATGTACCCTTTGGCCATGACGCAACTGCAGAGGAGCTCCGGGAAGCGCCGAGGCAGGTGAGGAGTGTCCAAGCACAGGCTGAAGATGCAGGACCCTGGCCTCTTCCAAACATGATCGCATCAAAGAGACCCAGCAATGCAATTTTTGGATAGCCCTCCAGCCACTCGATAGCCCTTTCAGACCTGCCGTACGGAACAGCAAATGCAACATGACGGACACAGGCTGAAGGGCGAAGACATAAAACGAAGGCGAAGACTCAGGATACGTAAGGGCTTCACACGAAGAGTCAGGATATTTGAAGGTTGAGACGAAGACTTGAAGGTTGAGATGAGACTCAGGATAGTTAAAGAATTGACACAATGACTTAGGTTGATTGAAGAACTGAGACGGACTCAGGTTGCTAGACGAACTGAGACGGACTCAGGTTGATTGAAGAGAAGGACTCCGACAGAGTCATAAATCCACAATTCTGAGTTGGTACTGCCACATCACGCGCCCTACACAGCCAGAGCTGGTTGCGGACCACGCTGGTAGGCGCGCCCTACACAGCCAATCAGGGCTGGTTGCAGGCCACGTTGGTGGTTCCCCACTCAGGTTGCTTAGAGATTCCACCACAAAGACTCCAACAAGGCCTGCACCGAGGTGTGCCCTCCACAGCCAGTTAAGGCAAGGCACGGACCACGCTGATACGGAACAGGATAATACAGAGTTCATTCATATGAGTGGAGACAAGCACAAGGGGCTCTGAAGACCCAGACAGGATTCAGGATTAGAAGAAGGGACACAGAATCCAAGGACTTGGAGTAAAAGGCCCGGCGCGAAACTCAAGTGAACTCGGAGTATGGAACCGGAGGCTAAAAGCTCGGAGATGGAACTCAGAACGAGGAACGTAAAAGCAAGGATCCTCTGGAGGTTTACGCTGCCGTAGTGAAGGACATCTGGATACTTGAAAATCAGGACGTGAAGACATCAGGATAATAGAACATTAGGACTTCAGGAACTCTGAAGGACAAAACATCAGGAACATCAGGATCTGGATAGGTGAAGAAACAGAATCCGACGAGAGACCTTGACAAAGAACAAAGACAAGACAAAGACATGGAATTCCAACATGGAACAGAGTGCCAACAAGAAGCAAGATGACGAGAAGTCCTAAGGAGGACTGGCTCCTTGCGAAGGCAACGAAGCAATTAAGACAGGACTCTTTGTAGGGCTGAAGAGGCAACTCCCACAATGACATCAGAGGACCACCACTTCCACGCTGGCCCTTTAAATAGGAAGAGGAGGCGCGGCCCCACACCTAAGGAAGCAGGAAGTGGGCAAGACCCTGGACAGTGGCATCCCTGCCGTTGAAGACAGAGCAGGAGCAGGACTAGGCCTTGAAGCAGGCCCGATGCTGTAGCAGCGGCATCCAAGCCATGAAGAAGAGATTAGAGGCAGCTCCCTGCCTCAGGAAACACCGGCGGCGGTGGCCTCTGGAACACGATGAAGAAGATGTTGTCAGCGGCACCTGCCGTGAAGAGAAGCACCTCAGAACAGCTTCTGAGCTGTGTGGAGAGTAGGTCGGCAGCATCCCGACTGCACAGAAGAAGAAGCGGCGGCAGCTCCATGCCGCATGATGGGCAAGCGACGGCAGTGGGCCCGCTGCGGACCATGGCGGCTCCCAGCCACAAAGCGGGGAGGCGCAGGAACGTCGGTGGCCTTCTGGCAGCAAGGAACAGGCAGCGGCTCCAGCCGCGCAGGAAGAACGTCGGCGGCCTCTGGCCGCAATGGTTGCACCAGGGCGGCTCCAGCCATACAGACGGGATGTTGGCAGCCTCCAGGCTGCTGAAGAAGGAGGAAAAAAGAAAAGGTGAAAGGCCGCATAGCAGAATCACAACAGTGGGTTTCTACACACATCCAGAAATTTTCAAAGTGGGATTATGCACACAAATCTGCTTTGAAAGTTCTGGTTATAGTCTGCGGATAAATGTACCTGCTAAAGTTAGCTCATGTGGGCTGTTAGAAAAACACACTCACAAAGTTCATGCAAAGAAGGGCCCACTTCTACAGATAAGATCAACTTGCAGGAGCCTGGCCTCTCAAAAATGACCCATAGCTTTCAGGAATTCAGCCAACCCTAAGAGTCTAGGGACCAGAGGCAGATATTCTACCAATTAACAGGGGTAAATTAAGTTCAGAAAGGCAAAAGAGCCCACACAAGGCCGGATTTCATCCTAGAGAAATGTAAGTTTTGGCTATGAGGTTGCCTCATATTTTCCATGGCTGTATGGGAAACACTTTTGACCACAGACAATGCTTGTCAGCAGCAGATGTGGCATCAAGCATTAGTGTATTGCCCTGGGAGGCAGAGGAATTGAGATTCCAGTAGAGCGATGCGAATTGATGCACACCAGAGGGAGATCACCTGCCACAAAACAATTAATGCTTTTGGAGGAAACTATCACTCTGAGCAATTTCATTTTTTTTAAAAAGTCTTTAAAATATTCTTTTAAAAAATAACAGCCAGATTGTATATTCAGAATTAATCAATCACATAAAGCAAACACAAAATAATTCCTTATCAAAATATATTTCTGACAGAATGTCCAATTCTGCCCCATACCAGAAGTGGTTGCCTATCAGAGGTACAGCAAAAGTGGCATCAGAGGGTCAGCTTGTCAGTAAAGTCAGAGGTCTCCACACAGTCCCTGCTCTTTGTGCGAGGTCAGAGTACTGTAGGTGTATTAATGTAGTGTAGCACTCCCCACTGGGAGGGATTGTAAGTGCGCATAAATCTCCTACTCTCATGCAATGCAAACAGAGGGTCCAGTAGGCTTAGGGAGTAGAGAATCAGCCTTAGCACAGGGCTGAGGGAGCAGGTATCTCTCCTTGTGGAGGAGACTTGGGAGGTCTGTTTCTCTGCACAGAGAAGGGCATGAAGAACTGATATCCTTCGGTATCTGAAAGGGGAGAGAAGTTCCAAAGACCAGGGTGGGGCACTGGAGCTCCAGAGTGCTTGGAAGATGTGTTCCTGAGAAAGTTTTAGAGTCTGAAAAAGATTCCACAGCAACTGCTTGATGAGGGTACCAAGGAGTCCTGAGGGAGAAGAATTTGCATGGGGAAAGTCCACAGAGTGCTGCCTGATCAAGAAAATCTGCCAGAAGCTCACCTAAGAAAAGGTGAGGATATGTGCAGTGTTGATGCTGAAGAGGTTGTTTTTGATGTATTATTGTTGATGAGTCTCTTCTGGACAACATCCCTACAGTTCACCAACAATTTCTTGAGTGGGAAGTTTTGTCTTGAGAGCTCTCATCAAATTGGATGTAGGTATATAGGCCAGAATTTTAAAATGTGCAGAGATGCAATGCAGTTGAATCTGTCACATTTAAACCCTGTTTGCAAAGGGTTCAGATATGGTTTTGTGACTGCAAGTGATTTGGGTTGTTTCTCCAGTTTGTGGTTCATACAATGTCCAGAATGCTTTTTACAGCTGCTTGATATACTGCTTTGACATGAAATGCAGAAGAATTCATCATTTGATGCTATGTTAGCAGGATGAACGCACCAGATAGACAGACAATATTATGGATATTGCAAGAGAATGCAAGATATTTTTTTTTAAAAAGCAGTTTTGCATACAGTAAGAACATACTGTAATGGAGCACTATTGCTTCTGCTTGTGAAAAAATGGGACCACAGATTTTCTAGCGTTACAAAGCATTCAATGATTATCATAAGACCAGCAAAGATGCAGCTGTGTGTTTATTGGAGTCAGTTATACCAGCCTCAAACAGGAGTAAATATATTCAAATCTGAGGGCTGTCAGAGGTGAGCAAAAGACATATATATATATCTGGGTGAATACGTGTTTGTGGGCATGTCTGTGGGCAGAGTAGAAGAAGCTCCTTCTCCTTCACCTAGTACTTCTTTCTTCAGGTCATGACAATTTTTTTTTGTTTTGTTTTGCTATTATCTGAATATCTACTTCTATGGCACTTCTATTCAAAGGTTCTTACTACTATTTGACCTCCAGAAATAAAAAAGAATTTGAGGGAAGTGAACCCTAGAAGATTACCTAGACATTTGGGCCTAATTTATCAAGGATTTTCCCCATAAACCACAAAATGGAAGAACATCTTTAGTGAATTAGGTCCAAAGGTATAAACAGGAGTTTAAGCGTATTTTAATTTTTCTTTAGACAAAGATGGAAGATTGACCCACTGTAAGAAATCTGAAACAATGAACCATGTTAATGACAGGATAGCATCAGATACACAGGAATAATTATCATGGGAGAATAAAAGATTATCGAGGAGAGAAAACGAGGCTTAACTGACAAAAGGAGAGCTCAAGAATACTTTAAGTATCATCTCTACCCAATTAGTTTATGTTGGGGTTTTTTTAACTAAACATCTTGTTTGAGCAGCTTACCCATGTATTAATAAGCATACTGATGCATGAAAAACTGTTTTAAGTTGTTAAACTGCTAATTTTAGGTGTTGCTAATTTTGATCTATTGAAAGAATTTTGAGGCTGCAGGGATCCACCCACAACTGATGTATGATACAATCTTACCAAGAAGAAAAAGTATAGCTGAAACTGCAGAAGGCAGCACAGAAGCAATTTCATTTACATATTTTCCACAAAAGAAATGAAGAGCAAAGCAACAAACATATGACTTAGACCTTGATGGTGCAGTTTGGGGCGGGCACATTATTGCACCCTACAGCTGGGAAGGTTTTACCTGGACGCTTGTTCATTGCATGACAGTATGCAAGATATAGTTCAGTTCCAAGGAAACTGAACTACAATTGCACATTTCTTCAGGAAAGACACCATTATTCTTACTTGATTTAAAGAGTCAATAAATAAGAGTAAAATGTGTCCATCAGTACTGTAGCCCTCTATCAACCTCTATGGACCTCTGTCAGTTTCTATTCAAGAAGTTTGAATAAGACTCATAAGAGTCAATGTACTAAACTGCATTAACATCAGCCACTAAAACATGTTAGCACAGTGTTTATTGGCATATTAAAGTTCAGTGTTAATGAGATGAAAATGAGGCACACATTACGGCACCTGATAAAATATGTATTTGTAAGTGTGCACATTAATGCAGACAGGGGTTGACATTCAAAGGGTTTGTCCAGCCATAAAGAACCCAAGATCTGAATATTTCCCCTGCTGTCTGGTAAAATTTTCTCCAGGTAACTCATTATCCACACCAAATCCAGCAGGATAAAAAGAGGTAGTGATGGAGGCATTCTGCAGATGTGGTTAAACTTTAGTGAGCTAGTGCTGACATTCAGAGCTAAGTGGATAAACTAATCCAGCTAACTCTGCTAAAAAAAAACAAAAAAAAGACACTGTTCTAAAGTTAGCCAGGTAACAAAAATAAAAAATGCAGCAGCTGAGCAGAGCCCAATGTCCCACCTCCTGTCCCCAAGATTAAGCAAATTATGGGCCAGCATCTGATTTCCCCCCCCCCCCCTCATCCCATACTTAAAAAAAAATCCTGAGCTTAATTCCCACCACTTCAAAACCCCCAGAAGTACCCAGGAAGCCCAGCGTGAGGAGGAGAGGCCCCTTATTTTCTCCCGCTGGCCTTAATCCTAAGTGCAGGTGCAGCCGACAGGTACTACTCCCAGGTAAAGTAGCCAATCCCTATTCAGAACTCATTGAAAGGGAAGCAGCCAATCATTTGAGTTATCTGGGTAACCTTATCCAGATAATGTGTCTGCTCACTGGTTTACTGAATATTGGCCTCACAATAAACTCAAAAATGGTAACCACACCTCTCTGAGTTGTAGTTAAGTTTTTTGTGTTAATGCGTCAGTGTTACATTTTTTGTTTTAGCATGTGTGATTTTTGTTAATGTGCTTATAGGTAAAGAGCTTTTTGCATATGTTTGCATTTCATTATCCCATTAGCGTAGATTTTATAATAACATAACACAAGCAAGTTTACATGTATTAGCAGTGCTGTTAATGGACAGTAATTCTTTCCTAATCAGTAATACTGCTGCGTACACTACCCACCCACCTCACCTCCAAAGTGGAAGAGTGTATAATGGTAGGTACAGAAATAAAATTCCATCGGACAGAGACAGGTATCCCCAAGTCAGACTGAATGTTTTCTCAGCATAAGACAGTATTCCATGTTCATAGTTAAATAATTTTGTAGAAGTGAGGCACAATTGAAAATCATGCTTTTAAAACTAGAATATGAACTACAAATGAAAGGCTATTAATAATCATATACAGCACATTAAGATAATAATCATTTACAGTATGGTACACCTAACAAACTTTGAGCCAGTTGTACTAAATAGCTTTTTTCCCATTTTGGGCTTATGAAGAAAAATGCTTAGTATATCTGGCCCTTGTTTTCTACAAAGCAAAGCATCAGGGGGAATTCAATCAGATTGCTCAACTGGCTAAGACTTTTCCTGCTCGCTCTCTCCCTCCCTCCACCACAGACAGACACACACACACACACGCACACACACACACACCCATCGCTCCTAAATTACAAACACTGTAAGAAAAGCAAATGAACTGTGCTACCACAGACCACTGGGAAACTTTTCCCCATGGCACTTTTTAAAGTAAAAGAAATAAATGCATATTATCTAGCATCTACAGATGTAAAACAGACTGATTCTCCATAAGTGCTTTTGGTAGCGTTTCTCCCTCATGCCAACAATAGATACTGTTACACTCATATACCAGCAGCACATATTAACTTATATTTTAGATTTCATGCAGCTCTCTGAATAGCAATCATTTGGCATTTGCTAGTACAGTTAAATGACTTCAAGGCCAATACTGACAAATTTTTTTAGGTAATTCATTTGACAATTAAAATAAACAAAATCAGTAGTTTCACTTCCCATTTAAGCTCTGACTTCTGGTTTGTTTTAGGAAAGTAATTAAGCGCTTAAAGATTTGGAAACCCCCTCCTGCTGAACCACTGCCACCCACTGGTATGAATCTAAGCAAGCTGGAGCACTGGGGATACTGGGCCTCCTCAGCACACCGTGCAGGCCCCCACACATTTGCAGAAATCAAAAACCGCTGAAGAGCGGACTTGTAAAGATTTTAAAATACAAAGCATGGCCATAATTTATTTATTTATTTGATTTACATTCTACCTTTCAGTACTTCAAAGTGGATTACATTCAGGTACTGTAGAAATTTCCCTGAACCCCAATCATCTTAAAATCTAAGGGCCCCATTTACTAAGCATTTTTCCCAATAGGCATGAAATGGGAGAAGAGTTTCAGTAAATCAGGTCCTAAATTTGTACCTAAAAGGTGTGAACATTTTATTCTTAAAAACTATAAACAGATAAGAAATAATGTATATTAGAACAGAAAAGAAAGAAGAAACTGAACTAGGAGCAAAAGAGGCAGTACTAAAGCTTATATTACGAGAATCATCACTGAGAAGTTCTTAGCTCCGGTCTCCATTTTTCAGGATAGCCAACTATTGGCCATGTTCAGGGGTAGGCAAGCTGTTTTGTGCAGCCATATTACAAGATCTTGAGTGCAAAGAATTCCTCAACACAGTGTTACACCTGTGGACCCTTGGGCCAAGGCAAGATTGCTGCAACTTGCAGGGAAGAGCCCTGCAGGTTCCAATCTTTGGCAAGCTGACCCAGGCAAAACAGAGACCCAGCAGGACCTTCACCTATACCAGCCCTCATTCCCCTCGGGTTGAGCCTTTGGGTGCCGAGGCCTGCAGGTCTTAGGTGGGTCTCTGCTGATGGAAGAAGTGGTGGTCCATGAATGGCTTGGGTCATAGGGAGGCAGAGGTCAGGTGAGTACAAGGTCTGGGCAATGGTCAAAGGCAGACAGCACTCAGGCATATTCGAGATCAGGCAGTGGTAAGAGGCAGGCAACAGTCAAGTGTATCCGAGATCAGGCTGAGGTCACACCAGGTATCTATCCTAGAGGAGAGGAAGGACGGATGAGCAGGGCAGGGCAGGCCGTCAAGGAGAAGAACAGCTGAGCAAAGAAGAATGAGATAAAGACTGAAGAAAAGCCTGGGACTGAAGACAAGGCTGGAACAGAAGATAAAACGCTGGAGCAACACACGTTACTGTAGAGTAGGAGGACCTATTGCTGAGGCATCGACCTTTTATAGGTCTCAGCATCTGACATCATCCAGTGACATCATCGGGCTTTTCCCACTTTGGGCCCTATAAATCAGGCAGCGTTGGGTGCATGCGTACCTAAAGGGAAGCGTCAGTGTTTGCAGCTTGGTGGTTGCTGCATGGAGGTCGGATGGCATTCTATGGCGAGAAGAACAGGAGGACCTCGGCTACATTGGAGACCAGTAGCACGACCAGGAGAGTAAGTGTGGTGGTCTGCAGAAGCAGCCAGCGGACCACCAAATGCAACACACATCAATCAAATCCCCACCACTTGCTGCAGACATTTCAGTATCCAGCAAACTTTATTGCCATAATTTTTAGCATCCAAGAACCCCCTACAACCATTTATCCCAGCCTTGACCAAAAACAGAAAAATCTTCAACCCCCAGCTAGCAGACTACCTCATCTCAGTCACAAATGTAGGTCATAAACTAGTATAAATAGTAAGGTGCAGACAAAAAAAAAAGCTCTACTGGAAACCACTAAAAGCCAGACTCATATGCAGTGCAATAAATCAAAAACAGAAATATCACCATTCCTTATAAAACAAAGTCAAGAAATATAAATCAATCATAACAGTGAGAAATCCATACTAATAAAAAGCATATTTCAAAACAGATGACAAATAGAATACCACCTAATAATTAAGAAGGGTAAGGATAAAAAAAACTTTTTACTTTACACAAAATAAATCAAATATTTCAAAACAGCAACATATCAAACTAAAAGGATAATAAAAAATTCCCATGGTTTTGGGGAGGAGCCAGCACTATTTTTTGCTCTGATTTCCTCAAGAACTATTGCCTTGTTTTATTTCGATATGCCGTCCAAACAGAAGGGAAAGGTGCGGCCTCATCCCTTGGACCAGCTTCCCTCTTCGGGGCAACTAAAAATCTTGCAATGCCTGGCATCAGTGTTGCAGACTAGGCTTTGGATCAAGCTGAGAAGGAGAACAGAGGAGAAGTCACCCCAGCTTTGGAGGAAGCGTCATTGAGCCCTTTAGATGACTGACTGCCACCACCCATTCGGCAGACAGCATCTGGGCCTTTGCTGTAGGGCTCCGAAGCGGTAGCTCGTTTAGTCGAAGATGAGGGAGCTACGGCGTTAGCCTGTTCTGACTGGAAGATATTCTCCGATTCTGGAGCAGGTTCTATTTTGTTAGAACCTCAGAAGGTGTCCCCTTTGTTGGCTCAAGAAGAGGGAATGACTTCCATGACTCAACATTCCAGTGAATTTTTATTTCCTCCAGAAAGGTCCGCAGTTGTTACACGGGACTCCCTTTGGGATCTCATGATTGATTTAGGAAATGCCTTGTCAGTCTGCACTTTGAAGGTAAATGTTGTATCTCAACTGGTAGATAGATACCTTGTTTAAAAATAATGTTTCTCAACAGCAGGACATTTTTGGTAAAATCAAGGAGATGGAAGAAGAAATTCAAAGTATTAAAGGAGTCCAAGCCTCTAGCTTCTTGAATAGAAGAATTGAATACATTGAGAATAGACTGAGACACTTGAATTTATGTTTTTTTAAGTTTCAAAGGGTGGTGGGAGAAATTCCATGTGTTACGATATTTTCTTGAAGTTTTGGAGTTTTCTTCAGATTCCATCTCACCCCTCGATAAAATTTATTTTTTGCCATCTCTTCTAGCTATTCAATATCAATCTCCTGCTACAGATTTGGTTAATCTTACTGATTTTCTGGAATCTTCCAATTATGAACTTTCAGAAAGAGCAACATTATTGGCATCTTTTTTTTTTCAGAACACAATCTACGTTTAATTATGAAGAATCATTTTAAAAACTCTACTACCTTGTTTATGGGACAAAATGTTAGAATATTCCCAGATTTGGCAAAATCTACCCAAGAAAGAAGGAAGGGTTTTCTGGCATTACACCAAGAAACCTGTGCTTTTGGGTGCTACCTTTTATTTTAGATATCCCTGCAAGTATATAATTAAATATAATAAAGATAGTTTTGTTTTCTTTTCACCAAAACAGCTGAAGGCATTTTTGGACTCTAAGAACCTGTTAGTCTCTATTGATTTGCCCATGTCATCTTCATAAAATAATGACAACTCTTTATTTAAGCTAAGTCATTTCTTTAATTAAATTACCTTGTATTTCTCCTGTATTTTTCTGGATCTCACACACACACACACACACACACACACACACCCGCTCTGCTTGTGGTCTATTGGATGCATCAGTGTTGATATTAACGTAGATATTTTCTTTTTTTTAAGTATATTTCCTTTTTTTGCATCATGTTTCTGAGACAAAGTGGATGCTTTGTTATATTTTGAAATAAAGTATAAATTTAAAAAAAAATTCCCTCCTCTCCATATCTGGAAGCTTTTTATTTCCAGTCCCCCTGAGATTGAGGGGAATATTAGGGGGAGGAGGGGAAAGTACACACACGCACACTCAAACACCCTTCTACCCTCTCTGGTTCTTGTCCCCCCCCCCCCTTCTACTTCCTCCCTCCCTTTTCCCTTCCCTCTCACTCACCTTCAGTCAATCACCCTCCTTTCCTCTATCACTCAATCCCCTCACTCTCTTCCCTCTCCTCTGTCACTCACCCTCCCACTCAATCTCCTTACCTTCCCTTTGTCACTCACCCCCTCTCTTCCACTTTCCCTTTTCCCTTGCTTCATACCTTTCCCTCTCAATAACTCACCTCCTCATTCCCACTCACCCCTCATTTCCCTCCCTTCCTATTCCTCTCCTTCCCTCTTAGTCACTCACTCTTATGCCCATTCATTCCCCTCTGCACTCACCCTCCCATTCAATCTCCTTCCCTCTCAGTCACTCACCTCCTCACCCCCTCACTCCCACTCATCACCTTCTATTACTCATTCTCACCCACATCCCACTCAGTCACTTGTCTCTCTCCCCCCACCCATTCACTCACCTATTCCCTTTCCTGACACTCACCACCTCCCTCTCAGTCACTTACCCTCTCCTTTCTATTCATTCATGTTCCTTCCATTTCACTCACT
Organism: Rhinatrema bivittatum; assembly: GCF_901001135.1. Taxonomy (NCBI): domain Eukaryota; kingdom Metazoa; phylum Chordata; class Amphibia; order Gymnophiona; family Rhinatrematidae; genus Rhinatrema; species Rhinatrema bivittatum. Next base: position 539,456,504 of record NC_042616.1, on the reverse strand, counting down.
CACCCTCCTCACCATCCTCACCACTTTCCCTTCCTTCCCTCTCTGTGCCTTCCCCTCCTCCTCTAGTACTCACCACTCCTCCTCACAGCAGCACAGGGACTCTCCTCACTGGTGGGGATGGAAACCCGGCAAACATTCCAATAACAGGGCTTCTCCTTGCTGGCAGAGGTGGGAACCCTGCCTGTGTACTAACTAGGTGCCGCTCCTCACTAGAGGAGGGTGGGAACTTCGCCAGTGCCGACAAATGGAGTCTCTCTTCATTGGAAGAGATGGGAATCCCACCAGTGCTGATGAATGGGGTCTCTCCTTGCTGGTGGAGGTGGAAACCCCACCAGAAAGCCATTAAAATGTGCCAATGCTCCAACCTGCCTGCTCAAGTGTCAAGAATCATCAAGGGCAATAACTTAACCTTTGAACATGACGTTGTACACTTGGGTAGGAAGGTCAGTCAGTGCATCTATGGGTCGCACATAATGGAGAGTGTCCCAGTGATAGGTAGGCCTGATTAAAAACCTTTAAGGGCTGGATTTGGCCCATGGTCCATAGTTTGCCCACCATTGTCTTAGACCATATGTATGAACATTTATGTGATTAACATCTATTGTTTATATTCTGAAAACCAAGGCCATTTGTGTCCCTCACTGAGAACTCTTCCCCTAGCTAATGCTGCAAATTTAACATTTTCTTTACTTATTTACAAGAATTCTTCCTTATATCTTTTCTTAAGGAAGATCATGGCTTATATCATGGATGTCACCTTGGGAGAGATTCAAATAGTATACTCTGTTTAATAGCAAGGAACAGTGTCGCTCTCAATAGGACAATAAATATTCCAACTGAACCAGTACCTGAATAGATCTCTCATGCAAAATTTGAACACTGTACTAGATAAGAAAGATGTGACTGTCATTTACACCGATGGAAAACTAAATTAAGTCTTAATTGTGACTATGGTAACAACATCCAAACAATATAATATTTCATTAAAGACTGCTTCTTTCATCTTTTCCAAGGAGCAGATGGTCAACATTCATGGCCATAACTTGACTCCAAACTTGGACATTAATATATAATGTTTCTATCACTGATAATCAAAAAGAAAAAAAAAAGAATCATTTTTTTTTGTACTAATTTCTGGGAAAGCAAAAGATCAGTCCTCCTATAGATTGATTTCAGAGAAATGTTTCAGTACCCTGAGGTTTCACTATCTCACACATTAACCATGGAACTACAGGCACCAGTGAGCAAAGAAATCACTGCTGACAACAACATTTTAACCTGCTAGCTCATCCGGTATTGTTTATCAGTGTAATAAAATGTGCCACGTCTTAATGCCTTTCTAAAATATACACCAATAGTAAATATAAGTTTATAGGTTCTATAATGGTCAGCAGTGAGATATGATTTTCCATCTTGCAGAAGAAAAACAAAAGTTACGATGCTTTGGGTTTGGTTAGGTGTACTGTGAACAGAGTTTTGACCACTCAGTAAAAAAAAAAAAAAAAAAATGACATTGATTTTCTTTTTCTATTTTGGAGAGAATATTTTCTAAATGATGAATTTAAGCAAAGGAACATAAAGATATTTCCACTTGGTGCCGGTGTTCTGTTTTCAGAACTATTTTTTGCAAACAATGAGAGCATTCAGCTGTCTCCATGATCATGAGAACAGAAAACCAAGGTGACATATACTACTGCAAGATGTTACCAACTTCAGAAAATTCTACTGAACAGGAATCTTATTAAAGATGAAAACTGCAGATTTATTAAGCTACAGAAATAGTTTTCAAATGCTCTCTTTTTTCATGTAGAAATAAAGGTCAACAAACAATTTCTAAGTGATAATTTTTATTTGGCTTAAATCAGTACATTTGAGACTAGAATTTGAGAGGTAGTCTCCCTTCTAGTGCTGACCCTAGGGACATGCAACATGGCCCAGGGTGAATCATCTAGAGGGGACATCCTTGCTATTTAATAGGGTAATCCCCCACCCTGAGACTGAAGAATTGTGGTGTGGCTGTCTCTACTGTCTGATAACCAACATCCCCTTCTCTCTCTTGCTTTCTTCTCTCACCCCACCTGCAAGCCAGCAGTATCCCTTTATCTCAGTCTGTCACTGCCTGCCTGACCACCACTACCCCCTTTCCTTCCCTTCTCAGACAGCACTTCTCCTTTTTTTGCCCCCTCAAATCTCAGCCATCAATCGCCCCTTCCTCCAAGACCCCAGCAAGCACTCTCCCCCTCCCTCCCCCCACAAGACCCCAGCTAACAATTTCTACCACCCTCCAAGACCCCAGCAAACACTTATCTACCTCTCCTCACATCCTCCCTGTAACCTTCTATCACACTACCCTTTCTCTTCCCCCCACCCAAGACTCCAGTAAGCATTCTACTCCATTCCCTTTCCCCAGACCACAGTAAACACTAACCCCCTTTCCTTCCCAAACACCTCCAAATTTTCCAGACACCTGTTGGCTGCTGAGTGTTTCCTGCATATTCTGGCCTACAAGGGCTGATAATGCTACCCTTTTCTAGAGTCCTCGGCTGGTAATATCTCAGGCAAGATGATGTGAGTCTGAGGACTCCAGGGAGGCCGACATGTGACAATAGTTAATAGACCACTCCTTTTTGATGTGACTGATGATATTATTTCTTTGATGTGGAGCCCCCAAAGCACAGGGCCCAGAGCAATTACCCTGGTCCCCAACCCCCTCCCAAGGACCTTCCTTCTCCCTTCTTCCTATTTTTTCTTACACTGACCAGATGAAGGGATTGTAAAATAAACTTTTACCCATATAAATCATCCCCTTTAAAAATATACCCCCTTTATCCAGCTAACTATGCACAAATATTTTGTGTAAAGTTACTTAGACATAAAGGAGGTAGGCAGCAAGGGTAAAATATTAAGTCTGATAGCACTATATTGAGTACTATCCAGATACATTTGTACAGACAAGTTGTCCCACACAAATAGCGGTCCTAAAGTTACCTTGATAACTATCCAGATACATTACCATCTTACCAGCTTAAAGGTAAATTTTCAAAAGTTGCACGCACAATAAATAACACGTATGTGTGCAAAACAGCACATACGCGAGTGTATGCTATTATAAAAACCAAAACATACATGCATAAATCAGGACAGGCCAGGGGCATTGGGAGGGGCCAGCATTTTATGTGAGTAAGTTGTTATTTTATAAACAGTTTATACATGAAAATGTGGCACCTTACTCATGTATATTTACGTCTGCTCAATATCAGGAGTAAGTGAATGTAAACATCTTTAAAGTGAAAAATGACTAGGTAGGGGATCTGAGTGAAATGAGGGGACTTCAGGCTGAAGAGCCAGGTGGGTCTTCATGACCTGCAGATAGACTGGGCAAACAGGTAGACAAATTGGTGAAACTGGTTATTTTATTGCTGCGCACATGTTAGAAAATCCCCCAACCTACATGGGGATAAATGCATTTAAATAACCTAGGTAAAATTCACTCATGTATCCCTTTAAAATTTGAAGTAAAAATACATGGGTATATCATTTGTGCACACTTATCTGGCTAAATTCCAAGTTATGTAGCTAATTAGCACTTTTGCCGCTACTTAGACTAACAAATTTGAACTTATCCAGAAAACCCGCACTTATCCATCTATATTCCAATATATACGGCTAAGAAGCAGCAGGCGCTACTTAGCCAGATAAATCTGAAAAGTGCTATTTAGATAGACAAATAGCACTTTTCAAACTTAGGGACTCATTTATCAAGCATTTTTCCATTAGACACAGAATGGGAGAAAATCCTTAGTAAATCAGGCCCTTATCAGGCCAAGTGGCACTAATTATGGGCCAGATTTTCAAAGGGGTACGCGTGTAAGATACGTGCGTACCCTCCGAAAACCTGGCTGAGTAGGCTCGATGGTGCGCAGAAGCCCCGGGCGCGCGTAAGTCCCGGGGCTTTCCGGGGGCGTGTCGTGGGCATGTCGCGGTGGCACGTCATTTGGGGGCGGGGGCGAGGGTGTGGTTCCAGCCCAGGGGCATTTTGGGGGTGTGGCCAAGGCCTCCAAAATGGCTCCCGAGCCTGGGAATCGTGCGCTGGCGGCCGGCCTGGCGTGAGCAAGTTACGCCTGCTTTGGGCAGGCGTAACTTGTACAACAAGAGGTAGGGGGGGTTTAGATAGGGCTGGGGGGGTGGGTTAGGTAGGGGAAGGGAGGGGAAGGTGGGGGAGGCGGAAGGAAAGTTCCCTCCAAGGCCGCTCCGATTTCGGAGCGGCCTCGGAGGGAACGGAGGCAGGCTGCACGGCTCGGCACGCGCAGGCTGCTGATTTTGGGCAGCCTTGTGCACACCGACCCCGGATTTTAATGGATATGCATGGCTACGCGCGTATCTATTAAAATCCCATGTACTCTTGTTTGCGCCTGGTGCGCAAACAAAAGTACGCGTGGGCGCAGATTTATAAAATTTACCCCTCTATGGATAAGTCCAAACTTATGCAGCTCTTGGTTTTTACATATGGAACATGTTTTCATGCATATGTCCTTGTATTTTACAACCTGCATATATCATTTGTGTCAGGTTATAAAATACTGTAGCAACTTTGTATGCGTACATGCATATATGGGCTCATGTGAACCCTATCCTCATTCCAAATATAGACCTTAAAAGCTGGACACATGTATTGAGTTAATACAGTAAAAAGGTATCATCTACAGCATGTATATACGAATGTATCTTTGTATCTAAGTGTACTATTCCAGCAATCATATTATCTTATGGGGTAAATTTTCATAGGCTTTGGCGTTTTTTACAAAAGTAAAAATAGAGTTAACTGGACCAAGCTAGCTATATTGAATTAAATGGATTTTTAGCTGCCTGAAATTATGAGTGAATTTTCATAAGCCAGGTTCTTCTAGCTGCACAAAAAAGTGATATCCTAGTGGATGCATTTCAGATGTGTGTTTGGGAACTACACACATACATTGAGTTTTCAAAAAAGTAGGTATGTTGTAGGCATGCCATCATTTTACAACATTTAAATATACACTTGTATTTTTTGTCACATTAACAATCCAATATTCATATGTGGGTTGTGCATTCATCGGGTCATTTGTTTCATTCGTTTTGGCCATGTGTGTCTATCTACTGATTGGCATGCACACGCATTAAACTTCTGATATGTGCGTACTCAGGTGAATGCTTACATGTGCGCGCACCATTGGTTTTGTGAGTGTACATGCCGATCGGGAGATATGTGCACACGGCTGAAATGAATGACCTGATGAATGCACATCCCTCATGGTAATTTCCAGCAATAGATGTGGTAAGCAATAAATAGCTAACAAGCGAGTGATTAACAAAGTCCAAATCCCCAGGGTGGGTCTCTTTTCTCAAGATCTATATAATTGTCTCAATGAAGGAAGTAGTAGACACCCTGGGAGGAAAGAGAGACAGCAAGGGTGTTCATTTATTTATTTATTTATTTAAATGATTTATATACCGGAGATTCCTGTATCTTTTGAAGGGGTTTCTTTAGCTTCTCAGAGTTTGCTAGTAGGAAAGTCACTTGCTTTCACAGTTGAACAGAATGAGTGAGTTTTCTGTTTTCCCATGTTCCCTGTTTTGCTACCTTCTTGTCAGGTCAATATAGTAAAGTGCAGCCGCGGTTACCCTGCTTCTAACCCGCTTTCTACTCACAATTTGGCTGCGTTAGTCCAACCTGCGATTCACTATCCCTTTTAACCCATCCTTACTGCTTCTTTAAATCAACGGGTAACCCTTTCCGCCCACGGCATGTATATGAGATGTAAACAATCGGATTAGCTATTCCCTCCCATACTGTAACGCACGCCCCGATTATCGCTTTTTAAACCTGCAGTTTTGCCGCGCGTTTAACCTGCTAATTTACCGCCTACCCTTACCCCTGCGTTAGAGGCAGGGGTAAGGGTAGGCGGCAAACTTTCCCCCAGCCTCCGCTCACCTGCCCTGGCCGCGTCCATGGGTGCTGGTCTCCGGGGCAGCCCCAGTCCTCTCTCCCCTCCTCCGGAAGCAACATTAACCAAAAGAAAACCTAAAAACCTAAAATCCCCTCCTCCCGAAGCAAGGCAGGCGAAAAGCGACTCGTCATGTAAAGTATTGTGAATAAGTGTAACCAAAGTAAACTTACTTTTTCTTTCTTTCAGCCCTCTCTGCCCTCCTCTGGAGGTGCGCACCACGGCTCCCCTGCCTCCCAGGGGCAGCCGGTGGCGAAAGCGGCTTCCAGCAGCCCCCGCGGGCGAAGATGGACGAATGCACGCCTGTAGTGCATGGGCGCTCAAGCCAGCGAAAGCACATGTACGGGCGTGCGTGACGTCACGGCGTACGTTCATACGCTTCGCTGGCTTGAGCGCCCAAATTGACGGGCCCCCAAGTCAGCGAAAGCGTATGAACGGGCATGCGTGACGTCACGGCGTACTTCATATGCTTTCGCTGACTTGGGGGCCCGTCAATTTGGGCGCTCAAGCCAGCGAAGCGTATGAACGTACGCCGTGACGTCACGCATGCCCGTACATGTGCTTTCGCTGGCTTGAGCGCCCGTGCACTACAGGCGTGCGTTCGTCCATCTTCACCGGCGGGGCCGCTGGAAGCCGCTTTCGCAGCTGGCTGCCCCCGGGAGGCAGGGGAGCTGCGGTGCGCGCCTCCGGAGGAGGGCAGAGAGGACTGTAAGAAAGAAAAAGTAAGTTTACTTTGGTTACACTTATTCACAATACTTTACATGTCGAGTCAGATGTAGACTGGAAAATCCCATCTGCAGAATCTAAAAACAGTAGAGCAATACTGGATGCCATGCAAGTATCTTTGTTCAAACAAATGGTATTGGAACCCACGAGAGAAGGAACTATTCTCGACTTAGTGCTCAATAATGGAGAAATCGTCTCTGATGTCAAGGTGGGCGCCCACCTCAGCACCAGTGATCATCAAACGGTATGGTTTAATATCACTAAAAGAATAGCGAAAAGAACCACAAAGACCCGAGTTTTACAGTTCAAAAACACAGACTTTGAGGAAATGGGGAAGTACCTAGAGGAAGAACTAAATGGATGGGAAAATGAGAGAGATGTGGATCAACAGTGGACCAATCTAAAAGGAGCAATCGCCAAGGCAACTGCTCTATATGTTAGAAATGTAAAGAAAAGCAAAAGAAAAATGAAACCTATCTGGTTCTCAAAGGAGGTGGCTGACAAAATTAAAGCTAAAAGAACTGCATACAAGAAATACAAAAGATCCCAAAGGGAGGAGCACAAAGAAGAATATCTGATTCAACTGAGGGAGACTAAGAAATTAATCAAGTTGGCAAAAAGTCAAGCAGAAGAGAGGATTGCCAAGGAGATAAAATATGGTGACAAAACATTTTTCAGATACATCAGCGAAAAGAGAAAAGTCCAAAGTGGTATAGTGAAATTGAAAGGTGGAAATGATCAATGTGTGGAGGGAGACGAAGAAATGGCAGAAATATTAAACGAATACTTCAGCTCTGTGTTCACTAAAGAAGACCCTGGAGAAGGACCATCTCTACACAACAAGAAACTGGAGGGAAGCGGAACAGAGGAAAATCCATTTACAGTAGATAATGTATGGGAAGAGCTAAAGAATCTGAAAGTGGACAAAGCCATGGGGCCTGATGGGATTCATCCAAGGATACTGAGGGAGCTCAGAGATGTGCTGGCGGGACCGCTGTGCGACCTGTTCAATAGATCCCTAGAAACGGGAGTGGTGCCGAGTGATTGGAGAAGAGCGGTGGTGGTCCCTCTTCACAAGAGTGGGAACAGAGAGGAGGCTGGTAACTACAGACCGGTTAGCCTCACTTCAGTGGTGGGAAAAGTAATGGAGTCACTGTTGAAAGAGAGAATAGTGAACTATCTACAGTCCGGAGAATTGATGGACCAGAGGCAGCATGGATTCACCAGAGGAAGATCCTGTCAGACAAATCTGATTGACTTTTTTGACTGGGTAACCAAGGAATTGGATAGAAGAAGAGCACTCGATATCATATACTTGGATTTCAGCAAAGCTTTTGATACGGTTCCGCACAGGAGACTGGTGAATAAAACGAGAAGCTTGGGAGTGAGTGCCGAGGTGGTGACCTGGATTGCAAATTGGTTGACGGACAGAAGACAATGTGTGATGGTAAATGGAACCTTCTCTGAAGAGAGAGCGGTTTTAAGTGGTGTACCACAAGGATCGGTGTTGGGACCGGTCCTGTTCAATATCTTCGTGAGCGACATTGCGGACGGGATAGAAGGTAAGGTTTGTCTTTTTGCGGATGACACTAAGATCGGCAACAGAGTGGACACGCCAGAAGGAGTGGAGAGAATGAGACGGGATCTAAGGAAACTGGAAGAGTGGTCGAAGATATGGCAGCTGAGATTCAATGCCAAGAAGTGCAAAGTCATGCATATGGGGAGTGGAAAACCAAATGAACTGTATTCAATGGGGGGGAAATGCTGATGTGCACGGAGCAGGAGAGGGACCTTGGGGTGATGGTGTCTAATGATCTGAAGTCGGCGAAACAATGCGACAAGGCGATAGCTAAAGCCAGAAGAATGCTGGGCTGCATAGAGAGAGGAATATCGAGTAAGAAAAGGGAAGTGATTATTCCCTTCTACAGGTCCTTGGTGAGGCCTCACCTGGAGTACTGTGTTCAGTTCTGGAGACCGTACCTTCAAAAAGACAAAGACAAGATGGAGGCGGTACAGAGAAGGGCGACCAGGAAGGTGGAGGATCTTCATCGGATGACGTACGAGGAGAGATTGAAGAATCTAAATATGTACACCCTGGAGGAAAGGAGGAGCAGAGGTGATATGATACAGACTTTCAGATACTTGAAAGGTGTTAATGATCAAAAGACAACGACAAACCTTTTCCGAAGGAAAAAAATCAGCAGAACCAGGGGTCACGATTTGAAGCTCCAGGGAGGAAGATTCAGAACCAATGTCAGGAAGTATTTCTTCACGGAGAGGGTGGTGGATGCCTGGAATGCCCTTCCGGAGGATGTGGTGAAGACCAGAACTGTGAAGGACTTCAAAGGGGCGTGGGATAAACACTGTGGATCCATAAAGTCAAGAGGCTGCCAATGAAGAGTGGGTGACTCGCCAGAATGATGGCTACTGCCTGGAGTCAATACCCTTATTAAATAAACATACACAGGCTTACTGTGACTCCAACATCGCTCTAAGCTTCAACAGCAAGAGGAAATGTGGAAAAAAGGATTCACACTCACAAAGAGGGGAGTAGCTGGCTTGTTACGGCGGTTACTAACCCAAATCAAATAAGCCTGATACTTCACTTTCAATGCATATACAGCAAAGTTCTCTGATTCAACGGCAGGGGAGAAGAAAAACTGATACTTCACACATCCAGCAGAGCTCTCTGCTTCAACAGCAGGGGAGAAGAAAAGAGGGTTCGCACTCACAAAGCGGGGAGTAGCTGGCTTGTTACGGCGGTTACTACCCCAAACCAAATGTGCCTGATACTTCACTTTCGATGCACATCCAGCATGGCTCTCTGCTTCTACGGCATGGGAGAAGACTTATACGTCACGCATATCCAGCATAGCTCCCTGCTTCAACGGCAGGGGAGAAGAAAAACAACCAATAAGGGCTAATAACATAGTCTGGGTAAAACAAATAAGCATGGGTGCAGCTTGCTTATTGCGGCGGCTACTACCCCTAACGAATCAAGCTAGATATTTCACTTGGATGCAGCTCCATCACTGCTCTCTACATTAAAGGTGGGGGTGGAAGGGAAATAGAACCAAGAGCTAAGAGAAACAGATAAGTATGAGAGAAAGTATGTGTGAAGCTTGCTGGGCACACTAGATGGGCCATTTGGTCTTCTTCTGCCGTCATTTCTATGTTTCTATGTTTCTATGAGTCGCTTTTCGCCTGCCTTGCTTCGGGAGGAGGGGATTTTAGGTTTTTAGGTTTTCTTTTGGTTAAAGTTGGGATCCACTTCCTGGTACCTGTCATTTCAAATGTCATTTGAAATGACAGGTACCAGTGCACCCAGGATACTGTATAGGCGCTGTATAGCGCCTATAAAGTAAAATGGATTGCGCTTCATGGACGTGTGTTGGACGCGGCTTGCATTTGCATTCCATTTAAATAGAGTATCGAGCGGTATGTGATCCGAACTGTGCATGCGGCAAACGCGGGTGCGCCCGGCTCTAACGCACCTCTTTCTACTGCACCTTACTGTATCGGCCCGTGTGAGAGTAGAAGAATTTCCCCTTATTTGTTCATCAATGGAGGAAAGTTTATCCCTCTGCACATTTTGCTTTTTAAGATCTCTAGAGCAGTGGTCCCCAACCCTGTCCTGGGGGCCCACCAGTCAGTCAGGTTTTCTGGATATCCACAATGAATAAGCATGAGAGAAAATTTACATGCACTGCCTCCATAACATGCAAATTTTCTCTCATGCATATTCATTATGGATATCCTGAAAACCCGACTGGCTGGTGGGCCCCCAGGACAGGGTTGGGGACCACTGCTTTTCAGTATATTATAAATCCATTGTATCTACTTTTGTGAGGGAGAAGTTTGAGACAACTCGGTGGGTGCAAACCTTGGAAGGTAGCCACCTCAAGGAGAAAAGAGAGGAGACCTTACTGAAAGACTGCAGCATTTACTGGTACCCAAAGAATCTAGGATAGTTAAAAATGACCTCAATCAAACAGAAAAAGGGGGAACATGAAGATACCGCAAGTAAACAATGGTATAAAAAATCTCCATAAAGTCAAATATAAGATCTGAACGTTAAAAAATTGTAAGTATAGGAGGAAAAAACCTCTGAAACAGCTATAATGAGACTTCAAACTCACAGCTGAGGACAATAGAATCATCGGTCATAAAAAATCTTCTGAATTATTAATATCAATAAATAGAATTATTATTTTCATAAGTGAAGAATCCAAAAATGTACTTTCAAATTATTTCATTTTTCTTTTAAATTTATCTTAGTGTCCTTTTCTTTGTGCCAACACTATAAATCACATTTTTTTTTGTTTAGAAAGAAGATGTTGAGTGCCTGATGAAAAGCTGTACTTATCTTAAGATAATCACTGAATGTACAGGAAATGAAATCAGAGAGGCTGAAAAAATGCTACCTCAGGTATAGCACTACTGGTGACAGACTGGAACAAACATCAAACAGAACATTACTGATAACATGCTAGAATAAATTTGTCTCCTGAAGTCAACGAAAAATCATTGTGCACAAACTGGAAGGAACAGCATAGTGGCCCACATTTTGCTGGTTGACTGCTCAGGGCTTTCCTTCTTTAAAAGCACTGCTAAGATCAGCATGTTTCCCTATTTTCTCCAAGAGAGTGTGGTTGTTCTCTCTGCCAAATGGGGAGAGTTCCTGAAGGGTCTTGGAGTGCAGTGCCTTGAAGGATGAATATTCCTAGATCTCAGGAATGGGATGCTTGCTTGTCTTGTTACCATGTTTGCCAACAAGGTATTTGAAAAACTTTGTTTCTGAGTGGGAGAAGCAGAGCTTCTATATCAGATTGGGGTTCCAAGAGGAAAAGTGTCCTGTGAAGTACAAGAGGAAATCCCAGGTACTCAAGTTTGCTGACAATGTATTTTTGTGCTAGAGAGTGTGAATGTTTGAACTCTGACTTTTTTCTATTTTTTACTGCTGAATTGTTTTTCTTTAGACTTCAGTAAAATATATTTTCTTTTGGAACAATACCTACCATATGTGGACATAATTTTGTGTGGTGAGCCCCTTGGGCAGCACTTGCCATTCCCTACTTGGAGAATTCTGATCCGGGGTTGCAGCTAGATTTTTCCTATTCAATAGCATCTAAGGCGGACTCTTGCCTTCCATAGTGAGTGCCCTGAGAAAGGGGGCTACACTTGCCTAGATTATGAACTGCAATTTCTGGAGAAAATTAAGATCTGGAATGGATTTTCTCTGTTTTTCTGAAATTCTACTATTTGTTCACTAAACTGTTTTGGAACTGTACATTTTATGTGAAGAATGTTTTTTCCCATAACGGTGTGTGATCCCTTGGGTCTTATACCTTGAGCTGTTCCCCAGTGGCAGAATCCTGACCTGGGACTGCAGCCAGCTTTGCATTACTCTGCTGTAGTTGAAGATAGCTGCTTACCTAAACAGGAAGGCCCTGGGAAAGGCATTTTACACAAACCCAAGTTATGCTGGTTTGTGCAGGCTGAAAAGGGACACATACTTTTGTTGTTAGGCATTCTGTTGAAAATTGACCCTTATGATGACAATTGACAAAGACGTTTACATGGGTAAATAGATATGTATCCAGGTCAATTGGCCTATCTGAAAAATTGGCTTCCTCAGCCTGGCTAAAAGTATGCACAGATTTCAAAGCGCACATAGTTTTAGAAAGATGGAGAGGAAGCATTTCCAAGGGATGAGGAGACGGTGGGCTAGGGAAACAATACTTGTACATTGATTATCAAATCTATGTGCATTGTTTTCCATCCACTTTCTGCCCATATAGATTGCAGGTGCAAAGTCTGTGATAACGTGTACCCATAGATCTTGTAGGCAATTTTCAATAGGAAAACCACCCTATTTAATATGGGGATCTTTCCAGCAATTGGAAGCCCAGGAAAGTATAATTAATTGAGTGAAAGCAAGTTCCTTCCCCCAAAGGAGATGGGTTTTGGAAGTGGTGTTTTTAAATGGCTCAGTGGGTCATAGAGAAGAGTTCTTAGAGTTTGTTGAAAGAAGTTCTATAAAGGAGTCTTGGGGATCTCTGGGCTTGTTGTTGCATTCCTGCTCGCGAGCCTAGCCATGAGCAGGCACTTACCTCCGCGGCACAGAGCTGCTGACGTTCTTCGTGGCAGGAGCCGCAGCCAGCCCTTCTCCTTCACCGCAGCGGGGAGCCGCAGACTTCAGTCTCTTCTTCACGGCACGGAGCCACTGCCCATGCCGTCTCCCGGCAGGCCTGGAGGCCTGCTCCTCAGTGGCATGGACGACACCACTCCAACATAGGGCCTGGCTGCGGCCTGCTCCAGCTCCTGCACTCTCAGTGGCGAGGACGCCACTGTCCAGGGTCCTGCCCACTTCCCCTAAGGGGTGAGGCTGCATCTCTTCAAGAGATTTAAAGGGCCCACGGGCCCCACCTGGACTCCTCCCTGGGCGTCTCCTTTTCTTCTGCCCTACTTAAGGGCCCAACTTCGACTCCAGCTTTGCCTTTGCAAGGAGCTGGTCCTTCCTGGACTTCCTGCTCTCTGCTCCTGCTTGGCGTTCTTGTCTTCATGGGATCCCTCGTCATTGTTCCTGGTCTCTGTGACTTCATGTTCCTGATGTGTCCTGATGTTCCGGTTGTTCTTGTTATCCTGCTGTCCTTGATGTGTCTTGATGTCTTCATCCAGAGGTTTCCTGAGGCTCTGTTTTCCTGTCCCTGCATGGTCCGTTACTATCCTGGCTGAGTTGGTAGTGCGCGCAGCGGCCCAGTGGTCCACGACCACCTCCGCTGGGGTGTGTAGGGTGCTTGGTGGGAAGCTCCATCCATCGGGGTCGAAGATCTTCCTCATCTGTCGTGTCCTGTTGTCCTCCGTCTTGGTTGCCCAGATGTCCTTGTCTTGTTCTAGGTTCCGGATTGACCCCCAGTGGCCGTCTTCCGCCCAACTTTGGGATACCCTCTGTTGCGTCTTCCACGCCGGGCCAGAAGTTCCTCTTCCATCTATTGATCTGTCTTATGTGTCGATCATGCTGGGGTCCCGAGGCTCAGTCCAGGATACCGCTATTTGGAGTTTGGCCAGATTCCTTCATCCTTCTGTCCAGATGTCTGTCTTCTTGTTCCCAGATTCCTTGCGGGGCCATCATCCATCCTGTGCTCGTGGCTGCTCTTAAGTGAAGTGTCTACCAGCGACAGGAGGCCCTCTGCTCTCCTGGAGTCCTGGACATTTATCTCATCTGATTTTAGCTTGTCCTCATCGTCAGTCTCAGTGACTTCGTCAGCTCTGCTGCTTCAGTGTCTATACTTGTTTGAAGTCCTCATCCACCTCTGCCTCCTGTCCAGCCTGCCGCCTCTGCTGTTACCCAGTGGCAGGTCCGAAAGGGATTGGAGTGGTCGGAGGTCTACTCAGAGACCAACCTTGCATGATTGGCCTCATCGAGGCTGTGCAGGTCGGTGAGGGTCTGGATTCCTGGTCCCAGCCCAGATGGGACATCATCTCACCTGCCTCGGTGCTTCCTTGGAGCTCCTCTCTGGGTTTGCCGAGGTCCAAGAGTACACCTCCCCGGAATCGGAAGTGCCCCCTAGCGCTCCTGCCTACGGTTCCAGAACACTTGTTTTGTGAAGTATGCACTGCTTCACTGGAGGGGCCATTAATGGCTTGCTCCAGTAAGAGCAGAGGACCAACCAGAAAGATAAGGAGCCCTTGTCCAACAAGGACATCATCAACTTGGGAATCCTGCTGCCAGAATGGTGTGTAAAAGTAAAGAGGGTTTCATTCCATTTTCCACTGAAAGTGAAAGATACACAATAGTATTAAATGGGAACCTGAGAGGGACAATCTTCATGTACATGGCCTTCAGCAACATAACAAGTGAGCAACCTCTTTGCCCTTCTCCTGAACTGCAAAAGATGCTATTTCAATATGACATTTTCATTTTTCTGACCTGTTTTGCTGGATTTAAAGTTTTGCATTCTTTAATAATTTTTTTCTTTCTTGCTTGGGGCACTACACTTTTGAGTAGACTACATTCTTTTTACTGATCCCTTGTGCACCCCAACTAATTCTGCTCTCCACAGCACAAATCTGTGCCTGGTTTATCAGGGGCTGCACCAACTGGGTCAGTGCTCCGCAGCATCTGAAGGTGACCATCTTGCTAAGGGGGCTTACAAGAATATAAAAAGTGTCATGTGAGGTGAGACAAATGGTCTACAGAGTCCATTATCTTGTCTTTGAGGGTGATCAAGCTCAAAAAATAGATTCAGTTTCTTGATGCTCACTCCCAGGGGCAAGTGGTGGGTTTCCCAGAGACACTGGATTAATAATTGTTAGGGACTTTTCTCAAGGAACTTGTCCAAACCCTTTTAAAACCTAGCTATGCTAGTGACCTTGACCACATCCTTCAGCAAGAAATTCCATAGCTTGATTGTGTGTTGAGTGGAAAAATACTTTCTACAATTTTTTTTGTTTTTTAAAGCTGCTACCTTTTAGTTTCTAAGGGTATTTCTTAGTTCTAGTACTATTTGAAAGGATAAATAACTGTTCCCTATTTACCTATTCCACCTCACTCATGATTTTATAAACATTATATCTCCTCTCAATTGCCTCTTCTCCAAGATCCCTAACTTATCTTTCAAAGTACTTGAGTGGGGGTTAGCATTCAGCACTTTTCATTTGATGCAATACTTTGAAAGATAAGTAACAATTTTTCAACTAACATAAGGACATTTTTATGTGCAAACATTTTCAAAAAATGTAGAAAAACTTCTCAATGTTTTAGAGACCTATGATTAAATGTTTGAGCCCTATATCATTTAAGGGGCAGCATGTTACTTAAAATGCTGGCTAACCACTATTAAGTGAACATGAGTGGACGTTTTTCTATGATAGAAACAGAGAAACAGAGAAATGACGGCAGAAGAAGACCAAACGGCCCATCCAGTCTGCCCAACAAGCTTCACACTTTTTTTTCTTCTCATACTTATCTGTTTCTCTTGGCTCTTAGTAAACTTTTGGTTCTATTTCCCTTCCACCCACACCATTAATGTAGAGAGCAGTATTGGAACTGCATCTAAGTGAAATATCTAGCTTAATTAGTTAGGGATAGTAACCACTGCAATAAGCAAGCTACACCCATGCTTATTTGTTTGGTCTCCTAAATACATTAGTTGTGGTTTCTTTTCATTTTGGTGTTTGTGTGGGGTATGTTGTGACTATACACCATTTGTTCGGGTTTTTCGAGATCTTTTTCATAAGGCATCCATTCCATCCTCTTCACCATTTTTGTTGCCCTTTCTCTACCTTTTCTAATTCTGCTATATTGTTGGATCTGTGGCCTCTTCAGCTGAGGCAAGATTGGCTCTACCTGCAGCAAGGAGCCCTGCAGGCTCTCGCCATTAGCAGGCAGACCCAGGCAAAGCAGAGACCAAACAGGGCCTTCCCCTATACCAGCCCACGTTCCCCTCGGGTAGAGTCTTTGGGTGCCATGGCCAGAAGGACTTAGGTGAGGGTCTTTGCTGATGACTGGAGATGTGGTCTGAGGCCATGCAAAGGTCATAGGTGGGTGTAAAATAGATGTTCCGAGGTCCGGGCAAGGGTCAGAGGCAGGAAGCGATCAGGAGTATCTGAAGTCGAGGCAGAGGTCAAACCAGGTATCTGTCCAAAGGAGAGAGAGAGGGATGGATAGACTGAGGCAAACTAGGGATAAGACGATATGAGCGAATAAATGAGATAATATATGCTGGAGCAGTTCCATGAATGGCCTTCCAAATCAAAGATAAAGCCTTAAACTTATATCTCCAGATAATAAATAGCCAATGTAGATCAGCTAGAATGGGGAAAATTTGTTCTATTAAACATACCAAGCCCCAAAGTGGTAAAACTAATCAAATGTAGAGAAAATAAACTTCACTGTCATGGCTCTATGTCATGAAACCTTCTCTGTCATGGAAGAATCATTTGCTGGTGTCCTTGCATAAAGAGGGGAATATTAAGACCTTCAGAAAAAATCTGAAAGCATACCTATTTAGTGAAGCTTTTAATCTGTAGATACAGTACAAGCGCAGACATTGTACCCAGATGATCGAGACTCTGTTTTCCATTCATAATTCCTTTGTTTTATTTTATTATCACTATTAATGTTTTAATTGATTATGAATGTACTTGATTATAAGCTGCTTTGACTCTTGGATAAGTCAAAATATACATTTCTAAAATAAATAGATAAATAAAAAATACTTCCCACTCCACTCCACTTTTATATAATACGACAAGTGAGGTAATCAAATTTGCAGATGATACAAAATTGTTAAGAGTAGTTAAATCACAAGCAGATTGTGATAAATTGCAGAAAGACCTTGTGAGACTGGAAAATTGGGCGTCAAAATGGCAGATGAAATTTAATGTGGATAAGTGCAAGGTGATGCATATAGGGAAAAATAACCCATGCTATAGTTACACAATGTTAGGTTCCATATTAGCTGTTACAACCCAAGAAAGAGATCTAGGCGTCATAGCAGATAACACATTGAAATTGTCGGTTCAGTGTGCTGCGGCACTCAAAAAAGCAAACAGAATGTTGGGAATTATTAGAAAGGGAATGGTGAATAAAAAGGAAAATGTCATAATGCCTCTATATCGCTCCATGGTGAGACTGCACCTTGAATACTGTGTACAATTCTGGTCGCCGCATCTCAAAAAAGATATAATTGCAATGGAGAAGGTACAGAGAAGGGCTACCAAAAAGATAAGGGGAATGGAAGAGCTCCCCTATGAGGAAAGACTAAAGAGATTAGGACCTTTCAGCTTGGAGAAGAGACGGCTGAGGGGGGATATGATAGAGATGTTTAAATTCATGAGAGGTCTAGAATGGGTAGATGTGAATCGGTTATTTACTCTTTCGGATAATAGAAAGACTAGGGGGCACTCCATGAAGTTAGCATGTGGCACATTTAAAACTAATCATTTTTACTCAACGCACAATTAAACTCTGGAATTTGTTGCCAGAGGATGTGGTTAGTGCAGTTAGTATAGCTGTGTTTAAAAAAGGATTGGATAAGTTCTTGGAGGAGAAGTCCATTACCTGCTATTAAGTTCACTTAGAGAATAGCCACTGCCATTAGCAACGGTAACATGGAATAGACTTAGTTTTTGGGTACTTGCCAGGTTCTTATGGCCTGGATTGGCCACTGTTGGAAACAGGATGCTGGGATTGATGGACCCTTGGTCTGACCCAGTATGGCATGTTCTTATGTTCTTAAGTTTTTATAACTTACTGAAGCCCCTTTTAAAACTGGTAAGAAGATTAAATTTCTCAGTGAAACACTGGGCTTTCTCAATGGCTTTAATAATAGGGAAGGGTTTACTCTTCCTGTTCCTTTTCTCTGAACAGGTAGTATGGAACTGGGAAATATGATGTGATATTTCGCAAAGATTTTATTTCTCAATCTCCGAGATTGTCTCCATTGAGATTTCTGTCAGTGTATTATTATATTCCCAAGTGATATATTTCACTCTTTCAGAATGTTCTTTCGCACCTTTCCTATCAAAGGCTAAGTATATTTCTGCAGTCTCAGCCAGAATTCACTTTTATTTAATTCTGTCTGTTACCTGAACAACCCTTAATAAATATAGGGTTAACCATTTTATTAAACACTCATACACCACATTCATTCAACAGTGAGCCTAATAATTTCCCTCAGGGTCCTTACAGTATGATTTTGGCACTTTAACAACCTCTGTGAAAGAACAGCTGCCAAAAGCTCCTGCCTGAGCAGTACCAACTGTTTTTCTCCTCAAGGTTCTTGTCGGTAAACTGAGGTGTTCTGTAATGTAAATCTTTCCTCCCACTGATGTCATGAGGAGAAATATTTCTGTGAATGGGTTAGAGTGGCTAGTAAAGTGCTAGTATAGTGAAATAACCTCTTCAGTTCCTCCCCTTCTTTTGCAAAAACTCTGAAAAAGAGGTTTTATTATTTTTTAGCTAATTAGAAGAATGTTATCGGTCCTTAATAAATTAGACCCAGATTCATCATTTTGCTATAAATTTCGCATGAATAGCTTACTTGATAAAAAAAAAAAAAAGAGAGAGAGAGAGACTCTTTATAAGGCTTGTATATTTATCAACAATTTAAATCACTGTAGGAGGGTCAACTAATAACTTGAGGTGAGGTTTTGGTGGCGGTCTAGAGTTTGGGGGGCAGTTTTACATGCACAGTCAGAGGTACAAACAGCACAGTACGCATCAGTGAAGCTTTGATGTGATTTGGAGTGAGGAAAGGTACACAAAGTTGAGATTCCTACAATGTACTCTCACCCTAGCTTGATGCACTCTCTATCTAGCTGCTATCAAACTAGGGAGAGAGTACATTGTACAAATCTCATCTTTGTGTCCTTTCCTCGCTCCAAATCACATCAATGCTTCACTGTTGAGTACTGTGCTGTTTGTACCTCTGACTGTGCATGTAAAACTGGCTCCCAAACCCTAGACCGCCACCAAAACCTCACCTCAAGTTACTAGTTAACCCTCCTACAGTGGTATAAATAATTGACTAGTATGGGTCCAACCCCCAGAGGCTCACTCTCTCTCCGTCCCTCCATCTCAACTCCTCCTCTTTGACTACATTTTCAAAATTTGCATACGCACCTTGTGATGTGAAAAATAACATATGCATTATGGTGTTAGCACCCTAACGCCCACATTAAGGTCCTAATGCACTTTGATGAATGACCCCCTCTATTAGCCCATTACTGTACTGTGTCCTTATGCCTGGCCTGCCTTTTTATGTCAGCCCTCATGAGATAGCTTTGTTACCATAGAAATGGCTTGGTTTGCATATGGTGGCAGTTTGGAATGCAGCCAAGCACTGCAAACTTAAGCTCAGAAGCACTTCAGAGATGCTAAAATCCTGGATTGGATCTGAGTTCAAAGAGATACAAAATTTAAATTTTGAAATTATAGGGTTTTTTTCAGAAATTATGAATCATATAATTTAAAGAAGTCCTATGATGTTTTGGATGGTTTTTAACCCTATTTTATCCCCATTTTAATGACAAGAATGAGAGGATTTTATTTAACGGGAAAACTACACTCTTCTTAACTGTTAAGATAAATAAAAGATATTTTAGTCATTTACAGACTCTGTTCTGATGTTTCCTCCCTTTATTTATTTATTTCGATCACTTCAATTATTATTTTAGCCCTTTTTCCCTTTGCTGAAAATACTACCAATTTAAACAATATTATTCCTTTAAAAATTCCTTTTGGTACTAGATGGAGGGTTTATAGGGACCCGTCACATAATCCTCATATTTATTTTGACTAATTTATTGATAATTTTAGACATTTTTAAAACTTTATAGCTGAAATAGCTGAGGGTGGTTTGGAGCACCAAAATTTTGCAGGGAGCTTTATTAAAGCTTCCTCATCTTGAATCTGGCCTTTAACTAATTTAATTTGATTTATTTTGCCTTATTTTTAACTTGTTTTTCTGCCACAGCAGACCTGCAGGACCGGAGGTGATAGCACAGTGTGACCTGGCCATGCGGACCACACCTCCTGATCATGCCATGGGCTCCAACACTGCAAAATGGCTCCCTCAGGCAGTGACAAAGTTCCCAAGGCTGCTGCTGCAAAATGAAAGCAACTCTTTTCCACTGTCTGGGGCCATCTCCAATGGCCCCGCCTCCTTCCTACAGCCGTGGGAGGAGACAAAATACTCCTGCAGCCGCCTGCAGGGGCTGCCTGTCATTGCAACCCATTGCCGCCATAATAAACATAGACTACAACAGCCCCAATCAGACTTCCCAGCCCTCTTTATCATCATGAGCCACACAGCCCTACCATATCCTCCAGTTGTACCAGCCACAGGAAAAAAAAAGATAAACCCCCCCCCCCAAAAAAAACAAAACAATGCCCCAGTATCCGCTATGATTTCAGATAATTTGCATTTATTTTTGTTATTTTCTCAAACCTCCTTTTTAAAAATATTTTAAATTTTTACCCCCATTTTTATACCATTGGTCACACTTATTTAACCACCAACACATAAAAGGCAAATTGCTATGGAACTCCTGGTCCAGGCAGTCACAGTTCAGATTTTAAGTGCTCAGTTCTCAAAATGGTATCAAATCACTCTGAATGTTCAGAATTTCCTGCGGGGGGGGGGAGCTGTAGAAGATTAAAGGTGAATTTTAAAAGCCCGATGCAGGCTGAAATTAGCGGATTCGCGACTATGTCTGGCTGGCACACACTGAGCAGTTTTTAAAGTCACATAGATATGCATATACATGGACAAATAAAAAGTTTCCAAAAAGCAGTGGGGTGTGGACGTGGTATGTGCGAGGATTGGCGCTCCATGATTTTAAACTAAAATTTGTGTGTAAATATTTACGCGCACAGGCAAGCGCCAGGGTCCCCCTGCCATGTAAGTTTACTTCTGCTATGGATGACGTCTAACTTATAAAACCTAAAAATCTAGGCAGATTAGCAGGGTTTTAAAGGTCATGGTTGACAAGGAGAAGAAAGGATATTAAACTAGGTGGGTGTGGAAGTCCTATCGCTTAACTGGGCAAACTGGGAACAATTGGGAAAACTGGCAATGGTGCTGGCATGCATGTCTTTTAAAATTACCCCACTTTAGTGGTTGAAGTGGCATTTGCGTACACAGGTGCACACCTACTTAAAATTGCGTGCACATGTTCTCACAGTCAGGCTATATTATAACATATGCGCATATACGCATGTATATTATAAAATTGCTGCATCCTTGGGCACGGGCCAATGAATGCGAGCATATGTGCACCCACACACTGAAGTAGATTTTAAAAACATACGCGCGCGCGAACAAAAGTACGCTGGATTTTCTAAGATACGCGCGTAGCTGCGCGTATCTTATAAAATCCGGGGTTGGCACGCGCAAGGGGATGCACATTTGTGCAACTTGCGCGCGCCGAGTCCAGCGCGCGCTGCTCGTTCCCTCCAAGGCCGCTCCGAAATCGGAGCGGCCTCGGAGGGAACTTTCTTTCTACCCCGCCCGCACCTTCCCTTCCCTTCCCCTACCTAACCCACCCCCCCGGCCCTATCTAGACCCCCCCACACACCTTTATCGGAGAAGTTACTACTGCCTCTGGGCAGTAGTAACTTATGCGCGCTGGCGGGGCAGACCCCAACACAGGCCGCTGTGTTGGGGCACTCGGCCATGCCCCCGGACCGCCCACACGCCCCCAGACATGCCCCTGATCCCTAACCGTGCCCATGGCCACGCCCCCGCCCGCCCCTTTTTGCAAGCCCTGGGACTTACGCGCCGAGCCTATGCTCGGCGTGCGCAGGGGGGTTTTGGGGTAGGTTTTTGGGGGGTACGCGCATATCTTACGCCCGTACCCCTTTGAAAATCTACCCACTGCTTTCAAAGTTACTGTCCTTCCTTCTAGGCTCTAATGTGTTGCTTTACACCAAGTTCCCCTTTAAGTCCATTGTAAACAGCACTGATGATCACAAGTAGATACATAGCAACAGTAATCACACTGGAAGCTGATCTGGTTTCCATCTCAATTTTATAGATAATTTGGTAGAATTAAATGAAAAGTTCTTTACAGTTCTTGATATTACAGTCAAACTGACCTACATTTATTCAATAAATTTGCGACCTCAAACTTCCAAAAAATGTCTTTAGATAAATTAAACCAATTCCTTGATTAATCAAGATCCTTCTCCTTGCCCACCAGCACAAATTGGGTTAGCTCTTTCCATTGTGAAATAGGTAGAAATTTAGTCCTAGTTGCTTAAATGAATCTTCTCTATTCTCCTTTTCTTCTCCTGGTAGTAACAAATTGGGCCAGTAGCAATATTCTTTTGAATAACTCTCTCAAGCTCCTTCTCTCTAGTAAATCAGAGCGGCCTGTGAGGGAACTTCCCTTCCCCCTAGCCTGACCTTCCCACCCCGTCCCCTAACCTTTCCCCCCCCCCCAGCCCTACTCTAAGCCCCACCCCCGCTGACCTTTGTCTTACCTTTTGCGCCTGCCTCTTTTACCGATATCAATTTTACTATGAATACTTCTCAATGTGTCTGTAACACCACCCCCCTAATCCCCAACCCACCTCCTGAAACCCACCCTAAATCAAAGTGCCCCCCTATAGTACATATAGAGAGTGTATGAGATTGATTCTATACAGTCTCTCTCTCTCTCTCTCTCTCTCACTACAGGTGTCACAGTATTTTAAATACCACATGTGTCCTTTAACATTTACCTGATATTGTTCTCCTCACTCCTAAATACAGTATTTTGTTTTGAAAGTAAAATTAGAGTACGGCTGTTATTTGACTATATCATGTGCAATCTTTTCAAGTCTCTCAGCAAGGAGCAGAGGTGTTATGTTTAGATTAAAATCTGGGAAAAATGATTTTCTAGAAAGCTTTTCCAAATGAATGAGGGATTGGCTGACTCTTCTACTACCAGGAAACCTGCAGAACCTTTGATGATACTATTTTATCAATAGTACAATAAATGACTTTTGCATTTGTTACACATTGGGTTTGAGAAAAAAAAAAACAGAACTGCTTCAGTCACCAATTAACCCTAACCTGAGTACATCACCAGACTTGCACTTTGATGTCAGTGTTGAATAGACTTCATTGGAGGAAATCACTATAAGAAAACTAAAATGGATCCCTCTGATAGGGCTAGTGAGAAGGCTCCTCATAGCAGAGCTAATGTCTCACCATGAGGTCTCCATGTCTTCTCAACTAGAATAAAATTGTGTTAGAATGTTCAAATGCCACTAATTTGTTAAGCAAAGTGCAAATGTAGATTTGAATGATATCCAGAATATCACTAAGCAGTCAATAACTTGTATGGCGGCTCCAATTTCCTTCTTGCAATCTGTCAGGAAATGAATCATTGCTTTAAAAAAAAAAGGCAAACACCTGCATTGAAAGGTTTACGAAGGAAATGAAGCTCTCTGACACTAAATCAGATGGGATATTTTGGTACAGTGCTATAAGCCTTCATTTACAACTATCTGGGGGGAGGGGCTCCTCCTGTTACATCTCCCCTCCCAGCTACCTTAGCCCAGGTACTGCAGCAATGGTCTTCAACCAGGGACAAAAAAAAAACACAAAACACAGCTGCCTCCAGAATGCTGTACTGTGAACCCTGAGACTGGCCACTAGGTGTCACCATTGAGCAATGACTGGGGCTTCTCTGCCCCTGGGGCTGGGAATGCTGCCTCTGCAGCACTCCCAATCCCAGCCAGCCCAGAGAGCAGAGATCTGACCCAAAAATCAAGCCCAGGTTCTCCGTATGGCAAGGCAGAGCACTGCCCATGAGACACCAGAAATGGATAGATTGGTGATCTCAGAAGGAGAAGACAAAGAAACAGCTCCATTCTTTATAACATGAAACTACTTTGTTTCTATTTTAAAAGATTCCTTACAGAAAATGAAGCATCTATAGACCCTTCCATTGTTGCATTATGTATTTATTTGGCAATTACATCTCCACACATGCATTTTTTTGATATTTAATTAATTTGGTAGAAGAAACAGTTTTAACTAAAAGATGAAAGAAACCTCAGAACAAAGATTCCAAAAGGTATCTGTTCACAGCCTTTCTCAGTACAGCCTGTTTCCCAATACACTTTTCTCAACAAAGGGAAGAAAAAAATGCTTGCCCACAATCTGAGGATGGTGACAACTACAGGCATGGTGTCGTGTTAGAGGAGATTGTGAGTGCCATTAGAACTATGGGATGTTTTTCTAGAGAAGGAAACGCTTAAATACGGAGAAAGAAGGATCTGGGCATGGGGAGAACGTTTTTCATAAACAGTTTATCCAGGTAAAAGGAGTGTCTGAAAATTGTCCACCCTTAACCTGGCTAAACAGATACTGATTGTTCCACGGCAGGCTTACTTTTAGCTGTTATTAGAAAGAGATGTTTCCAAGGGGAGGAGAATTACACTTTCAAATCTACGCGGGTTGCTTTTTTATGGGAAACATTTTTGCAGAAAAAGCAGATGCAAACAGCGGATGCTTTGTCTCTGTGGCAGTTTTCAAAGTGAAAGTGTGCGGGTACCTTTACTTTCAAAACTGGTGCTCGGCCCTTGAGCGAAAAAACATTCATAGACATTGCTGCCATGTGGGCAAGGTGCAGAAAGAAAAAAACCCTGGGGGTTAGACTATGCGGAAAACTCAGAGAGGACAAAATAATTCCAAAGATGCCAAACAAAACAATTACAAAACACACTAATAGAAGCAAAAAACAGCTTTGTCTATATTCTGATTATAAAAATATTAAACTGACTGGTCATATTCTTTCCCCTCCCATCTGCCCTGCTTTTCAACCTCCCCAGATCTCAGTTTTTATGTTCTCTTTTTCAGCCTGAAAGTATTGTAATAATAAAATATCTATCCCAACATTTCAGACTCTAGGACTGAGAATCATCTGTTTCAAAATAACACTTCTTAAGCAATTATATCAGAAATTGGAAACAAGGCTTTTCTTTTCTTTGTTGAATTCATTATACAAAAGCAACAATTATATAAGGACCTCTATTTCCTCCTAGGGTGTGCCGAATAAAGGAAACTGGAGATTAAACATGATGGAAGTTGCTACATTAGAAGTGATTGCCTGCATTCACAACTCCCCAAACACATAACCCCATTTGCTGTCCAATCAAACTTGCCAGTGGTAACAGTTACCTAGGCAGGTCTTGCTCTGGAATTTAAAATTCTCTGCTTACAATACATACAGTTAGTCTTAATAAATAAATGGCTTGTACCATGTATTATATATCACTCAAATCCATGAGGACTCAAATTATGTATAATACATTGGCTGTGTAATTTATTTATTAAGGAAAACGTGAATTTTCAAGGCTTGTATTTTGAGGCACACTTTGTCACACACAGCTAAATGATGCATTCTTATTAGTCCCACTCAATTACCAAGTCATCCCTCTGTGCACTGTGTATTTGTTAATGATAGTGCCACAACGCTGTGTCTACAATACCTGTGATTTTAGTGATTCATAACCACTCACTAAAACTGTGAAAATGATAAATTGAGTGCTGTTGATTAAATGCCGCTAACAGTATGCTTCGTATGTGTTTGTCACAGTTCGAAGTTAAAGAAACAGTATTGCTCAAATCATTTAAATATCTAATTAGCAGAGCCTGCACTGGTTAGTAGGAACTCACTGGAGTAAAAAAAAAGTATTAATTTCTAAAATAAATGCAACTTTTATAGAGATCTTCCTGGGTATATCATCTCTGGCAGTGCATTAGGTAATAAGAAAGGCTTGTACGATTTTAAAAAACACTTAGCACAAAATGTGGTCCTTCCAGCCTGACTGCACAGCTGCACTTGGATGGATTGATGGATTTAATTGATAGCTAAGATTAGCTTTAGACATGTGAACTCTGGTAATGCATGCAAGCAGTGAGATGATGACAACACATGAAACTGGGGCAAAGGAGATGAGAGAGAGAGAGAGGGTGAGGGAGTCAAAAGAGGAGAAGAGGTAGATATACACAGTAGAAAACTGCAATCAAGTTCTTGTAAAGAAAAAAAAAACCTCAGCATACTCACAGAAGAAAATAGCTGCATTTTAATGTATGAAGAATGGTGTAGGAATCACATCACATAATTTTCAAAGTTTAATATTTTTGTAGCTTTAATGAAGTTTTTCTCATTTTAGATTAATCCTGTGCAGACATGTCACTACTAACATAAAAAAAAAAATAGAAGGTGCAATAATACCCAAAATCCTAATGCTGTTGTGCTGTGTAACTGTATCTGGAAGGGGTTGGTGGTAAGCAGTACATACAGTACATAACGCTTTCAAAAATGACCCTTAACAATGGATGAATCTATCTTGGCACTATGTTGGCATTCATCTGACTGACTGATTAATCTGTTGTTTTCAGCTGCAGCTGCCATGCTGAAAAATGTATCAGAGAAGATGAACAGACTCAGGTTGAGTTGTCACCTTCCCACTGGTTGCAGGTCAATGATTGTCATGGATTCATCCCAACGATAAAATTATTAGATTTTTTTTAAGATGGGATAAATGGTAGATTTACTCATTTCTGGTGCACAAGAATCCTCTCATCAAACATTGCAGCAGTCAAATATGAGGAGACTCACTCCAACAAATGACATGCATACACTTATATTTTTATTATTTTATTGTCTAGAATGATAAAATATACATTCAGGATCCTAGCAGACCTACAGACAGGAACATTCTCGCAGTTGGTTAGAAGATAGTTTGCTTGAAAGAGAGAGGATATACAAGGAAGTTCAGTAATGAAACATATATTTTTTTTTTCAATTATCTGGTGAATTTAGTAGTCATGAGAAGCACTGTAAACCAAAGTTCCAATTTATACACAGAACATTGCTCAACCGATATACTCTGGAAAGACCAATTCTAGGGATGATAAAGTAATTCTGTTCCCTCCCAGTATAGTCTTAGACCTCTCTCATAAGCCTATCAAAAAGGATGCCAACCAAATAGTAATCAAGTGTTTTATTTTATTATGACCTGAATCAGTTTTGAAATCGTGAACTAGATGTGACAGTAGGGTCAAATTGAATTGTCATTAATTGTAGGGTTCAGACAGAAGAAAAATGCTTCTAGCGGATGTCTCTACTGATAGGAAAGGCTTTCCTAGATCATTGTTTCTCAGGAAAGCTAACCCATCGTGAAGAGTGCTGTGGAATCTTTAGAGGTCAGTATTCAGAGGGGTTTGTCTGGCTAACTTTTCAGTTACCTGGACAAAAACCTTATTTATTTATTTGAGTTTTTTCTATACCGGCATTCGTGATGAGTATCACACCATGCCGGTTTACAATAAACAAGGGGGTGTAATAATAGGTTACAATAAAAAGAACAACTAACAGGTGCTGAGCGAAAACAATTGCAGTTACAATAAAACAGGGAAATGCACAACTGGGAGCAGAGAAAGGTGATAGGAATTTAACAGAATACATTTACCAAACTTTAGCAGAATGCATTTACAGAATTTATGGTATTTACTAGGTTATGCCATTTGCAATGTTATAGTTTTCTGCGTTAGGGTAATGACTGAAAGTTGGTTAGCTAAATTTTCCCCAGGTAACATTTTACCTGGATAAGATTTAGTTGGAAAAAAAGAAGCAGAACATTAAGTGCTCCAGAGGCAGGACTTCAGTTTAGCCAGGTAGTGCCAATATTGACACTTCCCAGCTGTAACTACCCGGCAAAGTCTTGTTGAAAAAAAATGCTGTCCTGAAGTCACCCAGGCAGGTTTACCTGAGTAACTCTAGGCAATATATATTCAGTGGTGAACTTATCTGGGTAACTTCACATTACTTGTGCTGCTGAATAAGGACCTCATTAATAGCTTCCTTCCAATAGAGGAAGCCTTTTCCATGTTAGGCATTCATAGTATAGCAATAGGCTATACCACCTAAATTAAGGACCCTTATAGGATAGCTTTTTTTTTTTTTTTTTGTAGCATAAGCTTATATACATGTCTGTGACTAGACCCTTACAATGAATATAGAACTATGGAGGAAAATGTCTGGACTCTCCCAGTTTTTTGATGGAAGGACACAGAAAAAGAGTTACCTGAATCCTCCAAGATCCAGGATAGAGAGGAGCACTACTAAATGAAGAGTGCCTGCATTCTGTAGGGAAATATCTCATGTTTTACCACTGAAAACACCAAATAGGAATCATAATAGCCAAGACATATGCAGACAAGTATACTGACAGGCCAAAAACACTAAAGAAAAGAAACTTAGTCCAGAGAACTTTAAACCAGCACTGAAGGATGCTTATCAAGATCTGCCTGTTTGCAAGAGCCTGTGTAAATAAAACCAAGGCAAAGGGACAATATAGCCACTTAAGCTCATAAGCTGATATCACGGACTGGTCAAGGGATGTCCAGAGGTCAGAAGGACCTCCACCCTTGGATGAAGGGGGAGCATTCTGAAACAGAGGAAATGCTGACTCTGGAATACAGCTTGGCATACTGACATGGCATGAACCCCCCACCCCCAAAGAAAAGGGGAGGGTGGAAAAGACCTGCAGTGCAGTAAAGACCCTCCACCCACTACATGATTATGCATGAGCTTATGCATATTTATAAGCTAGAAATTATAAGATAGGGAACAAATAAGGAGAAAGAGGGAGCAAACCCAAGCAGCTCAGCAACCTCTGCTGTCAAGGAGGGAGAAGACTAGGTCTGGCCAGGAGACTGGAGAGAGAAGACACCCTTCCTGGGGTCGGACAGATGTGTAGTCTGAGGCGGTAAGGAGCAGAGAGCAGCCCAGTAGCTCTTCCAGTACCAGACCTGGAAGCAAGCCCGGCAGATAGCCCACCGGTTCTGCCAGTACCAGACCCAGAAATAAGCCTTCTCCCCTGCCCATATTCTCCAAACCTCCAGCCAACATCTGCTCCAGAAGTGAACAGAGGGATATCACCTGAAGTTGGGACCAGGGGTAAGTTAGCCATAAGTATTAATATATTAAGCAGGCTACAGTTTATGGCATGTTTGAATCCATCCATGGCACAGAGGTTTCTTTAGGGTAAATTGGTGCTTAGTGGACAGGATTTAGAGACAGGAATTGTTATTTTCTAAATGCTAAATCCTGCTAAATCTGATAAATAAAAGTCTAATTCTGAGGAGAACATGTTGTCTTTGTGAAGTGAAGTGGGAGGGGAAATGGAAGTGCCCTGTAGCAGACAGGTCCCTGTTCCCCTAAACTTACTTACAATTATTAGTATCAGTGAAATGGAAGTCCTACTTTTGTCAGAGGAAGGAATTTTCTTATATACATTCCTGCATTTTCCAGGGTCTTATAACAAAGAGGTCATTATGGCCAAGAAAATAGTAAAAAAAAAACATTGCCTGTGGAAAGTGAAAAATGTGAAGACAACTATACATGTAAAGACATATGGTAAATTAAGCAGGAACAGGCAGAAAATTGACATAAATTTTATTGGTTCAAGTAGTTGAAAATGAAAATAGATAAAATACCATAAAAGGCAATAAAATAAAAAAAGATTTAAAGTTTTTCTTGGAAATGCCAGTGTCTCCAAAGGAAAAAAAGATATGCCTTTCTGAATATTTGGAAACCCAGCAGTTTAGATGATAAATCACTTGCTAATAGTGAACAAAAACCATAGAAGACTATATTCAGATTTCATGAGCATTTGGAACACAAAAAAATTTGGAGGAAAAGCAGAGATTTCATAGGGATAATTTTGATTTTCAGGTTTAGAGGAGCAAGCAAAGTACAGAAATTACTCCAGAATGATAAAGCTGCCATCAAGTGGTATGGTTCATACGTTTCCCAGAGCAAATAAAGATCTCAAGGTGATAAGATAGAAACATTCAAATATCTCAACATCACACACTTGTGTTCTTGCAGGTTCATTGCTCCCTACCTCCACCCCACCCCCTCACATCAAAAATGGTCTATAGATGTACAGATAGTAAGAAAGAAGGTTGCAGCTTTAAGTAAATATATTATATTTAAAAGATCAGCAATGTTAGCAGAATTACAATAAAATAATGTACATTCCAATATTTTCCAGCTTTCTGCATTGGTCCTTGTCCATAGCAGTTATAAGTGTGGGGAAAACATCATTAGGGCATCTAACCCAAATCATTGTTCATACATCGTCCAGACTGGGATACAAACCCTTTATCAGAGACCACTGACAAAATAGGCTACCCCGACCAGTCAGTGTTGATCCTGCAGAGGTGATATAACTGTACCCTATAGATCATACAGATCATTTTTGCTGAAACAATACAATCTGCAGTTGCACCAGGTAATAACTGTATCAACCAACCTCCATCTGACTTGTGGTAACGCTACTACGCTAGCCATCTTTGTTCAGGTTTCAGAATCCCTAAGCTGCTTCATGTTCAATAGTGGCAATCCTCATAGAAACCAGGATTGCATTTCTAAAGCCTGTTAGGCTTCACCATAGACTAACATGAAATTCTGCAACAGAAGTGTGGTTAGTGATTATTATGTCCCATCCCCACAGGCTGGGCCCCTTTTTCTAAATATCTCTGAAGGCGTCTCCACAAGATAATAGGGGGGATCTTAAGTTGCTCAAGACTTTGGAGGAGTGGAGAGAGGCAGCAAGTGTGCTGGTCTGCTCTCTGGAGAGGATTCTCAAATGTTTCACTTTTTCCAGTAGCAAAGCCACGTGTCATTTCCCAGAAACAGAGTGGGGCTGTTTCTCATCTTTCTTATATTTTTGTGGTAGGGGGAGAGTTTCTCTTTGCTTTTTCTACCAAGGGAGGAGTCTTAGCCCTCTGCAGAATATTCTTCATCAAAGCATCTCTAGAAAGATTTCAGAATTCCACAGCTGTGAGCTAAATTCTATTTTAATACAAGAGAAATTGGTAAGGACTCTAGGTGCAGCTGTTAGAGAGTATCTATATCAGGGGAGAGTGAAGCCATTGGTGAAGGACTGCAGCAGTTACAGGTATCCAAGGAATCTGTAATTGAGATAGCAGAGCCTAAATTACTCTGAAAGGTCTTGCAGGCAAAGGAAAACACAAGAAAAGGCTGCTTGAACTTGCTTTCACTGTGCTGTATTTTAGTATTTTTCTCGGTGTTATCTTTCGAGGATGAAAGGTGCCCATACACACAAGCATGATGCATTGATTTTTATGAGGAACTACAGAGTAAATTAAGCATGTAGAGGAAAAAGGTGCCACGATGTTAAGTTCCATATTAGGAGCTACCACCCAGGAAAAAAATCTAGGCATCATAGTGGATAATACGTTAAAATTTGTCGGCTCAGTGTGCTGGAGCAGTCAGAAAAGCAAACAGAATGTTAGGAATTATTAGGAAGGGAATGGTTAATAAAATGGAAAATGTCATAATGCCTCTATATCGCTCCTTGGTGAGACCACACCTGGAATACTGGGGTAGATTTTTAAAAACGGCGCGTTCGCGTACTTTTGTTCGCGCTCCAGGCGCAAACAAAAGTACGCTGGATTTTAGCAGATACTCGCGTAGCCGCGCGTATCTGCTAAAATCCATGATCGGCACGCGCAAGGCTGCCGATTTGGGCAGCCGGCGCGCGCCGAGCCGCGCAGCCTGCCTCTGTTCCCTCAGAGGCTGCTCCGATTTCAGAGCGGCCTCGGAGGGAACTCTCTTTCGCCCTCCCCTCACCTTCCCCTCCCTTCCTCTACCTAACCCACCCCCCCCCCGGCCCTATCTAAACCCCCCCCTACCTTCGTCCGGGGATTTACGCCTCCCGGAGGGAGAAGTAAATCCCAGCGCGCCAGCAGGCTGCTGGCGCGCCAAGACGCAACCCGGGGGCAGTTCCGGAGGGCGCGGCCATGCCCCCGGACCGCCCCGGGCCGAATCCACGCCCCCGGGCCCGCCCCCGAAACGCCACATCCCGCCCCCAAAACGCCGCGTCGATCGGCCCCACCCCCGACACGCCCCCAACAAAAAACCCCGGGACTTACGCGAGTCCCGGGGCTCTGCGCGCGCCGGCAGGCCTATGGAAAATAGGCGCGCCGGCGCGCAAGGCCCTGCTCGCGTAAATCAGGTCGGATTTACACGAGCAGGGCTTTTAAAATCCGCCCCACTGTGTATAATTCTGGTCGCCGCATCTCAAAAAAGATATAGTTGCGATGGAGAAGGTACAGAGGAGGGCAACCAAAATGATAAAGGGGATGGAACAGCTCCCCTATGAGGAAAGGGCTGTTGAGCTTGGAGAAGAGACGGCTGAGCGGGGATATGATAGAGGTCTTTAAGATCATGAGAGCTCTTGAACGAGTAGATGTGAATCAGTTATTTACACTTTCGAATAATAGAAGGACTAGGGGGCATTCCATAAAGTTAGCAAGTAGCACATTTAAGACTAATCAGAGAAAATTATTTTTCACTCAACGCACAATAAAGCTCTGGAATTTGTTGCCAGAAGATGTGGTTAGTGCAGTTAGTGTAGCTGGGTTCAAAAAAGGTTTGGATAAGTTCTTGGAGGAGAAGTCCATTAATGGCTATTAATCAAGATGACTTAGGGGTAGATTTTCAAATAGCGCGCATAGGCGTACTTTTGTTGGCGCTCCAGGCACAAACAAAAGTACGCTGGATTTTAGTAGATACGCGCGGAGCCGCGCGTATCTGCTAAAATCCGGGATCGGCGCGCGCAAGGCTATCGATTTTGTATAGCCGGCACGCGCCAAGCCGCGCAGCCTACCCCCGTTCCCTCCGAGGCCGCTCCGAAATCGGAGCGGCCTCGGAGGGAACTTCCTTTTGCCCTCCCCTCACCTTCCCCTCCCTTCCCCTACCTAACCCACCCACCCGGCCCTGTCTAAGCCCCCCCCTTACCTTTGTCGGGGGATTTACGCCTCCCGGAGGCCTCCCGCTGGCCTCCCGCTGGCCTCTTGCGTCCCGGCGCGCAAGAGGCCAGCGGGCCTCTTGCACGCCGGGTCGCGACCTGGGGGCGGGTATGGAGGGCGCGGCCACGCCCCTGGACCGCCCCGGGCCGTAGCCACGCCCCCGTACCCGCCCCCAAAACGCTGCCAACACGCCCCCTAAACGCC
The DNA here is from genome assembly GCF_901001135.1 of Rhinatrema bivittatum. Classification (NCBI taxonomy): domain Eukaryota; kingdom Metazoa; phylum Chordata; class Amphibia; order Gymnophiona; family Rhinatrematidae; genus Rhinatrema; species Rhinatrema bivittatum. Next base: position 539,423,233 of record NC_042616.1, on the reverse strand, counting down.
GCGACGACCGGGCTCGCCCCCGACACGCCCCCCTCAGAGAACCCCGGGACTTACGCGAGTCCCGGGGCTCTGCGCGCGCCGGTGAGCCTATGTAAAATACTCTTGATTATGTATGAACCAATTGGGCCATACAGCATTGAGCTATCCCGCTTTGGCAGAATCCTGATCTAGGTCTGCAGCCAGTTTTTTACCTGCTCTGCAGTACTCGAAGGTGGCCCCCTTGCCTGGTTCAGGAAGTATCCTGACACTTGATAGGCTGCTTGATAGTCAAAGGCTACATATTTGTTTATTTATTTGTTTGTTTTTTTATTTACTTGCTATTCTTCTAGTTAGCATTATACAAAAGTCTTGTTCTAAGGAGATTATAAAATTCAAATATAAAATACAATAGAATAGAAACAAAAAAAATCAGTGTTTACAAAAACAAAAATAATAAATAATCATGACATATACAGTAAATATACAGTAAAACAAAAATGAAAATGATCAAATTAGCAATAAATAACCATAAAATCAAACAGGAATACAGAAGCAAATAAACTATAAAAAAATTAAATGCAATAACTAATAAGAGCAACGATTGCTAAAGTTAAACATATCAAAGAAAATGTGGCATTATATCAAAGCTCTATAGATTTATAAAAGATAAAAATTCCTCATGACTGATCCCAAGGTAAGTGAGGGAGCACTGCTATCAGCTGAAACAAGAATGCCTTAACCCACTTCACCCTCCTTCCACTACTAGCCAGCCATTTGCAAGGAGTGAATGGGGTGTATTGGTCAGGTAGAACCATTTTGAAAATGGAAGCCGAAAGGGCAGGAGTGAGTAGGCATTAATTCTTCCCCAGGAAGGATTGCCATATATTAGGTAAGCTTGGGAGGTGAGTTTAGGAGGACATGAGAGTGGGCAGATTTTATTTTCAAAATATTGTAAAGAGGCACAAAGGGACAGGACTTCAGAAAGCCCACTGCTACTACAATTTTTGGTCTCCCATAGGATCTCAGATGTGCCACTTGCCCACCAGGGAAGAGTCTTTTACTTTGCAGGTCATACAATTCATCACATGAAGCCCCACTTCCCTTGGGCCATCAAAAAAAAATAACTATACCTCTTTGAGGTATATTGCAAAAATGAGCCTACACGCCTTTTTGCCCCCACTGTTAGATAGGAAATTGAAATCCAGTACCTCTAAGGCTGTATTCTCCTAAATACTCCCCATTCCTCATACAGGACACCAGAGACAAGCTGATCTCCACAATCTCAATGTGTGGATGAGACGAGATTGCAAGGAAGACATCTATAGATTTGATAGGAACAGGGGATCATTCTGGGGAAGGGGGAAGCCTATTCTGATGGAATGGGCCTCACTTTAACCAGTGTGCAAAATGGCTACTGGCACTAACATTTATAAAAGAAGGCGAGCAGCTTTTAAACTAGACTATGGGAGAAAGCAAATAATTACTCAGAAGTGGATGGTTTCAAGGGAGGTGTCTTCCAAGGATACTTGAAAAGCAGAGAAGTTAGAATATCACAGTAAAAGAGTTGTTATTATGCATGAAGTAGACCAGATGGATGTAGATAAAGAGCTCATTGGATGACTCTATACTAACTGTGTCTTCTGCTAATAAGCAGAATAGAAATAGAAATAATAAAAACATATTTTGAAAACCTGCATGCAAATGCCATAAAGCTAATAAGCTTGGATAGTTAGAATATAAGGCATTATGGGGCGGATTTTCAGAGCCCTGCTCGCCTAAATCCGCCCGGATTTAGGCGAGCAGGGCCCTGCGCGCCGGTGAACCTATGTTCAATAGGCCTACCGGCGCGCGCAGACCCCGGGACTCGCGTAAGTCCCGGGGTTTTCCGAGGGGGGCGTGTCGGGGGCGTGTCGGGGGTGGGCCCAATCTGTGCGGCGTTTTCGGGGCGGGCCGTAGCATTTCGGGGGCGGGCCCGGGGGCGTGGTTACGGCCCGGGGCGGTCTGGGGGCATGGCCGCGCCCTCCGGACCCGCCCCCAGGTCGCGTCCCGGCGTGCTAGCGGCCCGCTGGCACGCGGGGATTTACGTCTCCCTCCGGGAGGCGTAAATCCCCCGACAAAGGTAAGGGGGGGTTTAGACAGGGCCGGGCGGGTGGGTTAGGTAGGGAAAGGGAGGGGAAGGTGAGGGGAGGGCAAAAGAAAGTTCCCTCCGAGGCCGTTCCGATTTCGGAGCGGCCTCGGAGGGAACGGAAGTAGGCTGCCTGGCTCGGTGCGCGCCAGCTATACGGAATCAATAGCCTTGTGTGCGCCGATCCCGGATTTTAGCGGATACGCGCGGCTACGCGCATATCTACTAAAATCCAGCGTACTTTTGTTTGCGCCTGATGCGCCAACAAAAGTACGCCAAATAGCGCTATTTGAAAATCTACCCCTATATGAGGACAAAAGCTTTATGAACTGAATTTTCAAAAGCATATATGCGTATATAAATTTTCCTTCAGAAAATTTCCATGGGTTATACACATAAAAGTGCATATGGAAGCAATTTCATGCATACTTTTACACGTACTTGAAAGAGGCATTTCCAGAGGCAGAATTAGGGCAAGAAAGCCATTTAAAAGCATACTTTCTAAAATCAAAATTATGCATGAAAATGTACGAATCAACATTTATACCTGCTCCAAAGAAGACATTAATATGTGCATGTATGCTGCTCAAGGGTTCATGCGTACCCTCTAATTTTCAAAGCGGACTTGAGTGTGGAAGTCTGCTTTGAATTTTGTGGCTGAACTTTTTGTTTGCTTTGTATTTCTGGGCTCTATAGGAATATCAGAAATGTAATACTAAGAGAACAACATATGGGACACAGTGATACCATTGTATAAATATCAACATGATAGGGAATATCAAATTAGAGGCACTTTATGTAAAGGATGACATAGTGTAAAGCGTGATAAAAATCCTGCAGGAAACAAAATGCACCGTGGAATCCTTATGAACAGAAATTCCACGTGTGACGGGTAAGAGTAGCAGTGGGTATATTCTACTAGCCACCTGGCTAAGATGAAGAAATATGTTGTCAACTGCTAGCTGAAATTAAAAATAAAAATACATTTGGCAACACAATAATAATGGAAGATTCTAAATGCCCCAGAATTTATTGGGTTAGTGTCTTATCGGCACATGCTAGAGAGGTTACGCTTTCAGATGCCATAAATGACTGCTTCATGGAGCAGCTGGTCTGAGAACCTAAGAGAGGGGCAGCTACTTTAGATCTGGCCCTCAGTAGAAGGCACAAACTACTGTATGGGGTTACTGTGGTGAGACCAGGCTGTCCTTTGTGTGTGTGTGGGGGGGGGGGAGGGGGGGAGGGAACGGGGCAACCCCCTTGGGCCCAGAATTTTATGGGGCCCAAAACTGCCATAGTAGTTCCATAATTTTCTGTCAGCTAGAATTCCAGGGCTTCACTACAGTTGAATCACCCTGGGCCTCGCACTCCCCCCTAAGCTCAGCCTCAGTGGGGCCACTAAGCAATAGCGATCACAATGCAATCAAATCTGACTTACGTAATCGCTGGAGGGAGGACATTAAGTAAAACTACCACAGTATCATATAACTTTAAAAAGGAAGACAATGATAGAATGAGGAAATTAGGTAAAAAATTAAAAGAAGCAGCTGCACAAGTTAAAAGTTTATATGAGACGTGGACATTGTTTAAAAATACCATCTTAGAAGCCAAGATATAATGTATTCTATTATATACAGGGACAAAGGAAAATCAAATGACTGCCAGCATGGTTTAATGTAAGGTAAAAGAAGCAGTTAAATCTAAAAGGGCATCTTTGTAAAATGGAATGCAGACAAGTGCATAAGCACTAGCAAGTTAGATGTAAAACAGTAGTAAGACAGACCAAGAAAAAATTTGCAAAGAAGCTTGCCAGAGAGAAAAAACTAAAAGTAAACATTTTCAAGTACATTCAAAGCGGAAGTTAGTTGGGTGGTAAAAGGGGTAATTAGGGAGGATTGGGAAATAATAAAAAAATTGAATGAATTTGTTGCTTTGGTCTTTACTAAGGAGAATTTTGGGAACATGCCCATACCTGTTATAATGGAGAAAGTAATCGATCAGTTCTACAAACTAAAGAGTAGCTAATCTCCAGGTCTGGATGGCATTCATGCCAAAGTTCTAAAAGTACTCAAACATGAAACTGCAAATCTGATGCAAGCAATGTATAACCTATCATTTAAAACAGTCACAATACTTGAAGACTGGAGAGTGACCAATGTGATATTGATTTTTAGAAAGAGCTCCAGTGGTGATCCAAGAATCTGTAAGCCTGTAAGCCTGACATTGGTACCTATCAAAATGGTAGAAGCTATTCTTAAAAACAAAATCACTAACTATATAGATAAGCATGGTTTAATAGAGAAGGGTCAACATGGCTTTAGCAAAGGGAAGTCTTGACATAATAATCTTTTAGATTGAAAGTGTAAATAAACATGTAGATAATGATAAACTGGTTAAGTCATGAGATAGGAGGCAGTATCCTAATGTGGATTAGTAATTGGTTAAAGACAGGAAACAGAGAGTAGGAATAGTCAATTTTCCACATGGAAAAAGATCATTAGTGGAGCACCACACAGATTGGTACTGGGACCTCTCCTGTTTAACATGTTTATAAATGATCTTGAAAGAGGAACAGCAAGCAGATTGTGAAGAACTGCAGAAGGACCTTGTAAGACTAGGAGACTGGGCATCTGAATGGCAGAAGTAATTTAATGTGAAAAAATGCAAATTGATACATATCAGGAAAAATAATCCCAACTCCAGGTACACAATGATGGGTCATATAATAGGAGTCACCAGTCAGGAAAAGGACCATGGAGGCCTAATGGACAATACATTGAAATTCTTAGTTCAGTGTGCAGTGGTGGTCAAAAAACCAAATAGAATATTAAAAATGATTAAAAAAGAAATGGAGAATAAAACAAAAGTTTTATATTGCCATTATATTGATCCATGTTGTGACCATACATTGAATATTGTGTGCAGTTCTGGTTGCCCCATCTCAAAAAAGACACAGTGGAACTAGCTGTCTAAACACTCTGCTTTTCAGCATCAACTTTTGAATTTTCCAAGGATCAATCTGAATTCTTGGGGGCATGGCCATGATCCTGGCTAACCACTATTCTAAGGCTGCCTCATTATATTCTATTCTGTGGCCTCATCAGTAGGGCACTAGCCCTTGAGAGATCTGATATTGAAGACAGATAATATACTGTACATTTGGCAATACATTTAGCAAAACCCTCAGTCAGAAGAAAGAAATGAGTGCACAACAGAAAACAAGCCCAGAAGAGACCTATTGCATGTTCTCAATGTGGGAAAGGTTTGAGTAAGATGAGAGAACTAAAATCACAAAGGGAAGAAACTATATTCAACTATAGGATGGAGCTAATGTTCATGCATCTTCTAACTGCTGGATGACAGGGCTGGAGGATGGAGCTAATGTTCATGATTCTTCTAACATTAGCTCCATCCTGCAGCCCCTCACGCAGATGCAAGGTGTCGAAACATGGCCAGTGTCAGGCAATTTGTGATTTGAATAATTGAAAGGAATATAACAGATGGAAGATCAGTGAGCAAGTTAACAAGATAAGTGTGGGTTTATACTCAATACAACTGCTGATCTTTTCTATCATCCATCGGGAGGATTATTTTATAAGAATATATTTCACATTAGTTTTTCAAGAAATGAAAGAAGAAGTGATGTACAAATTAAGGGGGTTATTTTCCAAGCCGCGAAAGGTCCTTATCGCGGCGGTAAGATTTAAATTAGGGGGAGGGGAGGAGTCGGGGCAGAGTTAGGGAGGGAATTACGGTTATCGGCGGCAGCACCACCGTGGTGCGGCCGGCTGCAGGCTATTGTCCAACCACCCCCTGCTTCCCCCCCCCCCCCCCTCCTGTAGCACAGGATTCATCATTCCACATGGACTAAGTGATTTTATTTGCACATAAGATAAAAATCTGAAAAAAAATGTTTTTCAGTTGTTTATATACAGAGCAAAGCGGTATTTGGCTTGCTAGTGAGTTTGAACCTGAAAACGGTCATGTCCCAAGACAAGCAATACCAGACTTTAGATTATCGGCTTACATCTATATAGCCATGTTTTGATTGTGACAAAAGTTTCAACCAGAAAGCAAATTTTACAATAAAGCCAAAATTCCACCCACCAGCAAGGTCAACTACAAGTAGAGAATGTAATAAAAGTTTATATCACAAAAATGATACTAATGACAGATTATTCTCTTGTACAAAAATCTGACAAGTGGCAAGTGCTTCAACAGACCCCTCCCATGCCACTCTGTCTTATCCTGCACCTTGGAGGTCTTTCTTCCACTGAACATTGCTGCCACACCCATATCTTGCTGATATTCTCCTGCTCAGCCACCTTGGGGATCTTGCCGCCACTCAGCATTGCTGCCATACTCAGGCTTTACAACTTGGCATTTTTTGCTGCTGCTCTGCCATACCTCGAGCTCCACATCTTGGTTGTTTTTGCCAATGTAGGTGGCTGCTTTGCACCTCTCACGGTGTCTTAGAGTTTTCTTGCCACTTTTTTTTTGCTGCTTTGTCCTTCTATCCGTGCTTGGGGATTGTTTGGGCCACCTTTGCTACTTTGTTTCCTCTTCATGGTGCCTTGGGATGTTCATACTATTTTTGATGCCACTTTGCCTTTGCCTTTGGGGTTTCATGCCACTGTTTATTGATGTCTTCTTTTGAAGTCTTGGGGTGTTCCTGACACTCTTGGAGAACTCCTGTCACCGCTGGCACCCTATTGTCCTTTTATCATGCTTTATGCCAATTTTGGTGCCATTTTGCCACAGATTTATCTTTTGGCATACCGTTCCCCATTATGATGTTATCTACCATCAAGTTTCTTTAAAATTGATTAGACAACCCCAATTTTGAAGCTCAAAATAAGGTGCATTGCTTTATCCATTGACTTTAATAAGAAATAAATGACGTGAATGAAACTTTTTTTTTTTCATTTGAAACTAATGAAACAGATGGAGGCGACCTACAAAACAAACAAACTGAAACAAAAATTGTGCCTCTGTAATCCTTATTCTCAGCTTGTTGATCTATCCCAAGGGGTAGACAACTCTGGTACTTGAATGCTGAAAACAGGTGTGGTTTTCAGGATATCTATATGAATATGCATGAGTTTGCATGCACTGCTTCCATTGTGGATATCCTGAATTCCGGACCTGTTCGAGGCACTTGGAGAACCGGAGCTGCCTATGGCTGCTCTAACTACTAGGCTGCTCCATGCAAAAAGCAAGCATCTTTCAAAGGAAAGAAAGGTCCAGAGCAAAGACTCATGATATGAGGCCGGGTAAGAGCAGACTTGGGAGAAACGTGAGAAAGCATTTCTTCACAGTGAGGGTAGTGGATACAAGGAACACCCATCCAAGATGGGGGTAAGCAAACGTGTACAAAAAAAACTACAGAACTTTTGCCAGGTTCTTAAATGTAGCCTTTCAGTCAAAAGTTCCACAATGCTTTTTGCAGCAGTTTTTTACCTGGACATTATTTTCTGATGTTGCAGGAGCTTAAATCATTGGGCAAAAAACATGCTGTTTTAAAATGATATAAGCAAGCTGACTTTTAATCATTTTGCACTTTTATTGCCTTTCCTTTGATCATAAAAACTGCCATACGGGGCCACACCAAGGGTCCATCAATCCCAGTATCCTGTTTCTAACATTGACTGATCCAAGTCGTAAGTATGTGGCAAGATCCCAAATAGTAGATAGATTTGATGCAGCTTACACCTGGGGTAGGCACTGGTTTCTCCAAATCTACTTGATTAATAACCTTTCCTCCTGGAACTTGTCAAAACTCTTTTTAAACCCAGCTATGCTAACTTTCTTTACCATATCCTACAGACTGAACTCCAAAACTTAATTGTGCATTGAGTGAAAAAATATTGTCTCTGATTTGTTTTAAATGTAACTCCATTGAGTGTCCCCTAGTCCTTTTATGTTTTGAAAGAGTAAACAACTGATTTGCATTTACGTTTTCCACTCCACTCCTGATTTTATAGACCCCTTCAGTCGTCTCTTTTCCAAGTCGAAGAGCCTTAAACTCCTTAGCCTTCCCTTATAAGTGTGTCATTCCATCCCCTATATCATTTTAGTCATCCTACTCTGTACCTTCTCTAGATCTGCACAATTTTATTTTGGCCAAAAATATAAATCAGCAATACTATGCCAGCAAAAAGAAAATTATGTTTAGCTAGTTAAGTTAGCAATTAAAATGAAAATTATTGCTAATCCCCTTTTTTGTTGTTTTGATTTATATTTTATTCCAGAAGAGATAGTAGTGCTTAAAGTTTTTAAACTCTCCCCCTAATTAGTCATGTTTATCACTGAATTTATGTAAATTGGGTATTGCTGTCATTATCCAAATTAGAATCTCACATTGATACTTACAAAACATGCATATAAATGAATAACTACTACAGAAAATAAGGTAAGAAGAAGCTTTTTTAAACAGAGACTGTGATATAACAAACATGCATATATTTTGAGGTATATGAACATCATGCTGTTACAGTTAACTAAGGTGACTAATAATAAGGTTATTATGCAAGGTATTAAGGAATTAGCACACAAATTAGCACAGTTTAAACTAGTGGTTCAGAAAAATGTTGGAATGCACGTGATCTGCAAGTGGATCAATAAATATAGAAAATCAATTTTTACCCCAAAACATGATTTATTAATTTAAAAAGATATAATCCCAAACAACTTAAACAGTGCCAATATGGCCATGTTTCAGGGGACACAAAATATTTCTAACAGCAATTGCAAAAAAAGGCTAAGCACAAAGGAAAGACACAAATAAAACCCAAAATAGAACATAATTTGCACATCTGAAAGGTAATTTTCAAAGTCATTAAAAGGACCTTTTTTCAATTGCCCTCCCTTTGTACGGGTGAGTTTAGTCTTGTAGTGCTGCCACACACATAACTTTACCCGCACTGAGAAGAAGCTTTCCCAGGGTCGGGATTAGGGAGCGGTTTGCACAAGTATGCACATAATTTTTCTCAGGTGTAGAGTAGCAGGTGTAAATGTATATGGATAGGTTTCCTGGGATAATTTTCAAAGATAGCCAATGGGAAAGCAGAACCATAGCTCTAGCTAATAAACTGCTTCCCCATGTGACACTTTTAAATCTATTTGTAACATTTTCAGATAGTGCACACTAAATGGACTTAGAGGTGAATTTTTACATGATGCGCTCATAAGTTACAATGTTAAGTTACAATGTTAATGCGAACAATTAAGTTACAATGCGAATAATGCGAATAATGCGAATGCGAAAGATGAGAATAATTAAGTTACAATGTTAATGCGAACAATGTTATAATATTTTAATGTAAAACAATTTGACCTCTAGTCATACTATTCCATTTGTTTTGATGTGAACCGATGTGATGTACGCCAACGAATGTCGGTATATAAAAGCAATAAATAAATAAATAAATAAAAAATAGCAAGTGCATATGTAAAATAGCACCAACACTATTATATATTATGTATACACTATTACAAAAACCACAACATATGCACTTATATCAGGGCCCATGAGTAAGTTTGCACATATAAAAAAAGAGGTGGGCCCAGGGCATTCTGGAGAGGTGTCATACATAAATTGCTATTTTATAACCTGCCAAATTGACATTCTTAAGTCTTTTACTTGCACATATTTACTCCTGCTCAATATCTGGTGCAAGGAATCATAAACTTCTTAAAAGTAAAAAAATGACTGGGCAGGGAGGTCTGAGTGAAATGAGTGGACATCAGGCTGAAGGACCAGAAGGGTCTTCATGAGCTATAGATGGGGTAGGCAAACTGGCAGACTAATTGGTAAAAGTGATAATTTCATTACTACGTGAATGTTATAAAATCCCCTGACTTACGTGTGCAAAAGCTGACTTATGGGGGGTAAATGTGTCTACGTTACACAAGTAAAATCTATTTGTGTATCACCATCAAATTGAAAGTACAAATATGTGGGTATATCATTTGCGCACACTTATCCGGCTAATTCAGCTAAGTAGTGCCTTTGCCGCTACTTAGATGGACAAATTTTAACTTCTCCAGATAAATAGCGCATTTGTTTTAGACTTATCTGGCAACCTTACATACCCAGATAAGTCAGAAAAATGCTAATTAGATGGACAAGTAGTGCTTTTCAGACTTATCCAGCTAAGTGCCACTATTTAGCTGCATAAATCGGAACTTATTCGGATAAGTGCCACTACTTTTCTGGATAAGTCCAAACTTGCACAGATCATGGTTTTTACATATGTGAGCATGTGTGCACACATACGTACTCATATTTTATAACCTATATATATTTTATCTGCATGCAGGTTAGAAAATACAGTAGTAAATTTGCGTGTGCCCATATAGAAGCAAATATGGATGCACATGAGCAATTTTGAAAGTAATTCTTTCTGTTCATGCTTACATGAAACTAAAAAAAAAAAAACAACAAAATGTTTGTGTTCTCTTTCATTTTGCAGTATCAACAAAATGAAATGAAATAGACAATGTCTATTTGACATTGTCTGATTGTTTCAAATGAATACACATCCCTACAAAACAATAAACTAATGCTTCCTAGACCATTTTCTCCTTTTGGGGGATGGCTCCAATGGCTTCGACTGGCCCATTCTAGTACTTTTCAGTAGCAGTATCCAGTCACTATTCACAATGCATTCAGAAGGCATGGAAACAGAGGGCAGCGGCAGTGAGTCAAAGCTGTAAGAGGTCTGTGTAGTGGAGAATAGCTCCTGAGGGCTGGTATCAGGGGGCCAGAAGATGAAGGCTTACAAACTGTGGTGTGCCTCTCCTCTTCAGCAGCAGCACATAAAGAGTCAATTCCCATGGTAACAGAGAGGGAGGTCCCTATCTGTTCATGCATATGGGGGAAGCCATCCTCTGCTGTGGTGGAGGTATTGCTGGAGGAGGTATTGGTGCAAGTTGTATGCCTAGTGGAGGATAAGTCCCCATCATAGGTGGTGGCAGTCCCACAGGGGGATCCTCCCACCAGGCTGATTCAACAACAATAAGCAGTGGAACAATCCATGGTGGTGTTGGTGCTACCTCTGCAAAGGCTGGGAGAGGCAGCATCCAGGGTCAGTGGCTGCCATGGAACATTATATAATATATATAGGCTACGGTTAGCAGGATGACATCCACTGCAGCATCTCCTTCCAGACAGCAGTCATGCCCAGAAGTTCCTCCTTAAGCATTCTGCCAAAGCTCTGGTTCTCCTGATAGACTACCTGACTTTCCTCATGCACCACTTCCTTCAGACTCTGGATTCCCTGCCTTAGGCATCCTATCTGCTCAGACCCTTGTTCATTTAATTGCAACATATGAGTCTCTGCTGGAGTGCAAGGCACTTCATCTTCTCTACCAGAGTACCTGGCCTCTCCTCATCTCTAACATGCAGTAATACCTTACTGGCTTTCAGCTCCTCCTCCTCTTCCTCCAACAAAGTCTGGTAGTGTTCAGCATCTACTGCTACTTCCCTTTCATTCTCTTCTCTGTCAGCCCTAGATCTTGCTGAACCCTTCTCTTCATCTTCACTTACTTCTTCCAAGCTTTCTGGCAGCACCTGCACATGCTGTCTTGCCCTTCAAAGGCCACTGGTTCTGAGATCATCCAATTTCTGGCCAGTCTCTTCCCTTGAAAACAGGTAAAATTGTACATATTATCACTATACACTCAATCATGCTGGTTCTCTTTTCTACCACTATACTGTCCTTATACATATGGAGAACAGGTCAAAAATCTAAAGTCTACAGCCTCATACTATTCAATTAACTTATAATTTATCATTCCTTTGGGTATCAGTACTTACATTATATACTATTTTCTCATCGATATGAATGCACAAAAAGAGGACAGACAACTTGGTATTGCTATGGACAGTTGGCCCTATCTGCCTTTAACACCACTGAATATCTCAACAAAGGTTCATAAGTAATTATATGTATGGTTTTAGACATTATGATAGTCATGACATGCAACTCCTTAAATGCCTTTCTTACAAACACAGCTCACCTTGGTGGACTTGAGGATATGGGGTGTCCAACTCTCCGACACCTCTCACAACAGCCTCTGAAATGGTGTTGAGGGCCATTCACTCTGCTTGGGTGAAAGATATTTGGCTTGAGGCCCATTTTCCCTCATTCCTAGACTATTTCTTCTTGATCTGGTGTCAGAGGTCTCACACTTGTGATTCAGATCTTGCACGCTCCTGTTGTTATGGAAGACCACAATAAGTTGGTGGCAGATTCTGTCCCAAATACATTCTTTCTGGTACCTGAATATATTCTGATTTGAAATGCTGAAAAGAGGAATATAAAAATTAGATAAATCAGATTCCACTCTCTATGACTCTTTCCCATATAAGATGTGCTAGAAATTCATTACCTCCTTCACCAGAAGGTCCACCTCCCATGGATGGAAGATAGGCTGTTTTGGATTACCGCACCCCAAATGCATGACTCTGCAGTTTTTGGCATTGAATCCCATCTGCCAACTCTTTGACCAATCTTCCAGTCTTCTTAAATCACTTTTCATTCTCTCTTCTCCTCCAGGCCTGTCCAATCTGTTGCAGATCTCAGTATCATCCACAAATAGATAAACCTTACCTTTTATACCTTCCGCAATATCGTTCCCAAAGATATTGAACAGAACTGATCCCAAAACTGATGTCTGTGGAACTCTACTTAGAACCATTCGTTCTTCAGAGTAGGTTCTGTTTACCATTACACTCTGTCATCTGTCAGTCAACCGCCTAGAGCCTTGCACCCAGAAATTCAAGAAAAAACTAAAGACCTGGCTTTCTAAACAGGCATACCCTGAATAGCGCTCTATCTTCCTCTTTTTATCTTATCTATACCTCCTAGCCCACCAAATTACCCCCTCTTTACCTTCCCCCTAGAAGCTCCCCCTATCCCCCCCCCCTTCCATCTCAGGTTTTATCCCTTCCAATTCACCCCCCTGAAAAGTCTTTAGCCCCTCTCCCTTCTTAATCAATGCCATCTCTGGCTCTTCAAAATCTGCATTATTGTACCTTATCCACGCTCTTACCTTACATATTGTTTTCCCCTTATGTTACACCCCCCCCCCCCCCTATTAATTCATTTCTATATACTCTCTTTCTTTATCATGTTCCTACATTTTGCATCCAAGTTCCAAACCCCTTGTTCCATGTATTGCATTAAGTTCTCTGTAAACCAATATGATGTACCTACGAATACCGGTATAAAAAAGCTTTTAAATAAATAAAAACTAGTTTGTACTCCTCTCCACCACCTTGGCATCGAATCCCAAGTTTCTCAGTTATTCACTAGCCTCCTATGCTGGACTATATCAAAAGCTTTTCTGAAATCCAATTAAATCAAACCGAGCGCTGTTCCTTGATCCAATTATCTAGTCACCCAATCAAAAAGATTTGTCTGAAGGACCTTCCCCTGGTGGATCCATGCTGCCTCAGGTCCAGCAACCCACCGGATTGTAAATAGTTCAATCTTTTCCTTCAACAGCATCTCAATTACTTTTCCCACCACCAAGGTGGGGCTAAACAACCTATAAGTTTCCATCCTCCTCTCTGCTACCACTCTTGATGAAGAGGGACCACCAGAGCTCTTCACTAGTCACACAGCATGACTTCCGTTTCCAAGGATCTATTGAACAGGTATTTGAAAAGACACACCAGCACATCTCTGAGCTCCCTTAGTATCCTGGGATATACCTCATAAGGTCCCATGGCCTTGTCCACTTTCAGTTTTCCTAGCTGTTCCCATACATTCTGTTCCATGAATGGTGTTTGGTCCAACCTCCCCCCCCCCCCCCCCCCATTTATGGTCTTCCCAAACAGCAATTGTCCTTCTCTAGGGTCTTCTTTAGTGAATACTGAACTGAGTATTCACCCTTTGCTCTTACCAAGTGATAGAGGCTACTGGTACCATTGGCGGGCTGCTGTCATATGGTAGGAACAATGGACGGCCCTCGCCATTTTGACTACAGGCAGCCGATGGCCCGAGAGTGGGAGATTGCTAATGGTTCCCACGCTGGACCACCAAGTATTTTGGGTGAGTCTTGGGGGGACCAGGAGGGTGGGGGGCTTTGTATTTTATTAAATATGAAGGGTTGGGGTGGATTTTGGCTTTTTTTTCTAGGTGTGCAGATCACAAAAAAAAAAAAAGGTTGGAAAACCACATGAAATTTCATGGGTTTTCCTATCATTTTTTTCTTTCCCAAAATAAAACAAAATAGGAAATATTGTCTTAAGAACATAAGAACATGCCATACTGGGTCAGACTAAGAGTCCATCAAACCCAGCATCCTGTTTCCAACAGTGGCCAATCTAGCTACAAGTACTTGGCAAGTATCCAAACATTAAATAGATCCCATGCTACTGATGCCAGTAATAGCAGTGGCTATTCCTTAAGTCAGCTTGATTAATGGACTTCTCTTCCAAGAACTTACTCTAACCTTTTTTAAACCCATCTACACTAACTGCACTAACCACATCCTCTGGCAACAAATTTCAGAGCTTAATTGTGCGTTGAGAGAAAAAGAATTTCCTCCAATTTGTTTTAAATGTGCCCCATGCTAATTTCATGGATTGCCCCCTAGTCCTTCTATTATCCAAAAGACTAAATAACCAATTCACATCTACCCATTCTAGACCTCTCATGATCTTAAAGACCTCTATCATATCCCACCTCAGCCGTCTCTTCTCCAAGCTGAACAGCCCTAACCTCTTTAGCCTTTCCTTTATCATTTTAGTTGCCCCTCTCTGTACCTTCTCCAGTGCAACTATGTCTATTCTGAGATTAAGTGATCAGAATTGTAGAAAGTACTCAAGGTGCGGTCTCCCAGAGGCATTAATGCATTTTCCATTTTATTCACCATTCCCTTCCTAATAATTCCTAACATTCTGTTTGTTTTTTTGACTGCCTCAGCACACTAAGCTGACAGTTTCAATGTATTATCCACAATGATGCCTAGTAGAGATGTGAATCGTGTCCTCGATCGTCTTAACGATCGATTTCGACTGGGAGGGGGAGGGAATCGTATTGTTGCCGTTTGGGGGGGTAAAATATCGTGAAAAATCGTAAAAAATCGAAAAAACGTAAAATCGCAAAACCGGCACATTAAAACCCCCTAAAACCCACCCCCGACCCTTTAAATTAAATCCCCCACCAAATGACTTAAATAACCTGCGGGTCCAGCGGCGGTCCAGAACGGCAGCGGTCCGGAACGGGCTCCTGCTACTGAATCTTGTTGTCTTCAGCCGGCGCCATTTTCCAAAATGGCGCCGAAAAATGGCGGCGGCCATAGACGAACACGATTGGACGGCAGGAGGTCCTTCCGGACCCCCGCTGGACTTTTGGCAAGTCTTGTGGGGGTCAGGAGGCCCCCTCCAAGCTGGCCAAAAGTTCCTGGAGGTCCAGCGGGGGTCAGGGAGCGATTTCCCGCCGCGAATCGTTTTCGTACGGAAAATGGCGCCGGCAGGAGATCGACTGCAGGAGGTCGTTCAGCGAGGCGCCGGAACCCTCGCTGAACGACCTCCTGCAGTCGATCTCCTGCCGGCGCCATTTTCCATACGAAAACGATTTGCGGCGGGAAATCGCTCCCTGACCCCCGCTGGACCTCCAGGAACTTTTGGCCAGCTTGGGGGGGGCCTCCTGACCCCCACAAGACTTGCCAAAAGTCCAGCGGGGGTCCGGAAGGACCTCCTGCCGTCCAATCATGTTCGTCTATGGCCGCCGCCATTTTTCGTCGCCATTTTGGAAAATGGCGCCGGCTGAAGACAACAAGATTCAGTAGCAGGAGCCTGTTCCGGACCGCTGCCGTTCCGGACCGCCGCTGGACCCGCAGGTTATTTAAGTCATTTGGGGGGGGGTTCGGGAGGGTGGGGGATTTAATTTAAAGGGTCGGGGGTGGGTTTTAGGGGGTTTTAGTGTGCCGGCTCACGATTCTAACGATTTATAACGATAAATCGTTAGAATCTCTATTGTATTGTGTTCCATAACGGTTTAAGACGATATTAAAATTATCGGACGATAATTTTAATCGTCCTAAAACGATTCACATCCCTAATGCCTAGATCTTTTTCCTGGGTGGTAACTCCTCATTTGGAACCTAACATCGTGTAACTACAGCATGGGCTGCATTTCCCTATATGCAACATCTTGCACTTGTCCAAATTAAATTTCATCTGCCATTTGGATGCCCAATCTTCCAGACTTGAAAGATCCTCCTGCAATTTATCACAATCAGTTTGTGTCTTCTGCAAATTTGATTACCTCACTTGTCGTATTCCTTCCTAGATCATTTATAAATATATTGAAAAGCAGCAGTCGAAGTACAGACCCCTGAAGCTCTCCCCTGTTTAACCTTTCCCACTGAGAAAATTGACCATTTAATCCTTATCTCTATTTCTTTTCTTTTAACCAGTTTGTAATCCATGAAAAGACATTGCCTCATATCCCAAGACTTTTTAGTTTTCTTAGAAGCCTCTCATGAGGGACTTTGTCAAACAAATTCTGAAAATCCAAATACACTACATCCTCCGGTTCACCTTTATCCAAGACTTGCCTTGGGTAAATCCATGCTAACAATGTCCCATTAAACCATGTCTTTCTATTTGCTCTGTGATTTTGATCTTTAGAATAGTTTCCACTATTTTTCCCAGCACTAAATTCAGGCTCATTGGTCTATAGTTTCCCGGATCGCCCCTACAGCCCTTTTTAAATATTGGGTTACATTGGCCATCCTCCACATACAATAGATGATATTAATGATAGGTTATAAATTTTAACCTATAGACCTGAAATTCCATTTTTTAGTTCCTTCAGAACCCTGGGATGCATACCATCTGGTCCAGGTGATTTGTTACTCTTTAGTTTGTCAGTCTGCCCTATTGCATCTTCCATGTTCACAGTGATTTGGTTCAGTTCATCTGATTCATCACCCTTGAAAACCATCTCAGGAACTGGTATCTCCCCAACATCCTCATTACTAAACATAGAAGCAAAGAATTAATTTAGTCTTTCTTCAATGGCCTTCTCTTCCCTAAGAGCCCCTTTAACCCCTCAGTCATCTAACAGTCCAACCAACTCCCTCACAGATTTCTTGCTTTGGATATATTTTAAAAATGTTTTATTATGAGTTTTTGCCTCTGTGGCCAACTTCATTTCAAATTTTCTCTTAACCTGCCTCATCAATGTTTTATACTTAACTTGACAATGCTTATGCTTTTTCCTATTTTCTTCACATGGATCCATCTTCAAATTTTTTAAGGAGTTTTTTCGCTAAAATAGCCTCTTTCACCTCACCTTTTAACCATGTTGCTAATTGTTTTGCTTTCCTTCCACCTTTCTTAATGCATAGACTACATCTGGACTGAGCTTCTAAGATTATATTTTTAAACAATGTCCACACCTTTTGTACACTTTTAACCTTTGCAGCTGTACCTTTCAGTTTTTTCTATTTTCCTCATATTATCAATATTTCCCTTTTGAAATTTAGTGATAGAGCTGTAGATTTACATATTATCCCCCTTCCAGTCATTAGTTCATATTTGATTATTTTATGATCACTATTGCCAAGTAACCCCACCACCATTACCTTTCTCACTAAATCCTGCATTCCAGTAAGAATTAAATCTAAAATAGCTCCCTCTCTCGTTGGTTCCTGAACCAATTGCTCCATGAAGCAGTTATTTATTCCATCCAGGAATTTATGTCTCTAGCATGTCCTGATGTTACATTTACTCAGTCAATATTGGGGTAATTGAAATCTCCCATTATTACTGCACTGCTAAATTGGTTAGCTTTCCTGATTTCTCTTAGCATTTCAACATCTGTCTGACCATTTTGGCCAGGTGGACAGTAGAATACTCCTATCACTATAATCTTACCCAACACACATGGGATGTCTACCCTTATAGATTCTACTGAGCATTTAGTCTCTTATATGATCTTTATCCTGCTGGACTCTATACCCTCCCAGACATAAAGTGCCACACCCCTACCAAGTTGATCCTCCCTATCATTGTGATATAATTTGTACCCTGATATAGCACTGCCCCATTGGTTATTTTCCTTCCACTAGGTTTCTGAGATGCTAATTATGTGTATCTCATCCTTCACTGCTATGCACTCTAACTCTCCTACCTTATTTCTTAGACTTCTGGCATTGGCATACAGACATTTCAACATGCATGTTTTGTTTGTTTTAACAACCTGCTTTTCAGTTGCTAGGGATAATTTGGAATTCTTTAGCTCAGTTGATTCTTTACTTTTAGGCACATGGACTATGTTTACTTTTATTGGAACCTCTCTGTAGGGTTGCCTTAACTCTCCTGTTTCATTAGTATCCTTCAAAGATACATTCCTCTGAACCATGCACTGCTGAGTGACTGTCAGCTTTCCCCCTTGTTCTAGTTTAAAAGCTGCTCTATCTCCTTTTTAAATGTTAGCACCAGCAGCCTGGTTCCACTCTGGTTAAGGTGGAGCCCATCCTTTTGGAAAAGTCTCCCCCTTCCCTTACAAAACTGAAACCTTCTTCCCTGCATCATCATCTCATCCATGTATTGAGACTCTGGAGCTCTGCCTGCCATTGGGGACCTGCACATGAAACAGGTAGCATTCCAGAGAATGCCACTCTGGTGGTTCTGGATTTCAGATTTCTACCTAAAATCCTAAATTTGGCTTCCAGAACCTCTCTCCCACATTTTCCTATGCCAGTGCCCACATGTATCACAACAGCTGGCTCCTTCCCAGCATTGTCTATAATCCTATCTAGGTGATGTGTGAGGTGAACCACCTTCGCACCAGGCAGGCAAGTTACCAGGCGGTCCTCACGTCCTCCAGTCACCCAGCTATATGCATTTCTTATAACTGAATCTTGTCCTCAGTGCAAGAGGACAACATATCACCTGGAGAGCAGATCCTTGCTACAGGATCACTTCTTGCTATACCAGAGTGATGTTCTTCAACCAGGAGACCTTTCTGATCCAAGGCAGCAAAGGGGCTGCCTATGGGAGTTGGCTATGATGTCCCTGAATGTCTCTTCAATGTACCTCTCTATCTGCCTTAGCTCCTCCAGGTCTGCCACTCTAGCCTCCAGAGATTGGACTCATTCTCTGAGTGCCAGGAGCTCGTTGCACTTGGTGGACACATACAATCTCTCACCAGCGGGTAAAAAATCATACATGTGACACTCAAAGCAAAAGACTGGAAAGCCCCCCCTCTTGCTGTTGGACTGCTGCTTTCATCTTAATTTTGTTGAGTTCCTAGTTAAGTTTAGGTTACTAAGGGAGTTGGAATTAGAGTACTTTAAATTTACAGGTATATTTACTAATTAATCTGCTAGTGCCCTACAAGGGGATGATTAAACTCTCAAAAAGGGCTGGTGAAATAGTATGATTTAGACAAGAGCCTGATTGATTTTTAGTGATAAAATGTCTCTTGCCTGAAAATCAAGGGTTGAGTTGGGGGGAGTTGAAAGACAGACACTAGAATTAGCTCCCTCTGGCTTGCTTATTATCTCAGATACAAACAAACTCTAAAGCATATATCCCACTTTTTCACCTCTCTCTAGACTTTTTTAAGTTCTAAGATTTCCCAAAGCTATACTTACCAATCCTCTTCAACCACCATTAAGTTGATCTTTACTCAAAGGATTGAAAGAACATAAGGTTTGAGATTCACACACCTAATGGCATGTGTTTCTGGTCCTCTTCTACTGTAAAGGGTATGGGGCCTCTGGAAGCTGAGGCTGCAGAGTTCAAAGCCTAGATCACTCAATGTGATCTCTGGAGTCCTCTCTTGGGGAATGCTGGGAGCAGTATGCAGATGAGCCTTCCAGTCCTCTTCTACTGCAAAGGTTATAGGGCTTCTGGAAGCTGGCACCGTGGAGTTCAAAATCTGGATTGTTCACTGTGATCTCTGGAGTCCTCTCCCAGGGGATGCTGGGTGAAATATGCAGATGAGCCTTCCAGTCCCATTCTACTGCAAAGGTTATTTGGCTTCTGGAAGCTGGCGCTGTGGAGTTCAAAGTCTGGATCACTCTCTGTGACCTCTGGACTCCTCTCCCAGGGGATGCTGGGAGCAGAATGCAGATGAGCCTTCCAGTCCTCTTCTGTTGAGAAGAAGAGGACCGCACATCTCTATTCACTATACCACTTCAGGCCTCCCTTCATTTTCTCTTATATCTGAAAAATATTTATCTCCTTGGCCATTCTTTCTTCTGCTTGCCTTTTGCTTTTTTGATTTCTTTCTTCATCTCCCTCAGTTTAACCAGGTATTCTTCCTGTGTTCCTCTTTTTGGGATCCCATATACTTCTGGAATGCTTTTCTTTTTGCCTTTATTTTTTCAGCCCCACCTCCTTTGAGAATCAGATCAGTTTGATTTTCCTCTTAGTTTGATTTACTTTTCTAATATACTGCACAGATTTGTTGCCTTTGTAATAGCTCCTTTTAATTTGGCTCAGTGTTGCTCCACCTCACCCATTTATTCCCAGTTTTCTAGTTCTTCCTCCAGGAACATCCCCATTTTGAAAAAGTCCATATTTTTTTAAATTTACAACTTGAGTCTTTGTATGACTTCTCAAACCATACCATCCAATGATCACTGGTGCTCAGGTGAATACCTACATGGACATTAGAAACAGCCCTATTTTTAAATTCAGAAGACACTATCAGCTAAGACAAATGTATAAAGATTTCAAACTATGTAAAAACACAGAAATGCATAAGAAAAAGAATAATGTCAACAACAAAACAAACTATATTATGCTAGCAAATAACAATTCAAATTATCTGGCCATAATTTCAGTGGCTATGTTTAAATCTGTTGAGACACCTATAAGTTGCTCTTAATGATACCCTGTAATACCCTGGGACTCTCCAGATCCCAAGAAAAGCAACTTGATTTTTTTAAATTAACAAATACAGTAGCTTAAATACACACTATCAAGGATTCAAAAGATACTATCAGGCTAAGACAAATATAAAAAGATTTCAAACCATGCAAAAATACAGAAATGCAGAAAGAAAAGAACAATGACAGCAAGAAATCAATCTATATTATGGCTAGCAAATAAAAATTCTACTTATCTGGCCAAGAGCTCAGTAGATATGTGTGTCTCTGTAAAGGTACCTGCAAGTAACTCTTGATGACACTCCACCATTGATCACCAGTTATTGTTAAACAGATTGCATGATACAGGAATTTGTAGCTTAATTGGTTCAAATTTTTTTAGAAAATAGATCTTATCATGTTGTCTGGAATTCCACTACATCTTCACCCAGTGGTTTAAACTGTGGTGTTCCCCAGGGATCCATTCTTTCACCGATTTTATTCAATTTGGACCTTGCATCTATAGCCACTCTGATTCAGAGTCTAGGACTCTCAAGCTATTTCTATGCAAATGAAATTCAAATTGTTGCAAGTTGTAACACTGAGTCACTACTTTCTCTGACTGAATTTAATAACTGTCAGACCAAAGTAGCAGATTGGCTGAATTCATCAAAACTAAAGGCCAATCCAGGATAATCAGAAGCACTGTGGTTCAGAAGGAATTATATTTCCATGCCATTTCCCTCTCCTGTCATGGCAGGTAATCCCATTCAGATCAAAGATGCCAACACTATTTCAGGTTTTAGAATCAATCTTCTGCTAAACTTTTCTAACCAAGGGCTGGATTCATCATTCTTCGCAGAATGATAAATCACGCGAAAAGGGGGTGGGGGGAGCGAAGGGGGGTCGGGCCTGCAAAAGGCCACAGCCGTTCATATGGTGGTAGTGCGATTTCGCCGGCCGCACTGTGGCCAGCTGCAGCCTTTCATGTAAATAGCGCCACCGTAAAAGGTGGTGCTATTCATCGCGCTACTGCCGGCAAGAATGTTCCTAACATTAGCGCCGGCAGCAGTGCCATGGCAGACTCCTCCCCCTGCCCGCCCCCACTCCTCCCTTCCCCACCCCGACTCCTCCCCTCCAGCTAATTAACAGCCTATCACACGCGAAAAAGCCCTTTTCACGTGCGACAGGGGTTTATCGCGTGCAATAAGGCCCTAACGCACATGATAAACCTTTAGTAAATAACCCCCCAAATTTCATATTTGCTGCAGAGCTTATACTTTTACCTACGATTTATCCATAGATATAGACCATTTTTGGATTGCACAGATCTTAAAACTTTGACTCATTCTCTAATCTTGACACATCTAGATTATTGTAATGCCGTATTTCAAGGTCTTTCATTTATATAGATAAGACAGCTCCAAACAGTTCAAATCACAGCGTTGAAATTAATCTTTGAACAAAACAAAATATGATGTTACTCCTCTCTCTCCTCTCCTTCAGGATTACCCTGGGTATCAGTCTCTTGCATTCATTTTAAAATTGTATGCTTGACCTTTAAGGATCTACAGTGGGGGATCCCTCCCCCCCCCCCCCTCCATCTTTCCAATCTTATTGTCCCTTACCAACCTGGATGAATGCTTCACTCATCAGGAATTATTAGTACTGCCCTCTACAAAAGACATTAGACTGGAAAGAACTAGGGAAACCAGTTTTTCTTATCTAGTTCCAAGCCTTTGGAATTCCTTTCTGCTGGCCTTGTGCTTAGAGAAAGATTATCTCAAATTTAGAAAAAACTTTGAGGACCTTCCTTTTTCTGAAAGCTTACCCCTGTGACTAGAATTTTCTGCCTTTGTGTTGCTGCAATTATCATTACTTTGCTGATTTGAACTTTGTGTTGCTGTAAGCATCATTACTTGGATGAGGATAAGAATTTCATTTACTGGGCATTCTTTGTGCACTTGTTGCTGTATCAATTTATTCACTTATTTTATTTTATTGATATGTTTTTATGTTTTATATTTGTATTGTGGTAAAATCATGCTGGTTTTAAAAATGTTATTGTACATCACATTAATTTCAAAATGTAAGATAGGCAATTAATCAAAAATAAACTAAAATAAACTATAGGGTCCTAAACCCTCCCTGGTCCCAGATTGAGCAGCAGCATGAAAGATTTCTGTAAAGACTACTGAAATAAATAGAAAAAAGGCTCAGAGCTTGCCCGACTCAAAGAAGATCCCAAGGGTACTTAATTTACATCATGCTTTGGATTTGATTGCACTAGGAATGCTGCAATCCTGTACCCACTTTGCTGTAATGGAATTTATAAATCTAACAAAGATGGTCTGCTGATTAATCTTCCTGCAAAACCTGAATTGTCATGTAACCTACCTCAGTGCTCAAGAAATTTTCTCATCTCTAGTCAATCATCTTACAATACTTTATGGGAGTCCAAGATCACATATACTTTAAGCAATAAGAACATGACTGGCACATAAAAGAGAAGTATAGTATAAAGACTGCGGGTAAGAGCAATGTTGCCTCTAATGTTTGATCGCCTACGTGCATAAACATTTTCTTTAGTGCAATTTTCATAAATTGAATTCACATTTGTTTGCTATGAATCAGTATACTGCAAATAATATTGTATTTTCTTGTGCGTGCTATGTTTTGCCGTGTGAGCACGCTTAATGACCTCTGTGCATGTGCACACACGCACAGCTTAGAGGAAACAGTGGGTAAGAGGAAAAGAAATAATGCAGAATAATTACAAGGGTTAAAATACAGTGAACCACTCATATTGTTATGAGTGAGTCGTTCAGGCAAGGTGAAAAATATTGATGGTTCAATGCATTGCACAGGAGTATACTTCCTGCTGATTCTATGACACAAAGGTCAAATCATATAAATAAATTAACAATTGGGTACAGGCCAGAAATGTTGCTAGAGTGAGAAGTTACAACACAGTGGACCTTATTTAATAAGGTTTATATTTCCATAGCCACAGAATAAGTAAAAGTTATTTTTGAATAAGGCCCAGTGATGCTTCAGTTCCACACATTTTTTATCTGCCAATGTGTAACATATTCTAGAATCAGCACTAACAATCTTTAAAGCCCTTTTCTAACTAATCTAGCTAGAAATTTGAAGGCTGATTGTAATACGCGAATATGGAGATTTTTCTTGGGAGTTACAGTTCAGCAGTCATCCCTCATCTGGGGTATAGGAGAATGGTAATGTAATAAAATGAGCTTTCGTCATGTACTGGTAGTAAGACCCAGGGATCACTTCTACCAACTTCTTACCTAGGGATTTTCTTAGAAGGAAGCTGAATGTTTGTTGATGGCAAGAAGTGAAGCCTTCTCTCTCCTCTGCTGTGCTTCTTCCAACCAGGCAGGTTGTTTCTCCTCTTTTGTGAGCTGAGAATGTATCAATATGTTATGCATACTTATATAATCCAATATTTGCTCTGTCAATTATTGTCTAGTTTGTCTCAAACTTTCAGGGTCATTTATCAAATCGTGTTAGAGCATTATCACGGGCATTAGGGCCCTAAAGCCCATGATAACACCATAACACATGCAATAAATAACGCATCGTGTATGTAAATTTTTAAAATTTGGTCAAATGGGAGGAGTTTATGAAAATGAAGGGTGCTTAATGTTACGTGCAATAAAGTAATGCATACTCTCATGGGATTTAATGCTGGAAATGACTATACTTTTTTGCCTGGTGTTATGCCTGTGATAGCTGTGTGTTATGGCTGAAATGGGATTTGTGATAAATAGTGGAAATCACATTTTGGGCAGGGAGGTGGGAGAGAGGAGAGAGAGAGCCTCTTGGGAGGCATGCCTAATAGTCAACTTTTTATACCACTGCAAGAGGGAGCATTCTGAACTTGGGATGAGGTTTTGGTGATATGCTAGGTTTAGGGGCTCAGTTTTACATGCACAGTCAGAGGTACGAACAGCACCTCTGACAGCATCAGTGAAAATTTTATGTGATTTGGAATGATGAAAGGTATGAAAAGATGAGATTTGTACAATGTACTCTTGACCTAGCTTGATGCACTCTCTACCTAGCTGCTATCAAGCTAGGTCGAGAGAACAATGTACAAATCTCATCTTTGTGTACCTTTCATCACTCCAAATTACATAAAATCTTCACTGATGTCTACTGTGCTGTTTGTACCTCTGACTGTGCATGTAAAACTGCCCCCCAAAACCTAGTACACCACCATAACCTTCCCCTAAGTTACTAGTTGCCCCTCTTACAGTGATATAAATATATAGCATATATGTATATAAGAGCCTTATAAATAGGTTTGTTCTCTCTCTCTCTTTCAAAATTAGTTATGTAATGTGGTACCCTGAAAATTACCCTAACCACACCCCTTTTTTTATCATGAGTGCTATTTTCGCTATATTTATAGCAATTTGATGAATCTAGGGGTTTGTTTGAAGAGTTTCAATCCTTAACAGATCTTTTTCTCCCTGAGTAAAGACTCTTTATCAGCTGCTGACAGATTCTCAAAATGTTTCTTCTGTAAACACAGCTTACTGAATTCTCTAACAAGTATTCTTTGCCAATAGAATTTTGGTTCAAGTGTCTTTCTTTTGCTTTTATTGGTTAAACCTCCTCCTCCTGGAAATATTTCACTTTTTATTCAGTTCTTATTCATAATTATTTTTTCTAAGAGTTCTTTTCTCTGAAGATATTTTAATGTTCCATAGCTTCACATACAATAGGCAATCTGATATTGCTTTGGTTCCCCCTTGTGGTGTCTAACATCCTATGTGCCTGCTGTCCATAATAAAGATATTCCTGTTTGCCTTCAGTTTTAATAGTCTAGGGGTAGGCAACTCTGGTCCTTGAGTGCCACAATCCAGTGGATTTTCAAGACATCTGCATCGAATAAGCATGAGATATATTTGCATGTAGAGGAGCCAGTGCTTTCAAATGCATCTCATGCATATTCGATGCAGATGTCTTGAAAACCCACTGGTTTGTGGCACTTGAGGACTGGAGTTGCCTACCTCTGTAGTAGTCTATTGGACTGATATACTAAACCAGAGTGGCCAACTCTGCTCATCAAGAACCACAAGTAGACCTGGTTTTCAGGATATCCATAATAAATATTCACAAAATATATTTGCATCGAGACAATGCATGCACAGTTATCTCATGCATATTCATTGTGAATTTCCTAAAAACCAGACTTGTTTATGGCTCTTGAAGACTGGAATTACTCACCCCTCTACTAAATTATGGTAATTTTAATGTTACCATATATGACCTAACAAAATTACTATATGTTGTAAATCAGCCAATATTGCCCTATATGCTAAGATAGTTATATGAATAATAGAATTCTATATCTGTATTGACAAATTTGCAATGTTTAGCTACATAACTTGACAAAAATTGAACTAGAATAAAAGCATGCCCATCAAAACTTGTTATACTTGTGATAGAAGATTTCAGAGAACTACTAAAGGACAGAAAAGGAGGATGAGGAAATGAAAGAGGTAGAAGAAGAAGAAGATGAGAAGGATACAAGGACAAAAGAGGAACAGGAAAATGAGAAGGAGATATGGACAGGAGAGAAAAGGAGGGAGGACAGAGACTGGGAATAGTATAGAGTAATTAGTTCTCAACCAAGCCAGTCAGCCAATATATCCACTATAAATATGCATGAGATAGAAGTGCATATACTGCCTCTATTGTATGCAAATCTATCTCATGCATATTCATCATGGATATCCAGAAAATCAGACTGGCTGGATGTGTCCCAAGGACTAGGTTGAGAACCATTGGTCTAGAAGGAAAAAATGTGTTCCTCATCTAGAACTTCTGGATGTGGAAGAGACATCATAAGCAGAAAGCAGACCTAGGCTTACATCATTGGAATTACTCAGACCTTCCTCTTGATATAGTTCTGAAGCACTGCTCACCATTGCTAGGGGAACCGTTCAGTAAGAAATCCATGCTAGTAAAGGGCAAATTGTTGAAGATAGCCACAGACATCAACTGTTTTTAGGCTTTCCAAAATACTACTGGCCACTGCAAAAAGATGCACAGGAAAAAGAAGTACTCTAGAGGAAATCTCAAATACTGTCTGTGCTTACAAAGAGAGGAGGAAAGAGTTTATATCCCAATCAGACCTGAAAGCTGTCTTGTGACACAAACAGGTTAAAGGCAGAGTCCAGAGGTGCATGAGCTAGAAAACATGGCTGCTCAGTTGGCTTTTCAGCTGTGAAACTTGCTGAAATTACTTCTATTTCCCTTGTTGTTCTAAATTTCTTCTTCCCTCTTTCTCACTCTCTTTCCTCCTTGTGTCACTCTCCATTCATTTTTCTCTTACTATTTCCCCTCCATCCATCTTTCCATATTTCCATATCTCTATTCCTGTCTTCCTCCACCCTTTGCAACTTGAGTTCCAACAGAGGTTCCAGTTTATGGAAAAAAAAAAAAAGTGGTTCTGACTCTTCTGAACTGACTTTGCACATGCAATTTCTGATCTATTAGTTAAAATTTGTAACCTATCATTAAAATCATCCATTGTACCTGAAGACTGGAGGGTGGCCAATGTAACCCCAATATTTAAAAAAGGCTCCAGGGGCGATCCGGGTAACTATAGACCAGTGAGCCTGACTTCAGTGTCGGGAAAAATAGTGGAAACTATTCTCAAGATCAAAATCATAGAGCATATAGAAAGACATGATTTAATGGATCATAGTCAACATGGATTTACCCAAGGGAAGTCTTGCCTAACAAATCTGCTTCATTTTTTTGAAGGGGTTAATAAACATGTGGATAAAGGTGAACCGGTAGATGTAGTGTATTTGGATTTTCAGAAGGCATTTGACAAAGTCCCTCATGAGAGGCTTCTAGGAAAACTAAAAAGTCATGGGATAGGAGGTGATGTCCTTTCGTGGATTATAAGCTGGTTAAAAGACAGGAAACAGAGAGTAGGATTAAATGGTCAATTTTCTCAGTGGAAAAGGGTAAACAGTGGACCAGTGCTTTTCAATATATATATATAAATGATCTGGAAAGGAATACGACGAGTGAGGTTATCAAATTTGCGGATGATACAAAATTATTCAGAGTAGTTAAATCACTAGCAGACTGTGATACATTACAGGAGGACCTTGCAAGACTTGAAGATTGGGCATCCAAATGGCAGATGAAATTTAATGTGGACAAGTGCAAGGTGTTGCATATAGGAAAAAATAACCATTGCTGTAGTTACACGATGTTAGGTTCCATATTAGGAGCTACCACCCAGGAAAAAGATCTAGGCATCATAGTGGATAATACTTTAAAATCGTCGGCTCAGTGTGGTGCAGCAGTCAAAAAAGCAAATAGAATGTTAGGAATTATTAAGAAGGGAATGGTTAATAGAACGGAAAATGTCATAATGCCTCTGTATCGCTCCATGGTGAGACCACACGTTGAATACTGTGTACAATTCTGGTCGCCGCATCTCAAAAAAGATATAGTTGCGATGGAGAAGGTACAAAGAAGGGCAACCAAAATGATAAAGGGAATGGAACAGCTTCCCTATGAGGAAAGGCTGAAGAGGTTACGGCTGTTCAGCTTGGAGAAGAGACGGCTGAGGGGGGATATGATAGAGGTCTTTAAGATCATGAGAGGTCTTGAACGAGTAGATGTGACTCAGTTATTTTCACTTTCGAATAATAGAAGGATTAGGGGGCATCCATGAAGTTAGCAAGTAGCACATTTAAGACTAATCGGAGAAAATTCTTTTTCACTCAATGCACAATAAAGCTCTGGAATTTGTTGCCAGACGATGTGGTTGGTGCAGTTGGTGTGGCTGGGTTCAGGGAAGGTTTGGATGGGTTCTTGGAGGAGAGATCCATTGATGGCTGTTAATCAATTTTGCTTGGGGAATGGTCGCTGCTATTGATTGCATCAGTGGCATGGGATCTTCTTAGTGTTTGGGTAATTGCCAGGTTCTTGTGGCCTGGTTTTGGCCTCTGTTGGAAACAGGATGCTGGGCTTGATGGACCCTTGGTCTGACCCAGCATGGCAATTTCTTATGTTCTTATGTTCTTATGTTCTTATGTTATATTAACTTATTACTACCCTCTAGGTTAGTGCTACTAAACTCAGTCCTCAGGATACACTTGCAAGTCTGGTTTACAGGCTATCTACAATTAATATGATTGAAATATATGTGCATACAATGTATGTATCTATCTAATGCATATTCACTGTTAATATTCTGAAAACATGACTGACTGGTTGTGTTGATTGCGGACTACTAGTCCAGGTGCCAGGTGGTATTTTATTAAATCATAGAAAAATTACATGAAATACTACCTCTATTACCACGGTTTATTACAGGATTAGGTAACTCTGGTCCTCGACTGCCGCAAACAGGTCTGTTTTTCATGACATCCATAATGAATATGTACGAGACATATTTGCATGCACTGCCTCAATTGTATGCAAATATATCTCTTGCATATTCATTACAACTATTCTGAAAACCAGACTGTTTGCGGCACTGAAGTTCCAGAGTTGCCTACTCCTGGTTTATTGCATAAGGTGCAAATGCAAAAATAATAAATTGTCTTTCATTATCAAATCCATTTCCTTATTTGAATATGTGGCTACAGTAAACTTACCGCAAACTACATTAATGTCATTTTATGAAAATTCTGAGCCACAGTAAAGACTTACAGGTGGATATAGAAAGCAGTTACGCATGTAAATGTAACATAACTACCATAGCAATTTTCAAAAGCCATTTTTCCACTTTAAGTGCCCTTAATGCAGGTAAAGCCTATTGAAAATTCAATACCTTACACTGTAGCAATTCTCAAGAGCCCACTTACATAAATGAAGTGGATTTACACATACAAAACCCAGTTTTAAGCATTTATATGCTTTTGAAAATCAGGTCCTATATGTATAGGGTACTATTTACCATGGATAGTAAACTCCTTTACTACATGCAGTAATATATACTGTACTTTATTTATTATTATGAAAACATATAAACTGCTATAGTATTCACAAAAAATTGCACCAAACAGTGAATATAGGTCCCTACATTCACTTTAAGGCAGCAGCTGCAGGAGGCCTCTCTGCATCACTCAGCATATTTCTGATTATGGGTCTTCTGAAGAATGTAGAAAACTGTAGGACTACAAGATCTGTTCTTACTCATTTAAAATAAGCTCACAGCAAAAAACAAAACCTATAATAGGTAAACCAAATAAAAATACAAAATAATTATAAATACAATACATAATAAGGGCTCCAAATGAACCCATAACAAATAAAAGTACAAACAATTATAAATAAAAGACATTATAAAAATAATAACCTCCAACCCTAAAATCAAGCACATTTTTTGCATACATGCCCAATATGCACTTTTATGGGCTGCACGCGCACTCCTTTTAAATTTTACTTAAAAATGCATAAAACACATTTACATGTGTAAAACCCAATTTTAAAAGTGTAAATGCTTTTTAAAATCAGGCCCTAATTTTTTGTTCAGTAACTTTTTATTCAGTAACTTTAAAATGATCGCACAGATACCCATACACAGGGTATGGGTGTGCGAGCGGACATTTCAAATACATCGACCACACTTATGTGTGCTCTTAATTTTAAGCAGTTACTCCAGCAAATGTATTTTGCTTGTCTTCATTAGTACTTTGTCTGCTTTATTGTACTCAGATAAGCGGATTTTAAAACTTGCTCACGTGAAGGGCATTCCCAGGTTTCCTGGTTGAGTCCATCAGTTTGCCCAGTCCATCCTGAGGTCATCTAGACCCCTCTGGTTCTTCAACCTGTACTTCCCCCAGTTAACAAAGACCCCTCACCAGTTATTTTAGGCTTAAACAGAGATTTATGCAGACCTAAATCTCAACAAGAACAGAAGTAAACATGCACGGGTAAAATCCATCCATATGCTGAAATTGCCGGATTTGAAATATGGCTTTATGCGCCTAAATTTTGGACCCACCCCGGAATGCCTCCGACATGTCCCAGCTTCTCTCCTTTTTTTTTTTTTTTTTTTTTTAAACTCACACAAGTGCATATACGCACATAGGGGCAGATTTTAAAAGGGTTATGCGTGTAACCCTCCTGCGTGCACCAAGCTATTTTGCATAGGCCCGGCGATGCATGCAAGCCCCAGGATGCGCGTATGTCCCGGGGCTTGAAAAAGGGGGTGGAGCAGGGGCAGGGGCGGGCCGGGGGCAGGGCGGGGTCGGGGCCGGGCCGGGGCTGGAGCCTCCAGGCACAGCAGCCATTTGCTGCTGTGCCCGGGATCACGGGCCGGCCGTTGGCTGGCGCATGCAACCTACGCCTGCCCGGAGGCAGGCGCAACTTAGAAGTTAAACGTAAGGGGGGGGGGGTTAGGTAGGGCTGGAGGGCGGGTTAGGTAGGGGATGGGAGGGGAAGGGGGGGGGGGCAGAAGGAAAGTTCCCTCCGAGGCCGCTCCGATTTTGGAGGAAGGCTGCGCAGCTCAGCGCACATAATTTGCACAATTGTGCACCCCCTTGCACGTGCCGACCCTGGATTTTATAACATGCGTGCAGCTGCGCACGCATGTTATAAAATCGGGCGTAGATTTGTGCGTGCCGGGTTGTGTACACAAATCTACGCCCTCGCACAATTCTTAAAATCCGGCCCATAATTTGCGGCTTTTAAAATATGCATTACTCATGCGCGGCTCATGTACTCACGTATATGGGCCTTTTAACGTGAGCAAAGCTTTTCTAATTTACTCCTTAGTGCTCACCAAAATGCTTTACGATTAATTTTCAAAACATTACATGTGTAAAAGTTAGCATATACACACGAAAGCAGCCTCTGTTTGCATACTCCCTATTTTATAAACACAGAAAATAGGCGTGCATTTTCCCTGTTACAAGCATATTTATGTGGGTAAAAAAGGGGTGGCCTAGGGGCATTCCGGAGCAGAGACAACACTAACGCGCAGGGACAATAACTTTCAAATGGGCGCGCTCGGGCGCAAATATACAAGTGCGTGTCGGCGCAGCCAGGGATGCAGCTATTTTATAGCATGCGCACATATATGTGCACATACATGCACGCATGTAATAAACTAGCCTAGACGCGCATATGTGTGCATCTAATTTTAAACCTGTACATGCCTAGAAATGTAAATTGGCTTACAGACAAGCAATTGCCTGTATTTTAAAACAGACGTGCTTCCAGCTGAGAACCAGTTTCACCAGTTCATGCAGCAGTTCTCCCAGTGTTCTACTAGGTCCTTCCAAACCAGGGGACTGCACTCCACCCAGTTACCCCAGACCCCTCAAACCCCTCACACATGCCTGTATTGTTTTTTTTTTTAAATACACCTCCTCCATAGCAGAAGTAAAGTTCTGCGGCACTGGACCTGGGCACACATCCAGGTACATAGGTACTTACACGCACATCTCTTGGCCTCAAGCCAGGAACACCACTGCCCTTCCCACACCAGGTCCACACCACGCCCCTTTTTCCGATGCAAGATGTGCATGCATCTGCCCGCTTCATAAAATCGGTGGACATGCACATTTGCTAGATGTACACTTATCTCCAGATTTTGGTGCATGTCCAGCTTTTGAAATTCACTTCAAAGGTTGCTATTTTAAAAGTCACAAGTATGTATGTTTTCCAAATTCTTTGCATATTTTTACTCCTGCTAATTATCTGGTGAAACTGATATCCAATTTGTTAATTGTGTAGTACTGACTATGTGTGAACTATGGGTAGACTGGGGAAGTTCAAGCTGAAGAATCAGGAAGATCTTGATGACCTGGAGATGAACTGGGCAAACTAGTGGACTAATTCATACACTGATTAATTTCCTCGATTCACTCATGTTTTGAAATTGGCTGGCTGTTATGGTTTTGGGCTATAGCCCGGTGTGGTGAATACCACCTGCAGGAGTGACCCAGGACAGGAGTATGGGAGCAATAGCAGATGATCTGGTGAGGCTGGGTAGAGTCTCCGAAGCTGGGTGCAGGATGATAGGATTCCTAGAGCTGGGTCTTGGCTGAGAAGGCCCTCTGGCACTGGGTGCTGGCTGAGAAGAGTCTCTGGTGCTGGGTGCTGGCCGAGAAGGGTCTCGGGTGCTGGGTGCTGGCTGAGAAGACTTTCTGGAGCTGGGTGCTGGCTGAGAAGAGTCTCTGGTGCTGGGTGCTGGCTGAGAAGGGTCTCTGAGCTGAGAGCGTGGTGGTAAGGGTGAACTTCAGGAAACACTGGAACAGCATGTAGGTACGCATAGATGTGAATACAGGTAAACGTGGTCTGTTATACCGGAACTGAGTGCAGGTATGGGTGGAATCAGGATAGCATGCAGGTAAGCGTGAGACTGGATGCAGGTAAGCGAGAGCTGGAGGAGGGGAACCAGGGCAAGTAAGACAGATAATGACAGGACTAGACAGACCAGGACAAGGACTACACTGAACATGAAACCACAAAATGCCCGAAGGCAGAAAGGCAAGGAAGTCCAAGGAAGCAGGAGAGTAATAGGAGAGAAAGGGATTCAGGGACAGAGGGGACAAGAAGGCAGGCAAGGCTAGAATGCCTACAGAGCAAGATCAGCAAAGGCCCATAGGCCACAGAGCAAGGCAGGGAAGCGGGATGCGGGAAAATGTGCAAAGCAAGAAACAGAAGGCTAAAGCAGGGAGCCCAAAGGACCTCGATGCCGAAGCACCGAGGCATGGGCTAGGCGGGGTTAAATAGGAAGTTCTGGACATGGAGCAGATAGGCAAGGAAGACCGTGCCAGCCAGGGGAGCGTGCTCATTGGGGGCCTCTGGTGGTGAGGAGGCTGCACAGCAGCCATAGTCATAACACTGGCTTACTCCAGTAAATTATGCAAGTAAGTTCTAGTTTACTTTTATGCATAAAATATACACATGTTTAAAATAAATGGGTAAAGTATGTCGGTTCAATGTATGTAGGTGTGTTGGCCTACATATATGCGTATGTGGTAGGGTAAACATACACGCATTTTATAATGTGCATATGTGATATGCACATGTTATAAAATAATATGATAAAACTATGCACAGCCACATACACACGAATATGCCACTGTGTGCAATTTGAAAGTTATCCTCCACTCGCCCATATACATGCATATATGGTCATACGGAGATCTATAATAGTATTTTAAAACCCAGGCATATTAAACATGCTCATATGCTACCCTCCAACATCCACGTGCTTGTATGCTTAAGAGTGAACCCATGGAATGCATTGAAAGTGAGTATTTCAATGTATTAAACTCACTATTTTTTTACTAGTTTTAAAAATATTCAAACGTTTATTTTACATGCAAAACAAAACAGAGCTTGTTCAAATAAAGCCCAATTTATGCGCAGAAATTGTTATATTTTAAAACATGAACATAATTTAAATTACTTGTTTTCTGATTCCTCTACCAATTCGCCCAGTCTTTCCCCCCCGTCATTGAGATCCTCCTCGTTCATCAGCTTGAACTCCCCCAGTTTACCCAGACCTCCTACCCAACCCATAGTACACCATAAACAAGTCTACTATCAGTTATGCAAAGTAACTAGCAGATACAGAATAAAATTACAGGAGTAAGTTGCCAAATGTTATGTGCATATCTTATAAAACAGCAACTTATGTGCGTAACTATTGGCCCCATGCCAGAATGCACCAGGCTACCCCTTTTTTTGCACACTTAAATACATGAAAAAGGCAAAGTATGCACGAATTTCCAATATTTATAAAACAGTGATTACTTGATTACAAGATACTTAGGTGTGTATATGCTATTTTTACAAATGTAACTCTGAAAATTCATTCCATAGGAGGTAATTTTTGAAAGCTTTTACGCACATCTATGGACTTTTGAGAATTGCTATGATATATGCTACTTGCACACACATAAGTCCTTTGAAAATTCACTCCATAATGTGCACCGAATCAAAATAGTGCCTACTAAATGAGATATAGTGCACACTAAGATAGTAAATTTCAAAGAGGCGCATAGACGCACATTGGCATGTGTGCATGCACAAACACCCAGGTACACGGCTATTTTATAACATAAACGCACATATTCAAGTATGTTATAAAATAACCTAGTCATGCATGTGTGTGTGCGCCCTATTTTGCAACTGGACATGCTAAGCAGCACACATCTGGGTGTGAGATGTGTAAGTGGGAGAATTTTATAACTGGTGTGCGTCCACACCATGACCAGTTTCACCGGTTCATCCACCAGTTCACCCAGTATAGATCTAGGTCCTCCAAACCCCACTAGTTTAATAGCCTGCACTCGCCCCAAGTTACCCCAGACCCTTTAAACCCCTTAGGGATGGCTGTTTTTCGTGGTATTGGGCCTGGCCACGGGTCCAAGCACGTAAGTATTGACACGCACATCTCGTTGCCCCAGAGTGGCCCCAACCCACCCAAACACACTCGCACCATGCTCCTTTTTGAATCATAAGAACATAAGAACATCAGAACATATCCGTTCATTATATTCGATATGTTCCATGTAAACCGCCTCCCCGGCGATAGTTATCTCTGTTAAATGTGAACCGGAGTGATATGTATTGTATACAGGAACTTCCGGTATATAAAAACCAAAAATAAATAAATAAATAAATAAATAAATACTGGGTCAGACCAAGGGTCCATCAAGCCCAGCATCCTGTTTCCAACAGTGGCCAATCCAGGCCATAAGAACCTGGCAAGTACCCAAAAACTAAGTCTATTCCATGTTACCGTTGCTAGTAATAGCAGTGGTTATTATCTATTTTTTTTATTTTTTATTTATTGTTTTTGTTATACCGAGTTTCATGATAGGCATCACATCAACCCGGTTTACAAATAACAAGGAGTGTAAAGCATAACGTAACGTAAAAAACAATATTTTCAATAAGAACCTTAAACTTTAAATACAGTGAATCAGAAAAAGGGAGAGGGAAAGTTACAAAAAACAAGGAAAATAAACTTGGGATGGAAGGGGAGAAATTGAACAGCACAATATTTACATTTCAGCCTATTGATACATTAGAATAGCAAGTGAAAAAATAAGACTATGAAACGGTACATAGGTAATCAAATGAATAAATATGACACAGTTGTGAATGGTAATAGTATGATAAATATTCAGCAGGAATTAGTGAGAGAGGGTTTGAGGTTGGTTGATTCGTGTTTACATTCCATTATTGCATACGAGTTAGTGCTAGTGAGAGGAGGTTTTATTCAAGGCTTGGAAATGCTTTTTTGAAAAGCCAAGTTTTTAGTCTTTTCCTAAATGTTAAAGAGCATGGCTCTTGTCTCAAATCAGGTGGGATCGAGTTCCAGAGAGCTGGACCTGCTGATGAGAAGGCTCTGAGACTCAAGGATTTATGTTGGTAGGTTTTGGCCTTTGGAATTTGGAGTGACTCTTTGTAGTGTTCCCTGATAGGCCTGGCGGAGGTGAATTTTTTAAGTGGTATTTGTAGGTCGAGTTGCGTGTGTTGGTTGATAGTTTTGTAAATGATGTTAATGGTTTTGTACATGATTCTATAGTGGATAGGAAGCCAATGGAGGTTTTTGAGAATAGGTGAAATGTGGTCAATTTTCCTGGAATTTGTAAGGACTCTGGCTGCAGAGTTCTGAACCATTTGTAAAGGTTTGGTGTAAGAAGCTGGGAGGCCTAATAGTAATGAGTTGCAATAATCTAGTTTGGAAAAGATTATTGCTTGCAAGATTGTTCTGAAGTCCTGAGTGTGAAACAGCGGTTTTATTCTTTTCAGGATATGTAATTTGTAGAAGCAATCTTTGGTGGTTTGGTTAATGAATGTTTTGAGGTTGAGACGATTGTCTAGGATGGCTCCTAAGTCTCTTACGTGGGTTGTTCGAAGGAGTGTGGGTGGTTTAGGAAGTGTGTTATTGTTTTCTGGTGATATGAGCAGGAATTCTGTTTTCGAAGCATTGAGTACAAGGTTTAGACTGTTGAGGAGAAGTTTAATTTCTAATAGGCAACTGTCCCAGTATTCCATTGTTTTTGAGATTGATTCTTTTATAGGGATTACGATCTGTACGTCGTCTGCAAAAAGGAAATGTTTCAGACTTAATTTTGTAAGTAGTTGGCAGAGTGGTAGCAGGTAGACATTGAAAAGGGTGGGTGAAAGTGATGATCCTTGCGGCACTCCTCTATTAGAAGGGTGGTATTGGGATTCTTTATTATGAATTTTGACTCTGTATCCTCTGTTTTCTAGAAATGTTTTGAACCAGTTTAGTGTGGCACCTGTGAAACCAATGTTTGCCAGCTGTTTTAGAAGAAGGGCGTGGTTGACGGTGTCAAAGGCCGCCGAGAAGTCAAGGAGGATTAGTAAATATGCTTGGCCTTTATCAATACCAGAGAGTAGGTAGTCCATGAGTGAAATTAGTAGCGTTTCGGTGCTTGCGGCTTTGCGAAAACCATATTGGTTTGGGGACAGAATACTGTGGTCCTCTAGGTAGTTGGATAGTTGGGTGTTTACCAGTTTTTCCATGATTTTAGCTATAAATGGTAGGTTGGAAATAGGGCGGAAGTTGTTGGGATCACATGCATTTAGATTTGGTTTTTTTAGCAGTGGCTTGATTGAGGCAGTTTTTAGGTCATCTGGGTAGATGCCATGTGATAAGGAGCAGTTTATAATATCTGCTAGGGTTTTTGCTATTGTGTCCGGGATAAGAAGAAGCATTTTGGTAGGGATTTGATCAAATGGGTGTGATGACGGTTTCATTCTTTTTAATACATTTTGTATCTCTGTGATCTAAGTCAACTTAATAGCAGGTAATGGACTTCTCCTCCAAGAACTTATCCAATCTTTTTTTAAACACAGCTATACTAACTGCACTAACCACATCTTCTGGCAACAAATTCCAGAGTTTAATTGTGCGTTGAGTGAAAAAGAATTTTCTCCGATTAGTTTTAAATGTGCCACATGCTAACTTCATGGAGCGCCCCCTAGTCTTTCTATTATCCGAAAGAGTAAAAAACCGATTCACATCTACCCGTTCTAGATCTCTCATGATTTTAAACACCTCTATCATATCCCCCCTCAGCCGTCTCTTCTCCAAGCTGAAAAATCCTAACCTCTTTAGACTTTCCTCATAGGGGAGCTGTTCCATTCCCTTTATCATTTTGGTCGCCCTTCTCTGTACCTTCTCCATCGCAATTATATCTTTTTTGAGATGCGGTGACCAGAATTGTACACAGTATTCAAAGTGTGGTCTCACCATGGAGCGATACAGAGGCATTATGACATTTTCCATTTTATTCACCATTCCCTTTCTAATAATTCCCAACATTCTGTTTGCTTTTTTGACTGCCGCAGCACACTGAACCGACGATTTCAATGTGTTATCCACTATGACGCCTAGATCTCTTTCTTGGGTAGTAGCACCTAATATGGAACCTAACATTGTGTAACCATAGCATGGGTTATTTTTCCCTATATGCAGCACCTTGCACTTGTCCACATTAAATTTCATCTGCCATTTTTATGCCCAGTTTTCCAGCCTCACAAGGTCTTCCTACAATTTATCACAATCTGCTTGTGATTTAACTACTCTGAACAATTTTGTATCATCTGCAAATTTGATTACCTCACTTGTCGTATTTCTTTCCAGATCATTTATAAATATATTGAAAAGTAAGGGTCCCAATACAGATCCATGAGGCACTCCACTGCTGCCCACACCCTTCCACTGAGAAAATTGTCCATTTAATCCTACTCTCAGTTTCCTGTCTTTTAGCCAGTTTGTAATCCACGAAAGGACATCGCCACCTATCCCATGACTTTTACTGGCTGACTTTAGTCTACAGCTTTTCCCTACCCTTCTGGGTATTCTCCAGTCATGTTCTCTGGATAGAACTCCTGAATCTTATCCAAGCTTTTTTCTTTATGCCTCTTTGCATTTCCAACCAGTCATACTCTCTGCTGCCTCCCATCCTGTCATAACCTGCCCAAGACCAGACTCACCCAGGGATAAGCAGTGGGTTTCCACAAATTCACTGTCAAGTTAATTTTCAAAGGGCTGCACGTGTAAAAACAGGGGTTACACACGTGGCTGAGCCTTGCGCACGCCATGCACATTTTAGAATGGGTCCAGCAATGTACGTAACCCTCGTTACGCGCAGAAGTCTCGGGCCCTGAAAAAGGGGCAGGCCGGGGGGGCATGGCCTGGGCTGGGAGGGGTAGGGTAGTCAGGATGGAGACTGACTGGACAGCAACCATTAGCCACTGTCCCAGGGAAGCGCACGCCAGCAGCCGGCCAGCGTGCAAAAAATACTTCTGCTCCGGAGAAGCAGTAAGTAGTGTAATAAAACATTTGGTGTAGCTAGGTAGGGGTTAGTGGTCGAGGTAGAGAGGGGAAAAGGAAGGAAGGTTAGACAGGGGGTAGGGAAGTTCCCTGCCAACCACGCCTTAATTGGAGCGGACTGTGAGGGAACTGGAGAAAAGGCCGATCGCGTCACAACACTTACAGGGTCATTTATCAACTCGCGTTATGGCATTTTCATATGTGTTAAGGCATTTTCACATGCAAAAAATGCCTTAACGCATGCAATAAAACACCATAACGCATGATGCGATGCAAATTTTTAAAAGGGGAGGGACTGGGGAGGAGTCAGGGCGGGATTTCCACAAAAGTGGGCTGGATTCGCACTTTGCAAAGCCATAACGCATATCGCACAGTTTTTACGCCGAAAATAACTACACCTTTTTCAATTGCATTAAGCTGTGTGATCTCATGCATTATGCCTATAACGCAATGTGCATGTGGACATCAAATTTTATAACATGCTCGCGCCGGGTGTGTTTGTTATAAAATCAGCGCATTGTTTTGAAAATCGACCCCTTGGTTAATAACTGTTTATGTGCTATTCCTCAGGAACTTGTCCAAAATTTTTTTAAACCCAGCTACACCAATTGCCTTTACCACATCCTCCAGTAATCAATTACTAAGCTTATATGGTGAATGCAAACATAATTTCTACAATTTGTAATTGAAATCTTCCATTTATTATTTCGTTGCCAAATTTGTTAATGTTCCTTATATCTGTTTACCTTTCATTTGTGTGTTCATGCTGCACAGTCAGATGATAGATACCCTCACCACTATAATCTACCCCATTGCACATGGAATTTCTATCCATAAAGATTGGGCAGTTCATTTGGTCTTCTGCAGGATATTTATCCTGTTTCACTCCATGCCATTCTTAACATGTTGCACCCTCTACAACAGCCACCAAACAGATCCACTCTATCATTGCAATATAATTTGTACCATGGTGTTGTACTATCTGATTGGTTATCCTCAATCCACCTGGTCTCTAAGATGCCAATTATGTCTACCTGTTCATTCAGTACTATATATTCTAACTTTCCCATTTTAGTTTTTAGACTTCTGGTATTTGCATACAAATATATGTTTTTTTGTTGGTATTTATAACCTTCCTAGAGGTTGACAAGGATAATTTGAAATCTTTTAACTCATTCTGCTCTTTACTTAAAGGCACCTGGGCTACATTTGTCTTTATTGGAACCACTTTATTAGGATACTCTAACTTCCCTGTTTTGTCAGTATCCTTTGAAGGTACCGTCATCCAAGCGACAGTTGGTTTACCTCCATGTTCTATTTAAAATATATTCTCTCTCTCTCTCTTTTTAAATGCTAGCACCATAAGCTTGGTTCCACCCCAGTTAAGGTGGAGTCCATCCTTCTTTTTTTTTTGGGGGGGGGGGGGGGGGGAATAGGCTTCCCCTTCCTCAAAATGTTGCTCAGTCCCTAACAAACCTAAAGCCCTCTTCCCCACATCATTATCTCATTTATGGATTGAGACTGGAGCTCAGCCTGCCTCTGGGGTCCTGCACGTAGAACGAGGAGCTATTCCTAGAATGCTACCCTGAAGGTTCTGGAGTGGGAAGTAGAATGGAAGGGAAATGATGTGGGTGGGTTAGCCTTTCAAGAACAGTTTCATCTACGTGACACCTGTAAAACAGAATTTTGGACAAAATGGTAGGCAGCACAATTAAATAGAAAAAAAAATCTGCCTTCTTTTTGAAGGTAGGTACCTGGGTTCAGGCTGAATCTCTAGTGACAACAGAGGGCTATGCAGTGGCCCTAGTTTGTTTAAAGCTGCAACTTCAAAGTATTGCATTTGCCACCATGAATACTAACTAAATAAGGAGGACAGATTTAACTTTTCAAACGAAAGCTTCACCTACTCTACTAACCAAGGCAGGCTTCAGGCAAAACGTCTGGAAAACAGAATTTGGATAAAACAAATCAGAATAGCGAGACAGCAGTTTATAAATCATTTAAAAATACAGCATGACATATTATCCAAACTGTGAAAATTATCACATTATAATTCAGATTTTGAAGTGTGTCAGTGTTAGAGTAAACAGAAGATGTGCTGACACAGTGAAGGAATTGCCATAACAGATAGTCACATGAAGACATTGACATAAATCAGGGATTTTTAAATTCAATTTTCCTTTTATAAAATTAGAGCTATG
This sequence comes from Rhinatrema bivittatum, assembly GCF_901001135.1. NCBI lineage: Eukaryota > Metazoa > Chordata > Amphibia > Gymnophiona > Rhinatrematidae > Rhinatrema > Rhinatrema bivittatum. The sequence continues at coordinate 539,381,733 of NC_042616.1, read as the reverse complement.
CCAAATAGTTTGAGTCAAACTTGAACCAAAGAGTTTCTTCCTGGTTTAAGTCTAAAAAGTCTATGTTCATTTTCTGAGATTCATACAAAATATCTATTGAATTTTTTTGTGGTAGATCTTGGCAAAATCTATCAGTCTCAGGCAATCTATGCAGCAGATTTCCACAGATGCATTGAAAATTTTCCTATTAACATAGTAAATGATGGCAAATAAAGACCAAAATGGTCTAAGCAGTCTGTCCAGTGTCATTTAGAGTAGTAACCACTGCTCCCTGAGGATTACCCCAGTGCACTCCTGGAAGCACACAGCAGTCATATCACTGCTGTTATGGGCTGAACTGCTGCTCCACTTTATTCAGGCTACTCAGTACTTCATTATCATCCTCTCTTTCCAATGATCTTTCGTGTTTATCCCACTATTTTTTTTTAATTAACCCTTCATTTCTTAAAAAAAACAAACAAACCAGTATGTGAAATAAATCAGCAAATACATGAATTTTATACAGGTTCATCAAATTTGCCTGCAAACCTCTTGTTTTAAACATAGAAATGACTGAAGAAAAGAACCAATGGTTCTTCCAATCTGCCCAGCAAGCTTCCCATTGTAGATCTGCTGCGCCGTGCAGGGTTCCCCCATGTATCAGTCAGTTTTGCTTGATGTGCTTTGCTTAGGACTTGCCCATAGAAGCAGTCCTGTATTTTTTCCTTAATGTTTGAGCATCAGTACCCCAGACTGTAAAAAAGCCATGGCTCGTGTTAGTTGTCTCGGAATCCAAATTTCTCTTTCCTTTCAGCCCCCACCCTCCTCCTTCGAAGCAGAGAGCAATGTTGTAGTTCCATCAAAAGCATCAAGGCTTATTGGTTAAGAGTAGTAGCCACCGGGGGGCGCTCTTGCGCAACGATCAAAATGGCCGCCTAAGTGTGTAGCTCCGTTCGAGATTTTTTCATTATAGGAAGGAAATACTACTTTTTGTGCGTCTCCAGCTTCCTTTTTTTGCCGATTCAGCTTCGCGAATGTCCAAGCTCCCGATGGCATCCAGTAAACCCGGGAAGATAGAAGCGGCGTTTGCGGCGTCGGCAGGCACTAAAAGATCCAAGGCCGACCCTCCTTCCCCTGACAAGGCCCCGCCAACGAAGGTAATGGCGTCTGCCGATGTTGTTCTCACCGAGCTGCGCCAGCTAAAAGAACTGATAAATGTTAATATTGATGCTACTAATGCGATACGAGGGGAATTAGCAACAGTTTCGGCTAAACTGGAGTCTTACCAATCCCGACTCGATGATGTGGAATCTCAAGTCTCCTCTTTACTGTTAAATACCGCCTCCGTTCCTCAGATAACTAAAGAGATGGAGCAACTTCAAAATAGTATTGAAGACTTATCTAACAGGAACAGACGAAATAATGTTCGACTACTTGGAATTATGGAGGGAGAGGAAGGCAATGATATAACTGGCTTTCTCGTTAAGTTGCTTACCAACAGCCTCAGCGTAGATTTTCAATATCCGCTGGAAATCGAGCGAGCACACCGAGTTCCATTCAAGCCACCTTCTAATCCCAAATATCCAAGACCGATTATATTTAAATTATTACGCTACCCTCAAGTACTGCAAATCCTGGCGGCTGCCAGAACTCAGGCACCTATTCAATATCAGGGCCGTAATATAATATTTGTGCCAGATCTGGCTAAAGCTACTGCGGAGCGCCGGAAGGCCTTTTTGGCGATGCGGCCGAGACTTCAGCATATTGGAGCGAAATATGGTCTCCTGTACCCCGCACAGATGCGTGTTACCTACAACAATCAAACGCGACTCTATCAACAGCCCCAGGCTCTAGAGGATTTTCTTCACACTATTGATATTACGCCTGCTATGGTGACCTGAACAATTAATGGCTTCTACGGAGGTCATGATACTAGCTGGAGACGCTATACGTCGTTGTAAGCACAATTTTTTTTGTTCATTTTTCCTTATCCGGAATCATGTTTCATTATCTTTCTCGAGTGATGAGTTCCACTTGGACTGGCCGTTGGTCCGCCTAGGGGCCCACTAAGTTATCCCTCTTGGGATTCTACCCTTAGCACAGTTAGTGTTAACACCGTTTAGGTCTCTCTTGTCTTATCCTCTTTTTCTCTTCTTTCTCTCTGTTTCTTCTCCCTCCCTTTCTACTCTTTCCAATTCTGTTTTCCCTCTTTCTGTTGCACTTGTGCTTTCTCTTCATCCTATTTCTCAGACGATATCAGTACTACGGTATCGGATATTGCTTGATTTCCTTTTTTCCTTTTTCTCTCTTTTTTCTTCTCCTTTTTTTGCCATATGACTAATATTAAGGCCTCGTTTACAGTGACTTTGTTAAATGTTCAAGGTTTTTCGCACCCCATCAAGCGAAAAAAAATCCTCACTTATCTCCAATCTTTGCATTCTGATATCGCCCTTATACAGGAAACTCGATTAACATCTACTGAGGCTCAAAAACTAAAGCAGCAATGGGTAGGGCAAGTTTATTTTAGCCCTGCTGTCCAAAAAAAACGAGGAACGGCCATTCTCCTACATAAAAGACTAGACGCTACGGTGACCCAACAAGCTGCGGACACTGATGGAAGGTGGAATCTCATCCAAGCATCCATTAATAATGACATCTATACGATACTAAATATATATGCTCCGAATCTGGATGAACCTTCATTCTTCCATGATACCTTTGCCCGCCTTTTAGCTCATAATTCTACATCTACCATAGTTGGAGGAGACTTCAATCAAGTCCTGGACCCTTTCATAGATAAGAAAACATCTGCTCGTTTGACTATCTCTAAATCCAGCAAGACACTCAAGCATCTTATGTCTTCTTTTGGCCTATCGGATCCATGGAGACTTCTGAATCCTGCTGAAAAGGAATACACCTTCTTCTCTTTCCCACACTCTTCCTATTCCCGCATTGACTTTTTTTTAACATCTCATCATCTCATATCACGAATTCAATCCGCTTCCATTGCACCCATCTTAGTATCGGATCATGCGGCTATTACTCTACAAATTGACTTGCAATCTCCAATTATGGCAGACAGATTGTGGAGATTTAATTCTTCCTTACTTTCTGACCCGGAATTTCTAGACTACATCAGAGACAAAACTACTGAATATTTTTTGTATAACTCTTCATCTGAAATTTCATTGTCCACTCTCTGGGACGCTTATAAAGCCACTATACGTGGTGATATCATCAGTTTCTCTGCTCATCAACGGAAATTATGAAACGCTGAACTTGATCGTCTCCTACAATCCATCGTTTCCCTGGAAACAGCACATATTCGCTGTCCGACGTCAACTTCATTAGCTGAGGTGCTTAAAGCTAAATTTCAATACAATCAGCAGCTAAGTGCTTCGGTTCGTTTAAATGTTTTTCACTCCAATGCTTTATACTATGCGGAAAACAACAAAAGTGGTCATTTATTAGCTACCTATTTGAAAAAACGAACTGAAAAAAAACGCATTACCAATCTCACATCGGCCACAAACCATACTTTGACTCAAGATGCAGATATCCTACAAGCTTTCAGGGACTTCTATGCGACATTGTACCAAAACGAGGTTGATGTCTCTGAAGCTGAACTGCATTCCTTCTTTTCTTCACTTTCGCATCCCTCAATTTCTTCTACTCAACATCAAGAGCTCGAATCTCCGATTACTGCCCAGGAAATTGAACTTGCCATCAAGTCCCTTCAGACCGGGAAAGCCCCCGGTCCGGATGGCTTCACTACAGATTTCTACAGGGCTTTTAGTCAAGAACTTATTCCATACTTACAAAAAGTGTATTCTATTGCCCCCACTCAACCACAGTGTTTTCCCACATTTTCTGAAGCATGTGTGGTGGTTCTCCCAAAGCCAGGCCGTGCAACAACGGAGGTTGGAAATTATAGACCCATCTCTCTATTAAATACTGACTATAAAATCCTCACTAAAATATTGGCCACTAGATTGTCTAAAATAATGCCACATCTCATTCACCCAGACCAATCTGGTTTCATTAAAAACAGGCTCATCGCCAATAACACCAGACTTTTTTTTCACATTCATGAAGCGGTCCACTCAAGTCCTCTCCCTGTTATTGCGGTATCACTAGATGCCGAAAAGGCTTTTGACCGCGTTGAATGGTCTTTCCTCTTTTATGTCCTCCACAAATTCGGATTTGGCTCACAATTTGTTTCCTGGATTCGGCTCCTATATTACTCCCCTTCTGCATTTTTATATATTAATAATCGCAAATCCCCGAGCTTTTCACTCCATAGAGGAACTAGGCAGGGGTGCCCCCTCTCTCCGTTGCTTTTCAACCTGGCTTTGGAACCCCTTCTTATTGCAATACGTCAAAATTCTCACATTACAGGTGTCTCTATTGGATCTGAAACTTATAAACTATCGGCATATGCTGACGATGTATTATTATTCCTTACTAACCCTGAAGTCTCATTATCTCATTTATTGCAATTAATCAATGTATATTCCTCTTTATCTGGATATAAGATCAATTGGCACAAGACGGAACTATTACCCCTTAATGTCATGGGCTCTATGGTTGACTTATCTACTTCTGTCATACAAAAGGTCCCCCAATGTATTAAGTATTTAGGTGTATACTTTTATACCAATCCTACCTTAACGATTTCTAACACAGAATCTCGTATTTTACAATCCCTTAAGGACTTAACTTTGGGTTGGTCTCCTCTTCACTTGACGTGGTGGGGGCGGTTAGACACTATCAAAATGGTGCTTGCACCGAAAATCATTTACGCTTTGTCAATGATACCGGTTTTTTTTCTCCCCCGCTTTTTATCAAAAGGTAGACAGAATCCTTTCCTCCTTTTTATGGAAAAATCGAAATCCGAGAATTGCCTTGACCAAACTAAAACTTGTTAAATCCAAAGGGGGAGTTAATTTCCCTAATTTTCATGCGTACCACCAAGCTTTTATGCTCCAACAGGCCTATCATCATTTTCAGGAGGATACTGATGAATGGGAACAACTGAGGTGGCTAGCCATTGAACGTTCCCTTTTGTCTCCTATCCCACTGTCATGTTTTCCTGATATGAAACTTCCAGTGAAATATGCCACTAATCCGATACTGAATTCTTTACACGCAGCTTATTGTCTCTTTGATTCCCTTCGCCCTCGTCAGATATGTTCTTGGAGCCACTCCTGTATGGCCCCCATTTGGTACAACTCATTGTTGCTCATTAACGGTAGTTCTTTCCTATGGCCACTATGGCATACTAAAGGCATATGGTTTTTGTCTTCCATTTTAGAGGATGGTAATCTTCTCCCTTTTTCTACTCTACAAAGCCTTTATGGGCTCCCTAAAACCCAATTTTATGCATGGCTACAGCTTAGGAACGCATTATCCTCCACCCCATTTTTATCCAATCCACTTACTGCTTCTCCATTTCTATTACAAATTTTTCAGGAGTTTGGGACTAAAGGTCATTTAGCTTCCCGCTTATATAAGACTATTGTTGCAACTAATATTAATAAAAATTTTACTAAATTATACCCAATTTGGACACGGGATGTAAACGTTTCTATCACTGCTGCTGAGTGGAATCATCTGTGGTCCATCACCACACGCATCTCACTATCTTCCAGTTTGACGCAGTCCTCTTTTTTCTTTATGCATAGAGCTTTTTGGACTCCCTGGCGGTTGCATCGAGCTGGCCTGCTTCCCACTCATCAATGTTGGTCATGCTCTACCCCCAATGCCACATTTGAACATATGTTTTATTCTTGCCCATACATACATACGTTTTGGTGCCAAACCTGGTCTATTATTTCCTCAATTCTTACACTGGATTCCCCTCTTACATTTGCTATCATATTTCTCCGGGGATCCAATCACTCTTTCCATCTATCATTACCTCACCGGAAATTGATGGATTTCCTCTGCGCTGTTGCGCTTCATACCATACTATCAAACTGGAAGCGTAGTGATTTGCTATCCGTGACTTGGTGGTGGAACTCAGTCTGTATGTATTATAAATATGAAAAAGCAATGGCTATTAAGAGTCATCGATTGGCCTCGTGGGCGCAGGTATGGAAACCTTTAGAAGATTATATTCTTGCTAATGTACCTTGAATATTTACCTGGTATACGAATCTGTCATATCGGCTTCTTCCTCCTCTTTCTGCTCTGATCTCTTCTCTTTTCTTTCCTTTCTCTTTTACCTTCTTTCTCCTCTCTTTTCTTTTCCCTCTATATCCTTTGCTCCTCTAGTCTCTCTTCTCGCTCTTTTCTTCTCCTTTACCCCCGCTATCTTCATATTCCATTTACAGCTTCGGTAGGAAGCATTTCTGATTCATTTTGAACTAGCAATCACAGCTGTTTAGTCAGAGTTACCATTTTGTACACGTTTTGTTGGCAATGTCTTAATTGTCTGTTCTAGGGCGTGAATTTTATGACCCTCAACAATTCATATCGGTTTCGTTATATATGCTCTTACATCTTCATTTTCTGTTATCAACTGTATATATATGACCAGTTTATGTAACCATGTGATGGCTGTATTGTGAAACCTTTCTTTCAATAAAAATATTGAAACTAAAAAAGAGTAGTAGCCACCACACCAGCAAGTTAGCCCCATGCATGCTTTCTTCGTTTCCTTTAGGGCTTGGCTATAGAAGCAGTCCTGTGCTTTTTTCCCTTTATGTCCGCATAACAGTATCCCAGACCATGGAAGTCGGGGCTCTCAGTTCTCATCTGAATCAATTTCTCTATTCCACCTGCTGTCTAAGTGGGGAGCAATGTTGCAATTGCATTAAAAGCATCAAAGCATATTGTTGCAGATCTTAGTAGAGATGTGAATCGTGTCCTCGATCGTCTTAACGATCGATTTCGGCTGGGAGGGGGAGGGAATCGTATTGTTGACGTTTGTGTGTGTAAAGTATCATCATAATCGTTAAAATCGTGAGCCGGCACACTAAAACCCCCTAAAACCCACCCCCGACCCTTTAAATTAAATCCCCCCCCCCAAATGCCTTAAATTACCTGGTGGTCCAGCGGCACACTAAAACCCCCTAAAACCCACCCCCGACCCTTTAAATTAAATCCCCCACCCTCCCGAACCCCCCCCCCAAATGCATTAAATTACCTGGGAGTCCTCCGTAGCGGCGGTCCGTGGCTAAATCGGGGGAAGGGGGAGAGCACAAAAACCGGCACACTAGATCGTGAGGTCTTCAGCCGGCGCCATTTTTCAAAATGGCCGCCGCAAAATGGCGGCGGCCATAGACGAAAACGATTCGACGCAAGAGGTCGTTCCGGACCCCCGCTGGACTTTTGGCAAGTCTTGTGGGGGTCAGGAGGCCCCCCCAAGCTGGCCAAAAGTTCCTGGGGGTCCAGCGGGGGTCAAGGAGCGATTTCCTGCCGCGAATCGTTTTCCGTACGGAAAATGGCGCCGGCAGGAGATCGACTGCAGGAGGTCGTTCAGCGAGGTCCGGAAATCTCGCGAGGGTTCCGGACCTCGCTGAACGACCTCCTGCAGTCGATCTCCTGCCGGCGCCATTTTCCATACGGACAATGGCGCCGGCCATACGCGTATGGCCTGCGCCATTTTCCGTACGGAAAACGATTCGCGGCAGGAAATCGCTCCTTGACCCCCGCTGGACCCCCAGGAACTTTTGGCCAGCTTGGGGGGGCCTCCTGACCCCCACAAGACTTGCCAAAAGTCCAGCGGGGGTCCGGAACGACCTCTTGCGTCGAATCATTTTTGTCTATGGCCGCCGCCATTTTGCAGCGGCCATTTTGAAAAATGGCGCCGGCTGAAGACCTCACGATCTAGTGTGCCGGGTGCTCTCCCCCTTCCCCCAATTTAGCCACGGACCGCCGCTACGGAGGACTCCCAGGTAATTTAATGCATTTGGGGGGGGGTGTTCGGGAGGGTGGGGGATTTAATTTAAAGGGTCGGGGGGGGGTTTTAGGGGGTTTTAGTGTGCCGGTTTTCCTGCCCTCCCCCTTCCCCCGATTTACGATTTTTTGATGATAAATCGGGGGAATTGGTATTGTATCGTGGCCCTAACGATTTTTGACGATTTAAAATATATCGGACGATATTTTAAATCGTCAAAAAACGATTCACATCCCTAGATCTTAGTATCATCTGCAAATAAACATGCTTTACCTTCTTTCCCTTCCTCAAGTTCACCCCCAAAGCTATTGAACAGAATTGGTTGTAAAACGGATCCCTGTGACACTCCACCTACCACTTAGGTATTCTTCCTTGTGTTCCTTTTTATAGGATCCTTTATACTTCTTGAACACTGTCCCTTTTGCCTTTGTTTTTTCAGCCTCTTCCTTTGAGAACCAGATCGGTTTCTTTTACCTCTTACTTTTGACTATTTTTCTAACATATAGATTTGTTGCCTTTGTAATAGCTGTCCAGTTCTTCTGTTTGAGTTGGAGGCCTGTAGACCACACCAATGTAAATGGAAGCGAAATCTTCTTTTTTTCAGGACAGTCCATAACGCTTCCCTACCCCACATTCCTTATCTTTCAGTTGCTTGGAAATTGTTTCTGACATAATGAGCTACTCCTCCACCTTTTCTGTACTCTCTGTCCTTCCTAAACAAGTTATATAGCCAGGGATTTAAGGTTTAAGGTTTATTTGGTTTTCTATACCGTCACATCAGTCAGGAGCCTTCACAATGGTTTTACAATCATTTTAAACAAGGAAAATACAATAATGATAGAATAAAAGAATAATAACAGCTAAAATATTTAAAAGAAGTAAAAACATTAGCAATAGCTGTTAAAATAATCATATACTATATACTAAAAATATATAATTATCAAAAGACAATAACAAATCAGGGAGCACAGCTAAAATGGCATAACTATATAGAATAGACTAAAAATGGATACAAAGGAGAAAGCCTAATAGTTAGTTAGTTGCCATTCTCAACATAAGCACATTTAAAAAGCCATGTCATTGGCCATATCCCAGTCATGAGACTCAGTGAACCATGTCTCTGTAACAATAATGATATCCAAATTCACTCCCATCATTAAAGTCTGCAGGTCTGTGATTTCATTGCTCAGACTATGGGCATTTGTGCTCATAAATTTCCAGCTTCTTTCCTTGGACATCTTTTTTGTTACACCCATCAGTCACAGACAGCTGCGCCCACTATTGCTCACCTCTTTCCTCACTACACTGTCTCCAATGGGTAGCCTTGCGGCCTCTGCCAGCATACGCAAACCTGCACGCCCATGTTCCTGGGCTTCCCTGGATGGCGTGGACGCTGCTGACTGCCATCTTGCCCTCGGAGTTCCTTAGGCGCTCGCGCGTGCTCCCAGGCCAATCTTAAGCACGTTATGGGGGGAACCTCGGGGGCGTCCCCCCCCCAGATGACATCATTCTCCACAGACAAGCTGGCTGGCCCTCCCTGCCCATGACTTGGCAATGAATTCCCTCATTGATGAATCCGCTTCGCTCACTTTGGACTTCCATTCCAGTTCCTGCTTTCTTGGCGTGAGACGTTCCTGGGTACCCGCTCCTCAGAGGCCCTTTCCTCGTCTCTGGCTATCCGCTCCTCGGAGGGCCTTGCGCTGAAGAACGCTTCTTGCCCCGCTCCTCAGGGCTACCCCTGGAACCATCGCATCTGTACTATAAGTACTCCGCTCTGTGGACTACTACCATTTCATCTCTACAAGAGCTCTCATTGATGTACCCCACCCTGTGGACCACTACCATATCAGCTCTACAAAGGAACCCTCTTCAGTATACCCCGCTCCACGGACCACTGCCGTATCATCTCTCCAGAGGAACCCTCATCGGTGTACCCGACTCTGTTGGCCATTGCCGTATCATCTCTATAAGGGACCCTCGTCAGTGTACCCCGCTCTGCGGATATTGCTGGACCTTCTCTTCAGAGGAAGCCTCCTTTTGGTATACCCCATTTTACAGACTCTGTGACACCCCGGTGTCTGTGTGACTTTCTACTGCACTCCTCACTCGACAGGCAGTGACTCTCTCTCTCTCTCTCTAGTTCCTGCTGTCCATCACACACAGCAGCCGAGACCTCACCTCCCAACAGTGAGGCTCACGGGGCTCCTCCCCATGGGTGGTACCATCTCTCACCTCAGGCCAGGGCCCACCTACCCACAAACCATAACATTTTTTGCCCTATTCTTCTGATTTTTGTTAATTTATTTACCCACTTCTTGGAGATGTTGGAAGTGACATTTCAATTTCCTTTTGCCACCCCTGTCCTCTAGTTTAAATGCCTTATTGTGTATGATTTTAATTTTTCTCTTAGGATCTTTTTTCCTGCTATAGACAGATGTAAGCCATCTTTGACATAGAGCCTCTTACTGGTCCATACATGGCCCCAGCCCCCAATATATCCAAAACTCTTCCATACTCCAAGTTTTAAGCCCTGCATTGAAATTATTTATATGTCTTAGCCTATCCTTCCCCTTTTCATGAGCAGGTAACACTTCTGAAAAGGCAATAGTCTTCACCATGTACCTAATCTGCTTGCCTAGAGCCTGGAAATCTCTCTGTGCAGCTTGGATGCTGTTTCTAGCAAGGTCATTGGTTCCAAGATGGATGATAAGGTCAAATTCAGATTCCTTATTTTCTTCATTGATTGAATTGAGTATCTGTTTAGCATTTCTACCAGCTGTGGATCCTGGAATGCATTTAACTATATTGTTCTTGAGAACAATCCCAAATTAGTTCTTCTGATGACTGAGTCTCCCAGCACAACAAGCTCCTTCTTGTGGTTTTTGGTTGTGTTATGGAATTTCTGTGCACATTAGGTTTTTTCTTTCCTTCCTGATCCCACATCAGTCTCCATTACTAGAGCTTCTTCATTTTCCAATACAGAGAACAAATGTTGTACTTGTGTCACTTGAAAGAGTGGGTGTCTCTACATCACAGGTCTTATTTAACCAGAACCCACTGTAATCCATTTATTCTCTTTTTTCTGGATATTCTGTTCAAGTGGAGGAGGGCATCTGGGCTGTACTATTGTGAAAAATAGGTGTCTTTGGGTCACAGGTCTTATCCTACCTGATCCAATTGTAAACCCTTTGCTTCTGGGTTTCTGAATCTTCTGTGGTGGATGGGGAGAAGATTCTTGAATGCTGTAAAATGGGTGAGGCTTGGTAGCTCCTAATTCCATTTTTATGGTAGCTAATTCAGCTTTAATTTGAGCTAACTCCATTTTCATTGAGGAGAGTTGTGAACCAATGGGGCAAGCCATAGGTTTCCAGATGGTTTGCTCCAAGATAAAGGCTCCACAGTTGTTACATTGAATAGCAGTCATCTTGTTTATTTGATTTGACAGAGAACTCCTTTAATCTTAATTAAATTTGCCAGTTAATACATTAACTGGCAAATTTGTTATCTATGTTTAAATTCCTAGCTCCTTTTCTCTGCTCCAAGTTGTGTAATTCTCTTGTTTTATTGTAACTGCAACCTTTTGTCAGCACCTGTTAATGTTTATTATTATTATTTATTATTAACTTATTATTACTTTGTTCCTTCACCTCTTGCTAATTGTAAACCGGCATGATGCGATATTCATCGCGAATGCCGGTATAGAAAAACTTAAAATAAATAAATATAATCTACAGTTAGAAGTTCATAATTCTGTTATATGGTGTTAATTAAGTAGCAATTGAAGAACAATACTTAAATATGCAAAGCAATCCAATTCATAAAGTAAATAATAGGTAGACAAAAGTTAACAAAGCAAAGTGCCTCCTAGTCAAATTAAATGCTCTTCACAATTGTGCAGTAGAGCTCCATGTGGAAATTTCCATTGCATTGCAACTAGTAGACTTTGATTTTGCTTTTAGATGAATAAATAGCAGTCTAAGGGATGGATAACAATTCTTTCTCCTGCAATATAATATTGCCTATACAATTTTATCAACTAGAGTAATATTGATGAAAAATGCTGTTGCTCCACACATTTGCTTCAGTTCAAGAGGGGTTATTGGTAAATGCAAACAGATATTCATAAATTTTACACCTATGGAAAGTCCTTTGTGTCCTAAATAAAGTAATTTACATATTGATTAGGTATACATACAGAAATAAATAATTATTTTAGTTTGAACATTTTTTAGAAAAATAAAACCCACAATATTTTTTTGACCAAGGATGTTGAAAACACCTTGGCAGTAAAGGGGTTAAATCCATCATTTATACACTGAAATACAGAAATATTTATAAATGATTTATCTGCAAGTGCTGGTTTTGAAATGTCACTACCAGTACGTGTATTTTTAGAAAATGACTAAACTTGATACATCAGTAAGAAAAATGTTTACTGGTTTTCCATCGGCCATCTGTCCATTACACAGAGACAGCAATTTTATTCTTTGAAATTGAGAGCTGTGTATTAAGTCAAACATCCTCTCCTCTAAATTTTAACTGCAGAATGGTTTAACATTTTTCATGCTATGGGAGATGATATGTAGTAATATACTGTAGAACAATGTAAAGGTGTCAAACCCACATGGGTTCATTACTAAAACTATTTGTATCCTACAGTTTTTCATTTCCACCTTACATACTCATGACTTCACAGTCTGCAGATGGAAATTAATTAGCATGTAGATTCATAGATAAGAAAGCAAAACAATATTTAATTATGATTGTTAGACCGAAGCCATTTAATTTCAACTGTGACATTGCAAGTTGTTTAAATTTATTGTAATACCTAAGACTGCATGAACGACTGTATCCTAAATATACATTTTAGTTACTTTTGTTGGTTATAACTTTGTAGAGATAAAATAATCATCTTTTGCTTTGGACAGCTGATCTTGGGAGTATTTTTTTTTTTCTTGTCTTGACTGCAGCAATGTGCCCTGTGGAACACCTATTGTACCTTAAAAAACAATCAAACTTAAATATTGTGCATGTTGAACCACCTTGCTATTACCCTTTTTCTATGCATATTTTTCTGCCCATCATTGTTCTACATTTTTTTAACTCATTCTCTCCAGGATTATGGTCTTTTTCCATTCCATTATTTACCGTTATCTTTCTTTTGACTCTGCATACAATTATCACCTCTCCATTCTAATCATTTGCCTTACGGCCAAAAATTATCACCCCTTCATTTCAGATCTTCTTGTCTTAGTAACAGATACATAGTAACAAAGTATTGATGGCAGAAAAAGGCCAAATGGTACATCCAGTCTACCCAGCAAGTTTCTTATGGAAGTACCTGCCGCTCTATGCACGTTACCCCCAAGCCTTATGGTAAAGGTAGTAATATAAACAATCAAAAGCAGTCACTGTCAAATCCATATTAAAATTACTGCTATCTTGATAATTCAGACAATGCTGCATGAACATGCTTTGCTTTTGCACTTGGCCATAGAAGCAGTCCTGCACTTTTTCCCTCATTTCTGTGTATCGGTACCCAGACCATAAAATTCAGGTCCCTGACTTTTTCTTCCTGCTGTCAAAGCGGAGAGTAAAGTTGCAGTTGCATCAAAATCATGAAAGCTAATTGGACAAGGGAAGTAATCCTCATGCTTTCTGTTAGGGGAGTAACTGCCACTCCATGCAGACTATTCCCATGCACCCTACATTTCCACATCTAGCCTTTAGGGATCCACAGTGTTTATCCAATACCTTTTTGAATTCATTTACTATTTTTGTCTTCACCACCTCTTCCAGAAGGGCATTCCAGGAATTCACCACCCTCTCCATGAAGAAGTATTTCCTGATGTTGGTTCTGAGTTGTCTCCCCTAGAGTTCATTTCATAACCCGTAATTCTACTGCATGCTTTCCAACAGAAAAGGTTTGAGGATTTTGCATCATGAAAACCATTCAGGTATCCAAAGGACTTTATCGTATCTCCCCTGCACCTCTTTGCTTTAAGGGTATACATATTCAGATCTTTCAGCCTTTCCTCATAAGTCTTCCAATATAGACTCCCACACCATTTTCTGGACCACTTATGTCCTGTCTCTATTCTTTTTGAGATAAGGTCTCAAAATCTGAACACAGTCCTCCAGGTGAGGCCTCACCAAGGACCTGTACAATGCCATTATCACCTCCTTTTTCTTACTAGTTATTCCTCTCTCTCTATGCCTATCACCTTGTTGCATTGCTTTATCACCTTCAGATCACCAAACACTATCTCCCCAAGTTCCCTCTTACAGAACATGCACATTAGTCTTTCACCACTCATCACATACGGCTCTTTTGGATTACCCCACCCCAGATGCATGACTGCACTTCTTGCCATTGAATCTCAGCTGCCAAACTTTAGACCACTGTTCAAGCTTTCTCGAATCACTTTTCATTCTCTCTACTGCTTAAGGCATGTTTACTCTGTTGCAGATCTTAGTATCATCTGCAAATAGGCAAACTTTACCTTCTATACCTTCTGCAAAGTCTTTCATAAAGATATTGAACAGAACCGGTCCCAAAACGGATCTTTGTGGTACTCGATTTAATAACATTCTCTCTTCTGAGTAGATTCACTCCGACCACTTTGGTGCCAACTCCCAAGCTTCTCATTTTAATCATGAGCCTCCTTTGTGGGATTGTATCAAAAGCTTTGCTGAAATCCAAGTAGATTACATCACGTGCTCCTCCTCAATCCAATTCTCCAGTCACCCAATCAAAAAAATCAATCAGGTTTGTTTGACAGGATATACCCTTGGTGAATCTATGCTGCCTCCATTCCAGCAACCCACCAGTTTGTAAATAGTTTGCTATTCTTTCCTGCCGCGGCGTCTACATTAATTTTGCCACACCAAGGTGAGGCTAACTGGCCTGTAGTTTCCAGCCTTCTCTCTGCCACTCTTGTGAAATGGCACTCTGCTCTTCTCCAGTCACACAGCACCACTCCCATTTCCAGGAATCTATTGAACAGGTCTTTCAATGGATCTGCTAGTGCATCTCTGATCTCCCTTAATATCCTGGGATGTAACTCATCTGGCCTCATGGCCTTGTCCACATCTAGGATTCCTAGCTCTTCTGTAAATGGGGTTGCATCTACCCCACCACTATCTACAGTCTTCTCAACCAACAATGGCCCTTCTCCAGGGTCTTCTTAAGTGAACACTGAACTGAAATATTTCTTTAATATTTTTGTCATTTCTTTGTCTCTCTCCTCACATTGCTCCTCATCACCTTTTAATTTCACTATACCACTTCTTGCCTCACTTCTTTCTCTGATAAATCTGAAAATGGTTTGTCCCCTCACTTTACCTTTTTGGAATCCTTACTTCTGTTTGATGTTTTGCTTTCCATATTTCTTTCTTCATCTCCCTCACTTTCATCAGATATTCTTCCCTGTGTTCCTCTTTTGTGATCCTTTATAAGTCATGAATACTGTTGTTTTTTGCATTTATGTTTTCAGCCACCTCCTTTGAGAAACAGATCAATTTCTTTATCCTCTTAGTTTTGATTAATTTTCTAACATATAGATGTATTGCCTTTGTAATAGCTTATTTACTTTGGCCCACTGTTGTTCCACCTGTGAAGGGGAGTGAGAGTGTGAGCCCTTTGCATTGTGGCATAGTTGATGCAGCCTTGTAGGCGAACATATGAGGCCTATGCCAGCAGCTGGCAAATGCACCCAGTAGTGGGACAGTCGGGAGCTTCACCTAAAGCAGCTGCCTATCCTGCAGGCTGAGCTCTTGGGTTATGGTGGCCGGCAGGACTTAGGCAGTTCCCTAGGGCAGTGAAGAGATTCAGAGTCCAAAGGAACACAGGGTTCATGGTGTGCATCAGACTAATTAAGTTGGAGATAAGCCAAGTGTTGTGTCTGTGGCTGTCCGATCTCTCAGTTCTACCTACCTTACCTCATTGGCGACTCCCTTCAGGGTTGATGGAAGGCTAGCTGCTGCGGCGTCTCCAAGCCGTCCTCCTCCTTTGTTCCCGGACCGGCTCGACGCTGCAAGCCGCCATGTTGACCAGATGCCTAAGGGCACTCACGCGCGTGTGGCCCGACTGATGTACCAGTGTTGACGCGAACCTCAGGGGGGTCCCCCTGAGATGATGTCAACAGCTCCAGATATTTAAGGTCTCAGTTTTCGCTCACAAGATGAGTTAGCAAAGGGTTCGCTTCCTCCTGGTCACTGCGGATGGGATTTGCTCTCTGCGACCCTAGCTACTCTTCCTCCTCGGACTTCACTAGAGGTACCCGCTCCTTGGGGGCCTCGCTCTCTCTTTTTCTTTGCAGGTCGCAGTCCGGAACCGGTACTTGCTCCTCGAGGGCCCACATCCCGGACTTGCTCCTGAATACCACTTCTGCTAAGAAGTCATCGCTGCTTGCAACATTGTGAGCCTGTATCTATCTCTCAGAGCATTCCCTGGAACCAGGTACTCGCTCCTCAAGGGCCTAATGCATACCATCTCCTGGGCTGCCTTAAGAGACTATTGTGTGAGTGTTACCATCAAGGACTGGTTCCAGAACTCTGCATATACTACCTACTCACTGTCTTAGTTTCTCTACAGCTCAGCCACCCTGAGATCACTGTTCCAATACCTGAGGGACTACAGCCCAGCCGGGCGCTTCCAGCTTACTACTGCCACCTCTGGTGGTTTACCATATTGCCTAATAAAAGAACTAGTGTGTATCTGTCTCCTACACTAAGGCTGATCAGTGGTCCTTCGGGATTTCCCCTGAGGGCGTGGTCACCTGCCACTGGTCCAAGGATCCACCCATAACTACTCTAAATAACTACAGATTGCTAAATACCAGCTTTAACAACAGAGCTTTCTGACAGATTGCTAACTCCCAGCTTTCTCTACAGAGCTTTGACAACAGATTGCTATCTCCTCACGGAGATCACAGCAGATTCACATCAGATTGCTAACTCCATGGATCTGGCTTGACTCCTAGGTTTCGGCTTGACTCCAGAGTTCAGGTAACTACATGGATCCAGCACAACTCAATGCTTTGCAGGCTATACCGGGCCTGGCTCAGCGCATTGCGGAACAACAGGACGCCTTGGAAAAACTTACTTCAGCTTTTCATCAGCTACACACACCGAAAGTTCAAAGTACTGCTTCTAACCATGAAAGTCAGTTACAGGAGGTAACTTTAAAGATTGCTGTACCACTGGCGGCTCCGATCCGCTTTTCTGGAGAAATACAGAAGACTCGGGGCTTTTTAAACCAGTGCTGCATGCACTTTACCTTACAAACATCTTTATTTCCTATTGCTCTCTCCAAGACTACCTACTTCCTTTCTTATTTGGATGGTAGGGCATTTGTCTTGGGCATATATTTTGTGGGAGCACAAGGACCCTATTTTGCAGGACCTACAAGGATTTATGGACTTATTTAAATCCATTTTTGATGACCTGCTCGAAATTCTGTAGCCAGTTTTGCTTTGGTGGATTTGAAGCAAGGCAACAGATCATTGGCTGAATTTGCCATAGACTTTAAAACTCTTGTGGCAGAACTTTGCTGGGACCCCAAATGTCTCAAGATTCTCTTTTGCAGAGGCCTGGATACCTGTTTAAAAGATGAGCTGGCTGCTCATGAAACACCTGACTCACTGGACGAATTAGTAGCCTTGGCTACTCGGATCGATCACCGGCTCCGGGACAAGGTGAAGGAACTCCGGCCTAGGATGCTATCTGGGTTGGATCAGGCTAACTCTATACCTGCACCTCAAAAGGTTCCAGTAATTTCTGCTGCTGATAAAGATGAACCAATGCAACTTGGTCATGTACATTTGACTTCTAAAGAAAGAAGATTTCGGAAGAAGCGCAGCCTCTGCATGTACTGCGATCAGCCTGGCCATGATGTCTCTACATGCTCCATTCGTCTGGAATGGACGGACCTAAGTCCTGCAAGAGGAATGTTCTTAGGCCTTATAGCGTCCTCTCCTCCGCTTTCTCTCCCAGTCTCCTTGACCTATGGACCGATATCATTTCAGATTCCTGCCCCGGTGGATTCAGGAGCAGGAGGCAACTTTATTATCAGAAGTCTAGTGGAATATTTGAAGATTCCCCTTGTCAAATTGAAAGATTCACTACTGTTATCTTCCATTCATGGAGAACCCTTACTGGGTAATGTGACTTGCGAAACGGTACCGGTTACTCTTCTCACCGGAGCGCTCCATACGGAATCAATATCCTTCTTTGTATTGGAAAAGGCTATAAATCCTATCATCCTGGGGTTACCCTGGCTGCAAGTACACCAACCTCAATTTGACTGGGCCTCCCTGGATCTGTCTCATTGGGGCCCAGAATGCCATGGGAGATGTCTTGAGGATATATCGCCTGTTGCCTGCATGCCTACTACTCCAGTGATGCCAGGACTGCCGCCCCAATACGCATCCTTTGGGTATATATTCTCCAAAGAGGCGGCTGATATTCTTCCTCCACATAGGTCTTATGAATGTGTCATAAGACTGAAGCCCAGTACTGAGCCACCAAAAGGAAGGGTGTATCCTCTTTCAGCTCTTGAGAATAAAGCTATGTCAGAATATATTGAAGAAAATCTCCAGAAGGGCTTTATTCGACCATCTAAGTCACCAGCCGGCACAGACTTTTTCTTCATGGGGAAGAAGGACGGTACCTTTCGAACATGTATAGATTACTGAGGTCTAAATGAGATCACGATCAAAGACCGTTACCCCCTTGCCGTTAATCTCTGAGCTGTTTGACCGGCTGCAGGTGGCCAAGATATTTTCAAAACTTGATCTGAAGGGGTCCTACAACCTCATTCACATTCGGAGTGGTGATGAATGGAAAATGGCCTTCAGTACGCGAGACGGCCACTTTGAGTATCTGGTGATGATGTTCGGGTTGTGCAATGCACTCTCCATTTTCCAAAATATGATGAACGACATCTTGCAAGATCTGCTGTACAAGAATGTTGTGGTATACCTGAATGACATCTTAATCTTCTCCCAGGATTTGGACACCCACATTGCTGACGTCAAGCAAGTACTCCACTGTCTCTGTGAACATTGGCTGTACACCAAACTCTCTAAGTGTGAATTTCACAAAGACTTGGTGCCTTATTTAGGCTACATCGTGTCAAAGAAGGGTTTCCAAATGGACCCTCACAAACTTGAAAGTATCAAGAATTTGTCCCAACCTACCAACTTGAAGGCTTTAAGGAGATTCCTGGGGTTCACCAACTACTATCAAAGCTTCATAAAGAACTATATTTCTTTAACTTTACCCTTGATTGCGATGACCCGCAAGGGTGCCAATGTCTCAAATTGGTC